>NW_023425515.1:0-436724 GCF_014108245.1 Pipistrellus kuhlii
GAGAGGAAGAAAAGGAGAGAGAGAGAGAGAGAGAGAGAGAGAGAGAGAGGTGAAAGCATACACAGCCTTCCCCTGCCCCCAGAGAAAGGCGGGGGAGTTGTCACAGGATTTTATGGGGCAATAATCGGACGTGTGATGGAGTCGCCAGGGACGCGGAGATGTCGTTAAGCCTGGAATCACACGGCTGAGTGACTGGCTGACCCAGGACCTGGGCGAGTCCAATGACACAGAGGCCAGTGGGCCCGGAGGAGAACGTCTCGGCCGATGCAAACACAATTAGCGTCAGCAAATCCTGTTAGCGGCGCTCGGCCGGGCTCCCGGGAGCCCCGGGACGGACCCCTTCCGCTGCCTGTGGGGCACGTGCACCAGACGGGACTCGGCAGCTTGTTAGCCGCGGAGTTCAGCCGTGGAAACGTGGGGGCCGGGGCCACGGTCCTGGAGACACCTCCAGAGCGTGGCCCAGAGGGAGGGAGGAGAGAGGGAGAGAGAGAAGGAGGGAGGGAGGAAGGGAGAGAGGGTGGGAGGGCGGGAAGGGAGGGCAGGAAGGGAGGGAGAAGGAGGGAGGAAGAGAGAGAGGAAGGGAGGGAGGAAGGGAGGAAGGAAGGAGGAAGGAAGGGAGGGAGGGTGGGAGGGAGGAAGGAGGGAGAGAAGAAGGGAGGGAGGGAGGGTGGGGAGGGGGCGGGCCGGCCCTCCCTCACAGAGCCCATTAGCCCGCACACAGTAGGTGCTGCCTCTGCAGTGTCTTCTCCAAGTCGCCGTCCAGGCCGCACACAGTATTTCCGATGGCCATTCTGTTCATAAAATAACGAGCACAGAGCGAGGGAGGCCGAGGGAGAGGGAGGGAGAGCTTTTGCCTGCCTTTGAACTTTTGTCAAGTTCATTAAAGACTCTGGCTTTTCAGTTTTCTAAGTAAGAATGACTCATCGGCGCTGATTCGGCCTCAGCCGTATTCACATCCGAGGCTCTCACGCCCACGACTGGCAAATCTACGGGACAAAGCAGAACCCACGGGCCCCAGAGTCACCAGACCCACCATCCTGGCTCCTGCTCCACTCACCCACACGGACTGGACGCACCAGGCTGCCTCTTAGCCCCGTGCGCCTGGTGAGCCCTGGGTGAGCTGCTTGGCAGCAGTGCCAGGCCGAGACAATGCTGCCGCACTCAGCGGCGCCCTCCTGTCCTCGCTGGGACATGGGCCTGAGCGATCTGGGACATGGAGCAACCCCGACAGGGGTGTTGCTGAACCAGCCAAACCCCCAAAAGCACGGATTCTCCGAGCCCATCCTCCCGGCCACGCCGGGCTGGTGTCTGCTTCGGGATTCAGACCCTCAGACCAGGAGCGTTTCCGGTTCCTCTCAGCCATCCACCGAGCCGGCCGGACGCCAGGCGGAGGGGGCTCGGCCTGGGAGAGGCTCAGACGCCCCTCCTCCCGCCAGTGCGTGGTGTTTGCCGGTTCGATGCCGCCCGGGGGCCGCGGGGAGAGAACGCCCACGGAGCCGGTGCCCACGGGGTGCCTGGCGGCACCAGGTTGGTGCTTCTCTGCTCGGCTCGGTCCTGTTTCCGTCTTTAAAAGCCATCAGGGCAGGAAAAGACTCGGGAGCGTCATGAACAGGAAGGATCGCGGGGGAGGTGGGAAGAGCCCGCGTGAGAGACGGCGGGCCCCTGAGCCGCCCCGAGAGATGGTGCCCGGCTCCCAGGACGCCCAGCGCCTCGGACTCTGTGCTCTCTGTCGCCCACAGGAGAAATCGCCACCCAGAGGCGATTGCTGATGGCGAGCCTGTGGGACCACAGAGCCTGGCCCGGGATCCGTGTCCTGGAAGAAAAACAAAAAGATGCAGCCACCTGTCAGAGCATGCCAGAAGCGGCCGGACCCCAGGGCAGGGGCGGGGAGCAAGAGGGGCCGAGAGGCAGGGCGGGTGGGCCAGGGAGGGAGGGCCGGGGAGCCCCTGGAAGGTGGGGTGCAGCCTGGAGGAGGGGCTGGTGCCCACAGAGAGGAGAGTCGCCTGGACTCGGCCTCCATGCAGGCTGCTCCTCGGCCGATGCGGACGGCCCCACAGGATGGCGAGGTCAGGCTGACGCCTCTGGGACCACGGCTCCCTCTTGCTCTGGGCGCCCCTCCCAGCCACTGCCAGCGGGCCAGCCGGCCGGCGCTCCCTCACGGGCACGCGGTCTCCACACCGGCCCGCAGGAGGGCGGCAGCTTTGCGGGGACAGCTCCTCCGGAGGCCAGCCTGGAGGCCAGGGACATGCCCGGGGGCACCCAGGGCTCGCCTGGGGTGCAGGCCCAGCCCCCCATCCCTCTGGCCCAGGCAGTGAGGACCTGGGGCCATGGTTCTTCCCATCCTCGGACCCGGAAAAAGAGGTGGAGACCAGCTCCCCTGCGGACCACAACCGCCCCATCGCCTCCCAGGCCGGGCCCCGCGCTGGAGGCAGGTGCCTGACAACCCGAATGCTCTGCCGTCGGGTCCCAGCGCCAGCGGGTGGAGTGCATGGGGGCGGGGGGGTGCCTGGGGGAGAGGAAGAGGTCAGAGGGGTGCAGAGCTGCCCCCAAAGCCACAAGCACTAAGGGGGGCGGGGCAGGGCCTCGGCTACTCCCTGAAGCTTCTCCCGTCCTGGGTCCGCCTCGGCCACTGTCCCCGGACAAGCAGGAGCCTCGAGGGGCCGCCCCGCAAACACGGGGGCCGAGCGGCCGCCGGCATGTGCAGTGTCACAGGAACGGGGGGATGGGGGACCAAGCGAGCATCTGGGCTCCACGGGGCTCCGGCTGGACCCGGGGGGCGGGGGGGGACGGGACTTGGGGGATGTTTCTCAGGGACCACAGGAGGCCCGGCCACCCTCAGCCACACCGACGGGGCAGGGCGGATCCGCACTGAATAACCGGTCTTCTTCCGGGAAGGCCGGGCTGAGCGATGAGCCTCTGACCCCGTGGCAGCAGCGGGAGGGCTCGCAGACACTCAGAGCCGCGTCACCCTGATGGATTCCCTCCGGCCGCCGCCCGCCTGAGCCATGGTGCTCAGCAGCCGCCAGGCCACAGGCGCCTCCGCAGCCCGGGCCGGGCAGGCGGCCGAGGCGAGGGGCACTGGCGGCCGCGCTCACGGGGGCTCCGCGGGCGGGAGGGGGCGAGCACGGTTTCCTTCCACGTCCCCCCTCTGCCTGCCACGCCCGCGCAGAGGGGCGAGAGCCAGGCAGCCCTGGTCCCTCAGCCACAGCCAGGAGCCTGTCCCTCAGCCTCACCCCCAGGAGCCTGTCCCTCAGCCTCACCCCCAGGAGCCTGTCCCTCAGCCTCACCCCCAGGAGCCTGTCCCTCAGCCTCACCCCCAGGAGCCTGTCCCTCAGCCTCACCCACAGGAGCCTGTCCCTCAGCCTCACCCCCAGGAGCCTGTCCCTCAGCCTCACCCCCAGGAGCCTGTCCCTCAGCCTCACCCAGGAGCCTGTCCCTCAGCCTCACCCCCAGGAGCCTGTCCCTCAGCCTCACCCCCAGGAGCCTGTCCCTCAGCCTCACCCACAGGAGCCTGTCCCTCAGCCTCACCCCCAGGAGCCTGTCCCTCAGCCTCACCCCCAGGAGCCTGTCCCTCAGCCTCACCCACAGGAGCCTGTCCCTCAGCCTCACCCACAGGAGCCTGTCCCTCAGCCTCACCCACAGGAGCCTGTCCCTCAGCCTCACCCACAGGAGCCTGTCCCTCAGCCTCACCCACAGGAGCCCTGGTGCACTGAGAGGCAAGTGGCCAACCCGTGGCCTGGGAAGTGGGGGGACCTGGGAAGTGGGGGGACCTGGGAAGTGGGGGACCTGGGAAGTGGGGGACCTGGGAAGTGGGGGACCTGGGAAGTGGGGGGACCGAGGAAGTGGGGGACCTGGGAAGTGGGGGACCTGGGAAGTGGGGGGACCTCGGAAGTGGGGGACCTGGGAAGTGGGGGGACCTGGGAAGTGGGGGGCCGGGCCGTGCAGCGGGAAAGGAACGTGTGGTGGTGAGAGGTCTGGGAGCTCGGGCTGCGGGGCGGAGCCATGCGCCGGTCTCCCTGGAGCGCTGTGTCTCTCAGGTTTGCAGTTGCTTTGCTCCCTGGATTTTCCAGAGTGTTCCACTCCGCTATGCACTCCCCAGGGCACCCGCCGGGGGCCGGTCCTGCGGCTGAGCCCGGTCCTGGCACCCCCCCCGCGGGAAGCCGTGCCCTCAGCCTCTCAGCACTCTGCCCCTCTGCTGGGGCGTGTCTCCTGCCCACTGCCCCCAGGCCAGGGCGCCCGAGACACCCTGAGCCCGGAACTGGGTAACACACTCCTTTAAATGTTTGTTCCACTTTACTGTCTTATTAAATACCCCCCAAAATGAGTCAATTCTTCAGTGTTCGTTTTGTATTTAAACACACACACACAGCAGCAGCGTGGTCGGCTGTGCGCGGCCACGGGGACGGGTGAGCCGCTTTCCGGGGTCCCGGGGGTCCGTGTCAGGAGCGCCCTGACCGCGCGCACAGCCGTGCGGCTTCCTCAGCCCCGGCCAGGTTCCAGCTCTAACCGAGGAGCCGTTCACTGCCCGCTCAGTAACGGTGGACGCCTTCCCGGCCTGAGCCTCCCTCGGCCCAGCCAGGAGACGGGGACCCGGGAGAGAGGGAAACCCTTCTCCTCCCCCGACAAACGGGCTCAGGGGCCCGTCCGCAGACGGCGGAGGGCGGCGGAGGACGCGGCAGAGGGGACGGGAGGCGGCAGACAGGACAGTCACTCTTCTGTCCGCTGGCGGCTCCCCGGCCACGGGGAAGGCCACGGCTGCCCTCCGGCAGGTGCCACGCCGCGGGTGCCACGCTGGCACCGTTTCTCGGAAGGAGCCCGTGATGGGCCCCGCAGACACCTTTCTGGGCGAGCCCACGCTGACGGCACCACGCGTGACTTCCCAGAAAGCCTAATGAGATGCTCGGCCGTTCCACGGCGGCAGCAGGCGCCCGGACCCCGGCCGGCTGTGTTCACTCTCGGAATTAAGTGTTAGAGGGAAACGGAATAATCACATAGAAGCCGGCTTCCTGTAACCGCGGCAATTATCATAACGAACATCTGTCCCGCTCTGCAGGCGCGTTCCCCTGGCCACCTCACCGAGCGGAGCAGGGCGCCGGACGACCCGCACACGACTGCATTTCATTAACAGCGTGGGTGCGTGTTCTGTTCACAGCGTGGGTGCGTGTTCTGTTCACAGCGTGGGTGCGTGTTCGGTTCACAGCGTGGGTGCGTGTTCTGTTCACAGCGTGGGTGCCTGTTCGGTTCACAGCGTGGGTGCGTGTTCTGTTCACAGCGTGGGTGCGTGTTCTGTTCACAGCGTGGGTGCCTGTTCGGTTCACAGCGTGGGTGCGTGTTCTGTTCACAGCGTGGGTGCGTGTTCTGTTCACAGCGTGGGTGCGTGTTCGGTTCACAGCGTGGGTGCGTGTTCTGTTAACAGCGTGGGTGCGTGTTGTGTTAACAGCGTGGGTGCGTGTTCTGTTCACAGCGTGGATGAGTGTTCGGTTCACAGTGTGGGTGCGTGTTCTGTTCACAGCATGGGTGTGTGTTCTGTTAACAGCGTGGGTGCGTGTTCTGTTCACAGCGTGGGTGCCTGTTCAGTTCACAGCGTGGGTGCGTGTTCTGTTAACAGCGTGGGTGCGTGTTCTGTTCACAGCGTGGGTGCGTGTTCTGTTCACAGCGTGGGTGCCTGTTCAGTTCACAGCGTGGGTGCCTGTTCAGTTCACAGCGTGGGTGCGTGTTCTGTTCACAGCGTGGGTGCCTGTTCGGTTCACAGCGTGGGTGCGTGTTCGGTTCACAGCATGGGTGCGTGTTCTGTTCACAGCGTGGGTGCGTGTTCTGTTCACAGCGTGGGTGCGTGTTCTGTTAACAGCGTGGGTGCGTGTTCTGTTCACAGCGTGGGTGCGTGTTGTGTTAACAAGCGCGCGCCAGGCCTGCACACAGGGCTGACGGGCCGACGTCGGAGCCACACCGGCCCCGTAAATCACACGGGATCACATAAAACCTGCCAAACACTTCATAACGTCACGTGCGTGTCATGGGCCCCGGGGGGTCCCGCTGCGCCCGCAGGAGGCGGGGGTGTGAGCGCCCGCTGGGCGGGCCTCGTTAGGGCTCGTTATGAGGGGAGCGGTTGGCATTGATCTTTTAAGCCCCCGCCAACCACAGGCGCATTAACCCGAACAGCCTCACTCACCGCTGAACGGCGTGTCAGCAAACCGCGACTTTTGTCCGACGCTGTTCCGGCGTTTAACTCACAGAGGCTCAGTGTTAAGCTCTTTATTGCTTGTTGTGCTAAAGCATGCGCGCTTAATTGCAAATACAGTTCCTTCCTGCGTCATTATCAAAATTGTTATCTTAAGGAAATATTGTTTTTAAATAATCCGCTGAGAACCGGAGCGGTACCCGGCTTATTGGGGATAATTGTTTCCTGCCACCGCGGGGTCGGCAATTAGGCGGAGCGGCTGGCACGGCCCGAACGGGGGGGGGGGGGGGGGGGGGGGGGGGGGGAGGGCGGGGGGAGGGGCGCCGGTGGGGAGTTCCTGTGGAGCTGACGTGTGCTCGTGGCCAGTTTGACCAACGCCTCGCTGCTCACGTAGTAAAGGAACGTCAAGAATGGTCCCAGGGCCTCAGCTGATAAATAAATACTTGCAATGCATTTTGTAATTCTGCGAGATACACCGAGTGCCCAGGTTATGATGGTCTTTGAACGCACAATAATCTGGCCACTCAGTGTACTGACGTTTAAGGGAAAGCTTGCAAGTCTTGATATGTCAAGGGATCCAGAGATAGTGGCCCCCAGCCTCTGATGAGGAAGTCCTCTGCTTCCAACTACCCACAATGCGGTTCTTAGACATGGAAAACCCTTATTTTAGAATCCCAGCTCTGTGGTCAGGCTACACCGCGTGGCCAGATGGCTATGCGTTCAGAGATCATCCTCATCTGGCCACTCAGTGTATACACACTGTGTCAACATGACCTTAGGTTTCCCATCTGCGAAACGAGGACAAAATGTCCTGGATTTTTACCTTGACCTTGGCCTTGACCTCGGCCTCTTCCCATAGGAATTTGGGGGGAAGGACTTACGTCCAGGTTTTAAATGAAAGGATGCCAGTGGCACCAACATGGGCACAACTCACCCCGAGCCCAGCGACACAGCGGCCTCGGATAAAAGAAAACGGGGCGTGCGTGCGTCCGGCACTGGAGAGGGTGTGCGGGTCCACACGGCGCCTCAGGAGCTGACCCCCGGGCACGGGGCGGGCGCCGAGCCCCCTCCCCAGCTCTCCATCGGGGACACCCACGCCGCACAGGGTGCATCGTACTGGCCTTGAAGGGCGTCCGCACAGACCTGCTCACTGGGCCACACTCTCTCCTCTCCAACGCAGTCAAACGGAAGAAGGAGCAAAGTTCCCTGGGAGGTGATTGTGGAGAATGCTCTCCGGGTGCTCGCTGTTCCTGAGGTCCGTCATGCTTATAAAAATAGAGAAAAGCGTCATTTCTAGAAATTCCAGCTCAACTTCCAATGGGAAGCAACCAAAATAACTCAAATTCCCGGTTGGGGGGGGGGGGGGGGTAAGGCCGCCATCGCCAGGCCATGATGCTGCTTCTGAAGAGCCGGGAATCCCCCCGGCACCTGTGATGACCTGGGGGTTTGTCTCCCGTTTGTTCAGAGCGAGACACTCAGCACATGGAGGTGGTGGGACCAGAAACCCGGGGGGGGGGGGGGGGCGGTCCGCACAGACCACTGAGCAGCCAGCCAGCCTGACAGGACCCAGCCTGAGCGACAGGGACAGCCTGGGTGACGAAAGCACAGACAGACACAGGCTCCCAGCCCCCTTCCCCACCCCCAACCCCCCCCCGTGGGCTCTGGGGCAGAGGCCAGGGCAGCCGCGCCCACGGCCCAGATGCGCCCACCCCAACTGTTCACAACCCCCTGCGCTCGGACTGCCCAGCAGCCTGGGGGGCGCTTACTGGGGGTTCTGGGTCCCTCCCAGGGAGGCCCCCGGCGTGGCAGCCCTCAGGGCGGAGGGAGGCGGTGGGTAGGTGGAGAGAGGGGGCCAGGTTAGGGGTCGGCTGCCCCAGGGAGCCTGGTTTGCAGAGAAGGAAGGAGTTCCCCTGACAGGACACACCTGCTGCCCTGCCCATCTCCACCCGTCTCAGCAGGGCCTCCGCCCCTGCAGCCTCCCCTCCCGGTCACCTCGCCTCCCGGGCACACATGGCAATGAACCAATGAACAGTACCCCCCGAGCAGGCAGAGTGCCTGCGCCTGCCCCCTCCCGCTCCCACTGTCTCTCCCCCTGCACCCTCCCCTCTCCCGCTGTCTCTCCCCCCGCACCCTCCCCTCTCCCGCTGTCTCCCCCCGCACCCTCCCCTCTCCCCCCGCACCCTCCCCTCTCCCCCTGCACCCTCCCCTCTCCCGCTCTCTCCCCCCGCACCCTCCCCTCTCCCGCTGTCTCTCCCCCCGCACCCTCCCCTCTCCCGCTCTCTCCCCCCCGCACCCTCCCCTCTCCCGTTGTCTCTCCCCCCGCACCCTCCCCTCTCCCGCTGTCTCTCCCCCCGCACCCTCCCCTCTCCCGCTCTCTCCCCCCCGCACCCTCCCCTCTCCCGTTGTCTCTCCCCCCGCACCCTCCCCTCTCCCGCTGTCTCTCCCCCCGCACCCTCCCCTCTCCCGCTCTCTCCCCCCCGCACCCTCCCCTCTCCCGCTGTCTCCCCCCCCCCCCCCCCCCCCCGCCTCTGGCCTGGCCTGTAGCTTCCTCCAGCTTCCCCCTCCTTGGGCTCTCCATAGTGGGGGGGGGGGGGGCGGGGGTGTAAAATGCCTCTAGAAACCAAGGCCCAGTTCCTCTGAGGTCAGAGCTCAGCCCTCTCCTGCCTCAGGGACCGCTCGCGGGCACGCTCCGCCCTCCCGGGCACTGCCGCTCCCGCTCCGAAGGGCCCGCACCGCCCACAGCCCGGGGGATGCTGCGGGACCAGCGGCTCCACTCCCAGCCTCACCCCGCTCTCCCACGATGCACTCCTCCCGTGCTCTCACCTCGCTCTCCCACGATGCACTCCTCCCGAGCTCTCACCCCGCTCTCCCACGATGCACTCCTCCCGAGCTCTCACCCTCGCTCTCCCACGATGCACTCCTCCCGTGCTCTCACCCTCGCTCTCCCACGATGCACTCCTCCCGTGCTCTCACCCTCGCTCTCCCACGATGCACTCCTCCCGAGCTCTCACCCTCGCTCTCCCACGATGCACTCCTCCCGTGCTCTCACCTCGCTCTCCCACGATGCACTCCTCCCATGCTCTCACCCTCGCTCTCCCACGATGCACTCCTCCCGAGCTCTCACCCTCGCTCTCCCACGATGCACTCCTCCCGTGCTCCCCTCTGAAGCCCACACCAGCAATGCCAGCACCGGCCCCCCGATTCCCTGATTCTTCATCAGAAAATAAATGTCCCCCAAAAACCCGGGCCTGCGGAGCCCAGAGCTGAGGGGGAGCACGGGCCCTTCCTGGCGGGTTAGAGAGCCCGTGGCACGGACACGGCTTTTCTTTTCAAATATGTTCTCATGGATCTCCGAGAGGACGGGAGAGGGAGGAGCATCAGTGATGAGAGAGAATCACTGATCCGCTGCCTCCTGCACGCCCCCTACAGGGCAGCTGGGCCATGTGCCCCGACCAGGAGTTAAACCCGCACCCTCCGGTCCGCAGGCCGACGCTCCGTCCCCTGAGCCACCCAGCTGGGGCAGGGCAGTGTTCTCATGGACGACATGTGAACGTTCAGACTCACATCTCTGCCTAAATGTCAACACCAGTGTCTCGAACCGGACACTGGCAGGGAAGACAAACGGGGAGGTGGGTTTTGTGTATTCCACATACACTTGTTTTTTTTTTTTTAATATATATTTTATTGATTTTTTTACAGAGGGGAAGGGAGAGGGACAGAGAGTCAGAAACATCGATGAGAGAGAAACATTGATCAGCCGCCTCCTGCATACCCCCCACTGGGGATGTGCCTGCAACCAAGGCACATGCCCTTGACCAGAATCAAACCCAGGACCCTTCAGTTCACAGGCTGATGCTCTATCCACTGAGCCGCACCGGTCAGGGCGACTTGTTGCTGACTTAGCTGATCTGGTGGCCGGGACACAGAACACCAGCGCCCTGAGGACAGGGACCACGCTCCCCCCGTGGCCCAGAGGCCGTGCTTCCTACAGGGCCTGCAGCCCCAGGTTCGCAGGGGCCCAGCCACGGCTCTCCAATACTCAACCTGTGTGACCCCTGCAGGGACGGAGGGGCCCGCCCCTCATCGACAAACTCTTTACAAATCAACCAGGCTTTAATGAATTAAAAGCAATACCTTTCTCCTCAGGGGGTTTCCAGGTGCCCCTGGGGACATCGCCCCATGTCCTCACCCAGCCTCAGCCCAGCGCACTGGCCACACGCGTGTACTCTTTCCTATGACCACCCGGAGCGGTTCCCTTTGCAGACCCGCCTCTGAGAGCAGCCCTGACGGATGCGCGCCCGTCGGGGCCGGAAACAGGGCCTCAGCTCGCAGCAGGGGCTGGGCTCCCGGGCCGGCCCGCTGCGGCTCCAGAGCCGGGCTCGCCCTCGGGAGGATGGACGTCACGCCCGAGAAACCGCCGCACCATCACCTCGAATGTTCGTGCATCGCTCACGGCGGGCGTGCTACGGCCGGTCGATGGGCTACCCGGCGGGCGCTCCGTGTCCACCAGCCCGGGAAGCTGCCAGCCGGGGCTTTGCCTCCGCACCCGGAACCCAGACGCCCCGTCCCCGATGGAACCCCGCCAGCCCCCCACCTGCAATGCTCACGGCGCCGGAAGCATCCACGCTGGAGGGCGCTGCAGAACCCTCTAGAACAGAGGTCGGCAAACTCATCCGCCCACAGAGCCAAATGCCACTTCTTCACCATAGACTCGCCCAGGCCGTGGTATTCTGCGGAAGAGCCACACTCATGGGGCCAAAGAGCCGCCTGTGGCTGGCGAGCTGCAGTTTGCAGACCACAGCTCTAGAATGAAACGGGGAAAAAATTAACAAGAATAAGACCAGGGCCGAAACTGGTGTGGCTCAGTGGATAGAGCGCCAGCCTGTGGACTGAAAGGTCTGGGGTTCGATTCCGCTCAAGGGCATGTACCTTGGTTGTGGGCACATCCCCAGTAGGGGTTATACAGGAGGCGGCTGATCGATGACTCTCTCATCAATGTTTCTAACTCTCTGTCCCTCTCCCTTCCTCTCTGTAAAAATCAATAAAATATATTTAAGAAAAGAAAAAGAATAAGACCAGGACCATACCCTCCTGTGGGGGGTTTATATAAACAAAAAGAACATGAAAGAACGGATAAGTCACTCATGGACGCCCATAAACCACATGGAAACCTCCGATCCCTCCGACCCTCCTTCACTGCCCCCCTCCCGCTCCCTTTACTGATTGTATCTGCGTGGGAAGCCTCCTCACCCCCTAGGATGCCGGGGGGGGGGGGGGGGGGCTGTTCTCTGATAAAAACAAGGTCAGTCCCGCTGTCCTTCTCCTCTGTGAAGTCATCGCCACGGGTCCGGGCTGAAACGGAATCAATTACGAGAACAAACAGCCGGGCTGTATCGCTAATGAATGGCTCCAGCGCCGCTCGCCGCGTTCCCACCACTTAGCGGGGGAGGCGGGGAGCGGAGTGGGCCCGAGAAGGCTCGGCTCGCCCGCGCTAATGGCGGGGCTACTTAGGGACGGTCCGCGGGCAGCTCCCATAAGCCGGAGTGGTTGATTACCCCTGGCCTGTGATTTATGATGCGCATTATGACTTTATTTTGAAATGGCCGCATGAAATATTCATGTGTGGTGAGAGAACTCGCAGCCGGAGCAGGGGCCTGCTCCATCCGAGGGGAGGCCGCTCGGGGCCCGTCCCTGCCACCCCTGAGCTGGGGCCGGGGCCCCCATTTGCTCTCTGGCCGCCGTCGGCCCCTCTCCGTCACGCTCTCCACGGCGAGGCAGCCCGGCCTCCGTCCCGATGTCCCAGGTGGCCTACGGCTCCCGTGCCGAGGGATGGAGCCGTTGGCCACACGTGAATAATTGATGGCGCGTGTTCTCAGCACTGATTGGCGTTCTGGGGAGATGGAGTGTCTCCCGGAGGCGCAGGGGCCCTCGGAGCCTCAGGAGGAGCCAGCGGACCTGTGACTGCGCCTAATGGACAGGCCGGCGTTAGTCACACACCGCGGCCAGGAGCGGCACCCGTGCTGGTGTCTGTCTTTCCTGCTGGGAGCTTGTCAGGTGTGACAAGCGTTGGCTCACCGGGAGCTGCAGCCCAGTTACATAGGACCCGCGCCCACCCTCGGAGCAGGCGCCTCCTGGGATCTCCCCGGGCGGAGGAGCCAGCGGCCTGGCAGCCCTCCCGGTGCGCCTTCCCGGCCGCACACGCACCGCACACGCACCGCACACGCACCGCACACGCACCGCACACGCACCGCACACTCACCGCACACGCACCGCACACGCACCGCGCCCAGGCCCCCGGGGATCTGCACGCAGGGAGTGAGCTTCCGCCGAGGCCCCGCCTCGTCCTCATCGAGGGACGAGCGGATGCACAGCGCGTGTTTCTGAATCATCATAAACATGGATATGGTTTTATCGCTGTTGTATCCAACTCACCCACTGCGGCCCTTTTCCTGCCGGCGTGTGTATTTCCAAACGCCCACTGCTATGAACACAGAGACGCTAAGAAATAACAAACACGCGCCCTCCGTGTGAATGACCGACCCTGAGCCTCAGTGAATGTCACTGCGCTCTCTGGACGGCCTGGGAACTACCGTGTTCCCCCGAAGATAAGACCTTACAGGTTTCCTTCTGATGAAATATAAGGCATCCCCCGAAAATAAGCCCCCCCCCCCCCCCCGGCTCTGTCTCAGAATGCTATTGCTAAGCGTGAGAGATTTGGTCCACTGATTCTGAAAGAAATGGAGTCACAAGAAACTCACAAGAAATTCAGGAATTGGATTGTTCTGATGATGTTCCAGAAGATGATGACATGATTGTCATTGAATAAACGAGTAAATTCTTGATACTATAGGATTCACAGTTTGTCTGGTTTGTGTTGACAACTACCGTACTACCGTACTGTATACAGGTAATAAATTTCCTTAATTTTCATTTAACAATAAATGTGTACCATATTCTTCTTCATGGAAAAATAAGACATCCCCTGAAAATAAGACCTATTGCATCTTTGGGAGCAAAAATTAATATAAGACACTGTCTTATTTTCGGGGAAACAGAGTAAGTGCTCCTCTAGTGCCATTACTCAGAGGGGAAACCGAGGCAGGGGAGCAGTCGGTGACTTGCCCCAGAGACACCACCGGGGAGGGGGGGGGGGGGGGAGCCGCGGTGACATTGGGAGCTGAGGTGGCGGCTTCAGAATCACCGTCTCACTGCCACCCCATTGCTGTCCGGCTCACACGTTTGTTTGTTTGTTTGTTTGTTTGTTTTTTCTGAAAAAACAGTTTTTGGCGTCTCGGCCGCTGCTGGCAGAGGATGAGGGCTGCACACGAAAACGAGGGGGGTGGGGGGACCCCACATCCCTGGGAGCTTCAAACGCAGAGGCAGCAGCCACAGGTAACAACCGATAAATAACAGGGTGGCTGTAGACGATATAAAAGGCGACCTCCCTTCCCCCGGAAAAGCATAAAGTCACTGTCATCTGGTCAACCCTCCGGCCATGTTTGTCCTCTGGAGAAGAGCAGAGGGAAGCAGCGCCGGGACTGGGCCTTCAGGGGATGAACTTGACCTTCCAGAGGCCCCTGTGAGGACCGGCTCACTGACGGGAAGCGAAAGGGAGAAGGACAGGTCCTGCTGCCGAGACGCCTTGCCGTGGCCGTGGATATCCGTGGCCGTCCATGTGGCCGGTGGCTCCCCTGACGTCCTCCAGGGGCAATGGGCACCACAAAGATCGTGTGGCCAGGAGGCCGTGGCTTTGACCCAGCGGGAGCCTCATTCCCTCAATCCTGGGGGGTTGCTGAGCCCCTCTGAGCCCAGATGCCCGCTTCCAAATGGTGAGAACACCGCTAGGCAGACGTCCTGGTCAGAGGTCCCGGAAGGTGGCGGGCAGACAGCGGCACTCGCCGTGCTGGACCCCCTCTGCTGTTTCTGCCTTTGTTCTCCCCTGCTCCCCCGCAGGCCTGCCCCGCCCCGAACCACGTGAGCCCTGAGAGTGTTCGCTAACCACTCCCCTGTCCTGCCGAGGGGGGACGCACCGAGCTGAAACTCACTCGTACCTTCCCCCGGCCGCAGCCGCCGTCAGACGGGGTGTGCGGGGTCCATGCCCCTCGGGCCTCCGGAGACGTGGCAGGCACAGCCCGGGAGCGGCTCCGTGGCCCCTCTCCCAGGGCAGGCGGGTGAGAGACAGCCCCAGGAGCAATCAGCAAGGTGCTGCCGCGTCTGCACGTCTGTGCTCCTCCGTTCCCGCCTGTGCAGCCGATTGCTTAAACGGCTCTGCTGTCTCCTTCCTCTCATCTGTCCCGCCCCCCGGTACCAATTCTCCCCAGAGCAGCTCAAACCCCAGGCCTCTCCCTCCGTCTGACGCTCCGAGCTCTCTCCATGCCCCACGACCTGCATGGGAAGGGCCACAGAGATGAGGGCTGTGTGGCCAGTAAAGGAAGTTCTAGAATGGACATTTTAGATACATATACATAATTCTTATTTTTAAACTGATTTCAGAGAGGAGAGGAGAGGGAGCGGGAGACATCAGTGATGTGAGAGAACCATTGACCGGCTGCCTCCTGCACAGCCCACACTGGGGATCCAGCCTGCAACCCGGGGAACTGAACCGTGACCTCCTGGCTCATGGGTTCACACTCACACTGAGCTGGCCAGAATGGAAATTTTTTTAAGTCAAAAGTGACGATTTTGTAGGGACCGATTCTGAGGAAAACAGCTCTTAAAGGCAATCACGTGAGTTTTCCCTCAATTATTCACCCCCTAGGACGGCAGTGTCCGGGTCCAGACGATGCTCGGTAAACCAACTGGCCCATGAACGACCCGCTCACATTAACGGCAGAAGCTGGCAAATGCATACCACACACTTGAGCCTGGGGCGGGGGGCGGGGGGCGGGGGAGGGGGGGGCGCGGTTATTTTTGGGTCTCATGTTCAGTTATTATATACAAAAACGGACTTTGTGGGAGGGAGACGCTCCCAGGGCACTGGGACCATCAGGCGTTCCAGACTCAGAAACTCAGTTACACATTCCAGTTCCAACACAAACGTCCTCACCTGGAAGGAGAGCTGGGGGGGGCACACAGACACAGTCATCGCCGCCGGCGTCCGGCATCTCCACCGGGGGAAGCAGGGGGGGGCTCTCATGATGGCTTCAAAAACACCCATATTGGCCCTACCTGTTTGGCTCAGTGGATGGAGTGTCGGCCTGAGGTCTGAAGGGTCCCAGGTTCAATTCCAGTCAAGGGCATGTACCTTCCTTGGTTGTGGGCACATCCCCAGTAGGGGGCGTGCAGGAGGCATCCGATCAATGCAATGATTCTCTCTCATTGATGTTTCTAACTCTCTATCCCTCTCCCTTCCTCTCTGTAAAAGTCAATAATACACACACACACACACACACACACACACACGTGTGTATATATATATAATGTGTGTGTATATATATTTTAAATACTTGTATTGCCAAAACCGGTTTTGCTCAGTGGACAGAGCATCAGCCTGCAGACTGAAAGGTCTCAGGTTCAATTCCGGTCAAGGACATGTGCCTTGGTTGCAGGCACATCCCCGGTGGGAGTTGTGCAGGAGGCAGCTGGTCGACGATTCTCTCTCGTCGATGTTTCTGACTCTCTATCCCTCTCCCTTCCTCTCTGTAAAAATCAATAAAATATATTTTAAAAAATACCCGTATTGGCTAAGATTCGCAGAAAAGCGCTGCTGATGTGCATGAATGTGAAACGTCAGGCCCCGAGCCCAGGACCCGACGGCTCAGCGCTCAGCCACGATTCGCCGTGGCCGGTATTGCCTGGTTAAAGGGCCACTGTGGGTGCCATCCGCTCTGACACAGTGTCTCTTCCTCCTCCTCCCCTGGCTGCGCTGTGTCTCTGCACATTCTTCGCAGCGCTCCCTGCTCGCCGCTGTGCCATTAGCTGCCAGCCAGCCAGGAGGCCGCGCCCCGGCCCCTTTACCCAGTGCCACGTGGAGCCCGCAGCCAGCTGCTGCACAGCCATCGGCACCTTAATGTGCAGAAACGCTCCCTGTCTAATGGCTGCCTGGAAGATTTACGTCCCTAAAATGTAATTAAAAAGTAGATTTAGAAATATGCTCGGCAACCGAAAAGATGAAATATTAATGCGCGGGGTAATTAATAAATTATACCGCTCTTGATTACTAATGGCTTATTGACTGTAAGAGCAGAACATTATGGAATCTGAGGGCAAACAGGGGCTTTTGGGGAATATTCTCGGCTTCGAGAACGAAGCGGCCGCTCTTTGACTTTTCAGAAGGAACCCTGATTTTGCAGATAGCACAAAGGCCAGTCTCACTGTCCCCATCATTATCCTCCATTCATGTCACCATATGCCACCGTGGTGGCTGTTTTGTTTTGTTTTTTATTAAATGAAAAATGAAAACTTTGTAGTTTCCTGAATTATTATTATTATTTTATTTTTTTTAATGAAGACCATTTCTATTGCTTATCCCCATGGTCGGCAAACTGCGGCTCGAAAGCCACATGCGGCTCTTTGGCCCCTTGAGTGTGGCTCTTCCACAAAACACCACAGCCTGGATGAGTCTATTTTGAAGAAGTGGCGTTAAAAGAAGTTTAAGATTAAAAAACTTGGCTCTCCAAAGAAATTTCAGTCGTTGTCCTATTGATATTTGGCTCTGTGGACTAATGAGTTTGCCGACCACTGGCTTATCGGATAGGTTTGCACGTTGAAGTGGTTTTCAGATTAGAAGGATTTCTGAGCTCTTCTATGAAAATGAAACACCTAATGCTGCTGCAAAGGACAGCGGGGAGGGGAAACATCCGGAAGGCGGCGGGTGTGGGATGGGCGACGCCGCCACCCGCAGAGGAGGACACGGGGTCAGACACAGCGGCTTCCCGGGACTTCAACTCGTGCTTGTACACCCCCCGCCTCCCCCCGCCTTTTCCGTTCTGCAGGACACAGGTCAGAACCTTCGAATGGGAGAGGCGAAACGTGTCCTGGGGCTCCTCTGGTCCACCTGCTTCGTTTTAGGCGGGAATTCGGGACTCTCTGATCCCAGGAAGTAACAGGCTCCTCCAGGATGTATATGGTTTTACTGATTATTATTTATTTATTTATTTATTTTTTTTTAGAGGGAAAGAAAGGGAGAGGGAGAGACAGAAACATCAATGATGAGAGAGGAACATCCATCAGTCGCCTCCTGCATGCCCCACACTGGGGATCGAGCCAGCAACCTGGGCCTGGGCCCTGGCCAGGCATCCAGCCAGGACCTCTGGGTCCGGGGTCCGATGCTCAACCTCGGGGCCACGCTGGCCAAGTTGTCAAGGATCTTAATTACAACCTGTTTGCTTTCCATGTGTTTTTGTGAAGACCTGTCAGCAGAGTGTCCCCAGGGGCAGGCTGTGTCCCAGCACAGAGACAAGCTCCAGGGGCTGGCTTCTCCACCCCTTCGTCTGAGGCCATGGGCCCCTTATGCCGGAGAAGCTTCTCGGGGAGACTAACTCGCAGAGCAAGCGCGGACCGAGGACCTAGGACCTAGAGCGGGTCTCACTTCACTCCCCTGAGCTAGACCGCGTCTTCAGAAATAAGGACAAGCGGCTCTCAGGCCAGCCCGTGGCACCATGGAGAAGGTGAGAGCAATATTTGTACAATAAATCTCACTGGTTCCATATTTGCTTCACGTAGCAACCCTGTCCCAGGAACCGCTGTGGATAGAACAAAACCTTCCCTCCGTTGCTTCACAAGGAACACCCGAGCGGGCCGTCCCCTGTGCAGAGGCGGGGAGCAGCCGGGGGGCAGGTGAGGTCCCGAGCACTTTTAGAATAAACGCGTTCCCTGAGCGGTAGGCACTCCGACGCCGTGGTTTCGCACAGTGGCCGGCAAACTGCGGCTCGCGAGCCACACGCGGCTCTTTGGCCCCTTGAGTGCGGCTCTTCCACAGAACACCACGGCCCGGGCGAGTCTATGTTGAAGAAGTGGCGTTAGAAGAAGTTTAAGTTTAAAAAACGTGGCTCTCCAAAGAAATTCCAATCATTGTCCCGTTGATATCTGACTCTGTGGACGGATGAGTTTGCCGACCGCTGGCTTCAGTGTATAGCATAGTGATGACCGCGGAGGGCAGCTGACCGGGACTTTGACAAGCACGATGCCTCCCCATGAGCAGGCGTGTGCGAGCACGTGACGGGAGAGCTGACGCCCGTGTTCCCTGCACGTGTGTGTCCGCCTCCCGAGGGCGCAGCAGAGAGCTGTGCTCGCTCCTGAACCCGGGAGAGCTCTCTGCAGTGACGGTCAGAGAGAGGGAAAGGCCCAGAAAACCCCTCTCCATCTCCAGCTTAGAAAGACAAAAGCGTGCGTCCGCCCTGAGTAAATCATAGATCCCTGTCAGGTCTAAAGAAACACAGGCAGAGCCTGTCAGACTCCAGGATTTTTGTTTGTTTGTTTGTTTTAAAATATATTTTATTGATTTTTCATCGAGAGGAAGAGAGAGGAATAAAGAGCTACAAACATTGATGACAGAGAAACACCGACCAGCTGCCTCCTGCACACACCCCACTGGGGATGTGCCCGCAACCAATGTATGTGTCCCCGACCGGAATTGAACCCGAGACCCTTTAGTTTGCAGACCAATGCTCTATCCACTGAGCCACACTGTAGATTCCAGGTTTTTAAGTCATTGCCATGATACTGTTACTGAAACGGAAATCAGATGTGCTATCAATGAGTCCGCACTCCAAGACGGCAGGGCGGCTGCTGCTTGTTCCGGATGGAGGTTGCCACACCCGCCCGGGCCTCTGGCAGCACAAGGTCCTTCCGAGGACGCAGCCAGGGGCCTCGCGCAAACCCCGTGGTTTCCTGGCCTGACTTCCCTGCAGTTCCCGGTGGAACAATGACCATTCAGGCCGTCACGGGGCCCGGGCACAAGCCCTTCCGACGCCCTCAACACCGAACCCATTTCTGGAAAACGAGATCGCCACGCGTGCCCCGGAGCGCCCGGGGCCAGTCCGAGCGGACCCCCGTGTCCATCCCTGGAGCCCACCAGCGCAGTCAGCGGCGGGAAGCCGCCCTCTCCGGCTGCCGATGCGGCTGGAGGCGCAGTTCCGGGACCTCGGCCTACAGACACGACGATGGATGGATCTCCCTGACGCCCTTCACACCCTCCTCTGCCCGGGACGGCCTGGCATCTGTCAGCAACACCCAACACAGCACACACCGACATTTCCCATCTAACAGGAGTGATTTCAGTGATTGGGTTTCGAAAGAAAACGATTTTTCCAGGAACTCAAGCATCTGTGACGGCCTAATTCTTCCGGCTTGCGCTGAGGGGCGCCGCTGGCGGGCAAATGGGAAAATAACCACAACGCTGGTCGCATTTCAGCTTTTAAACCGTTTAAAAACGTCAGTGCAAACAGATGTGACTGTGTGTTCCAGCACGCGTGGGTTCGTGCGTCCGGTGGCACAGGGCAGCGGCGTAGTCACGGTGATTCTGACGTGACATAAGCAGTGTTTCCCACCCTCTGACCGCAAACCGGGCCCCTGCTCCGGGGGGAAGTCCTCAGGGCTCCCCCCCGCCCGGCCTCACCGGCAGAGACCCAGTCCCGGGAGCCCAGCCCCGGGGGCCGCTGTTTGGGTGACTGCGAACCCCCTGGCAGCAGCTCAGGGCCGTTTAGCATGTTTACGCCCCGAGGACGGAAATCGACACCAATTAATGCCGTCTCCGTGCCCGCGGGCTCTTGGCACCGGCTGCGGGCTCGGAGGGAAGCAGGCGGTGGCGGTCCCCGCTCTCCGCAGGCGCTTTCCACGCCATCACACAAACCTCCTCCTCCCCAAACCACAGAAACCGACAGAAAGGGCCGTTTCTGCCAATTAAGAGGCTGGTTTTCTACGGGCATTTCCCTTCCTCTGGCTTCCGTCTGGGAGGGGGTGACGAAGGGCTGGGAGACAGAGGGGAGGGCAGAGCGCAGGGACAGGAAGGGTGAGGCCGGGAGCAGCCTCCTCCCTCCCGGCTCAGCTTGCCTGGCGGCCCCTGTGCCCATCACCGGCCTGGGCTCTGGGTTAGAGTGGGAACCGTCGTCCCTGGACGCAGACGCTCACGGGGACCAGTCACCCGGAGGCTCGGTGAGCTAACCCGTGTGACGCTGGCACAGACGCCACCCGGCGCCCACGCTGCCCTCTCTGGGGGTGGCACCAGCAGGCGTGCTCTGTGCGTGTGATAAGGAGCTCGGAGGGCACTGGGGAGGCTGCATGGGATGGGATGGACAGGAGGGCGGGCCCGGCAGGCAGGGGCTCCGAACCCGTCCGGGAATCAGTGCCCGGCCCAGGGCCCGGGCCCCCATGCAGCCCCAGGGCCGCACTCTGCAGGCGGGAGCTCCGGGGAGCAGGCCGCTCCCTGCCTCCCAGCCACATGCCCGCCCGCCCGCCCGGGCCGCATGCTGGATTAGAGGCCGTCTCCTCCCACAGTCTCCTCCCTCAGCCTCCTCCCCAGCTGGCACAGGCCTCCAGGAGGACGCCTCCAGGGCAAGGCACGGAGGGGACCGGCCAGGCCAGCGTCTGTGCCATCGCTCAGGCCGCCTTTCCCCAGGACGACCCGGAACCGGTCGGGTGTTCCCATGCCAGGCTCGGCCTGTGCTTTCCTCGTCCCTTTTCTCCACTGCCTCGTGGGGGAACACGCCCTGGGCAGGCCCTGCCTCGGGCCACCGGGGACGAAGGCCATGTCCCCGCCCGCGTCCCAGGGACATGCCTTCATGGTGACCGGGGAGGGGAAAGTCCAGACCCCAGACGCCGGGCTCAGCCCGGGAGGAAGGCCCTGAGGGTGTTAACTCAGCACTGATTCCTCACTGTGGTCCCTCCTATCCCAGCCCGCAGCCCAGGCCCGGTTCACCTTCCTGGAGACTCAGAGGGCAGCACACGGCCTGAGGGCAGATTAGGGACCCATGCCTCTTCCTGGGGATCGAGGCAGATTAGGGGCCCAGGCCCTGCTCCTCCGGGAGGAGGGGGAAGAGGGCCCTGCCCAGCATCACCATCACCAAGTTCCCATAATCCTGAGGGTAAGAAGAGTCACGTGACTCCCAGCTGGCCCTCGGATAGGGGTCCCTGAGCACCGGCGGTGGGCCTGCAATGCCTCCCCTACGGGAGCCTCGGCTCCCTCGGAGCAGCTGCCAGGCACTGCCAACACCCTCTCCATGTCCCTAAAGGGAATGGCCACAGGCGTGTGCAAACCGCCTCCCGTTAAAGCCACGGGCCAGGCTGACTGCGCCTTCAAGAGCAGCCTTACCTGCTGTTTACTAAGCGTCGGCCCTGAGCCAGACGCCTGCCACCTGTTCCTTCCGCCCCAGCTCCCTCGGGGTGTTCGTGGTCCCACTTCACAGGCGGGAAAACTGAGTCTCGGGGAAGTCGTCCCTGGCCCGCTCTGCCCTTCCCTCCCGAGGGAAGCTCGCTCTTTAGTAACAACGGGCCGGAGCGCCATTGAACAGCCTGTCGTTCCTGACGGACAGACGTCGGAAACGGCGCCGCAGCCACGGCCTGGCCCGCAGGCCCCGCTCTGTCCCGGCCGCGCCGTCACCCGGACGCCGACCGATGGAGCCTGTGATTGGGTTAGTGGCTGCCATCTGACCCCGCTCCGACCAGAGCGACGGAAGACGGCTGGCCTGGGTTTCCGGAAAGGGCTTCCCTCCCGGGCGGTGCCGGCAGAGGAGGCAGCCGCCACCACGCAGGGGCCGTGTGGGGACCGGGCTGCAGGGGGGCCGCCACCCCAAGCGCAGGAGCGGGAGGGGGGCACA
The DNA here is from genome assembly GCF_014108245.1 of Pipistrellus kuhlii. Classification (NCBI taxonomy): domain Eukaryota; kingdom Metazoa; phylum Chordata; class Mammalia; order Chiroptera; family Vespertilionidae; genus Pipistrellus; species Pipistrellus kuhlii. The sequence continues at coordinate 21,934 of NW_023425515.1, forward strand.
GCTCGCTCCAGGCTGGCCGAGGAGGAGGGAGCTCAGGAGCCTGAGTCACTGCGAAGCCCCAAGTCCTGGGCCAGCTCCGTGCAGGGTTTCTGCCTGTGAGTGACCGTCCTCAGGGTGCAGCCACCAGTAACATTTCCCCTTGTTCCAAACGCATCCCCGCGGGGGACCGGTTAGGCCAGTGGTCGGCAAACTCATCCGTCCAGATATCAACAGCACAACGATGGACATTTCTTTGGAGAGCCAAGTTTTTTAAACTTAACCTTCTTCTAACGCCACTTCTTCAAAATAGACTCGCCCAGGCCGCGGTGTTTTGTGGAAGAGCCACACCCAAGGGGCCAAAGAGCCGCATGTGGCTCGCGAGCCGCCGTGTGCCCACCACAGGGTTAGGAAATCAAATCAAAGGAAAATGCCTATTTCTCCTGGAAATGAAAGGGGAGCAGGTCCAGGGACCGGGAGTTCCCTCCCTGCACCTGGCCCTCCGGTCCTACGAGGACAGGGAGCGGCGTAGGGGGCTCCACCGCTGACCTCTGTGTGTGGGGGGGGGGGAGGACATGTCCCCCCTCCTGCGTGTTCCGACGGGAACTGCACACGGATCCACACGCACAGACCCCAGAGGACAGCGCACGGCGGGGCCGGTCATTCCCGGACACAGAGGGCTCCACAGCCGGAGTGCCCGGCCCGGGGCGGGGAGACGCGGGGAGACGCGGGGACGGCTCTGCCATCATAACGAAAGGTGATAAATCGTGGAGGTGACAGCGGGGGAAGCCATGGGCCGGCCGGGCGGCGAGCTGTGGGGACGCGCCTGGAGAGCGGGGAGGCCGGCTTATCTGGGGCAGGTTGTTTGGACAGACGCGCTGTGGCCAGCACGGCCCCTCCCCGTCGTAAGAAGGACCGTTTCTTCCTGCCCCCGAGGCTCCTTTCTCACCGGAACGTGCACCCCTTTGAGCAGACGCGGTAACCACGGAGAGAGCGTCTGAGCCTCGATCCGCCGCTGCCTTCGCCTCAAGACCACCCGCGCCCAGAGCAGCTCGTCTGGGGTCACGTCCCAATCCTCTCCAGTCCCCGTGAGTCACATGGCCATGGTTTTGCTCTCGTATTTGAGACATGATTTGTATTTTATGTTTAAATTATAAAAATAAGTATTGACCTGTATAATGTGATTGTAACGTCCCTACACGGCTCCTCACATTTCCCTCCGCGGCTCACTGCCTTTCACAAACTGTTGATGTTAATATGCAGTCACTGTGATGACTCACCCACTGCAGACATGCATGGCGCAGACGTGAAGGTGGCCTGGCATTGAAGCACTAGAGCTTCTCCCGTGACTGCAAAGCCGGGGACACTGAGGCCACCTGGGTGTGAGTGGACAGTCCCTGCCGCTGCGGGCAGCAGGGAGGTCTGTCGCTCGCTGAGTGAGAAATGATGCCGATGCCCATCTCCCAACAGGCCCCTCCCGCGCCCACCCTCCAGGCACCCATGCAGGTCCACCCTGGGTCCCAGAGGGTGCTCCCCGTCGCCCTGCGAGGCGGACGCTCCCGGGACCCCCAGCCACCGGCGGCCAGCTGGCGTCCGCCTGGGCAGCTCCATGGCGGCTGTGCTTTCCTCACCAGGACATCTGAGGCGCAAAGGTAAGAATTTCTAAGTTGATTTCTTTTTAAATGAAAAGCATGAGGACATTTTTTAATGAAAGAAAAAGACTCCACGAGAGAAGCCGCGCTCCCTGTGGAGCTCAGCGGAGGGTCAGCAGCTGCCCTCGCTGACAGACGCGCCTGACAGGAAGCGGCCGGCAGCACGGAGCCCACGGGCTCCGCACGCGGACAGACTTCTGAACCACGACCGCATGTTTCTAGCTTTTGAGCCTTTTCACTCGAAAAAGTTTCCAACTAAAGAAACGTTTCAAGAATAGTAACATAAATCCGGATGGAACTTTCATCCAGATCCTCATTCCCCCTCCCCTCTTCCTCCCCTCCCCCTCCCCATCCTCCTCCTCCTCCTCCTCCTCCTCCCCTTCCCCCTCCCCCTCCCCATCCTCCTCCTCCCCTTCCCTTTCCCCTTCCCCCTCCCCATCCTCCTCCTCCTCCTCCTCCCCTTCCCTTTCCCCTTCCCCCTCCCCCTCCCCATCCTCCTCCTCCTCCTCCTCCTCCCCTTCCTTTTCCCCTTCCCCCTCCCCATCCTCCTCCTCCTCCTCCCCTTCCCTTTCCCCTTCCCCCTCCCCCTCCCCATCCTCCTCCTCCTCCCCTTCCCTTTCTCCTTCCCCCTCCCCCTCCCCATCCTCCTCCTCCTCCCCTTCCCTTTCCCCTTCCCCCTCCCCCTCCCCCTCCTCCTCCTCCTCCCCTTCCCTTTCCCCTTCCCTTTCCCCTTCCCCATCCTCCTCCTCCTCCTCCCCTTCCCTTTCCCCTTCCCCCTCCCCATCCTCCTCCTCCTCCTCCCCTTCCCTTTCCCCTTCCCCCTCCCCCTCCCCATCCTCCTCCTCCTCCTCCCCTTCCCTTTCCCCTTCCCCCTCCCCCTCCCCATCCTCCTCCTCCTCCTCCCCTTCCCCCTCCTGCTCCCTCTCCCCCTCTCATTCCCCCAGGCAGTGACCACCCGTGGGAAGCCCGGCAGGAGTAAGGGCCGTGGCCCCGTTCGGGGTCTCCTGAAGGGATCAGCCAGACCTGGGGCCGGGCTTGATCTCGGGGGATCTCCATTCCTTCACCTCCAAGCGGAGATGGTCCTGGGCCCTCAGGGCCGCCCGCCGTCCCTCCCCGTGGCCACGGCGACGGTACCGACACCTCCCTCGGAGGGGACGACGGCTCGGAACCCGCCAAGAAAGCCAGCTGGCCAGCCCGTGTGGCTCAGGGGCTGAGCACAGACCCATGAACAGGAGGTCACAGTCCCATTCCCAGGCAGGGCACAGGCCGGGCTGTGGGCTTGCTCCTGTGTGGGGTGTGCAGGAGGCAGCCGATCCATGCTTCTCTCTCACTGTGGATGTTTCTATCTCCCTCTCCCTCTCCCTGCCTCTCTGACATCAATAAAAATATATTTAAAATATATTTAAAACAAAGCACGCTGGACGGCAGGCGTGGTGGGTGCCTGGACCGACAGGGGACGATCTTTCTAGAAGCACATTTTCCTGAACTTCAGGGGGGAAGGCAGGCCAGCAGCTCTCCCCTCCCGAGTCCCAGCGCGAGAAGCACAAAGCCCGCCTGTCTGCCCTGTCAACACGCAGAGCCGCCAGCCTCATTAGCTTCCCCTTAATTGGCCGGAAAGTTCTGGAACGGTCTCACGTAGCAAAACATTTCCACAAAACGCAGCCTAATTTCAAGTTCATGTGGCAACAAGGATGACAGGGCTCCAGGGAAGGGGAGGGACGGAAATTAAATTAGACGTGAATTAGAGAACTTTTCAGAGTGTTCCTAGCAGGTAAACACACACACACACACGTTAGGAATTAGAACATGCATTTGCACAGGCGCATTCGGTGACAAAGGGGCTGGTTCTACACACATGCTGGCCTTCGGGACTGCCATGTCCTTTGTTTAAGGTGACCAGGCGTACCGCTTTTGGTGGGACAGTCCCGATTATTAACAATTTGTCCCGCGTCTCGCAGCGAGACGCGGGACAAATTGTTAAAAATCGGGACTGACCCACCAAAAGCGGGACGTCTGGTCACCTTACCCCTGTTTGGCCTCTACTGAGTCCGTTTAGGACTCGCCGCAGCCCCTGTGCACGGGGGGTCCCGCTTCCTGTCGCAGCTCCCGTCCTTCCCGCCCAGGAAATCACCTGTTGGTGGCTGTGCGTCCCCTCGTTTTCTTAAAAGCAGGCCGGGTCACTTTTCACCCTCCATGCCGGCGGCCGGCCGGAGGGCGCGGGCAGGGCAGCCTGCGCTGTGGGCGCTGACAGCTCCGCTCCTCCGCCTCCGGCCCCTGGTCCTGGGCGCTCTCGGACGGAGACCCCGCTCCGGGCTGTTCGAGGCGGAGGTCACCGGTCAGGAACAATGGACGCGGCTCTTCCAACACCCAAAGGGAAGCCATTAGTGCCCACGTTTCCTCTCCGTGTTTCTAAGGATGTTAGCAAGGGGCTCTGGGTGGCTGTGGCTGCTGGTTCGCTCCGTCCCCTCCTCCTGCTCCCACAGAAGCTCAGGCACGGGCACGGGCATGGGCACATATACAGGCACACACACAGGCATGGGCCCAGGCACAGGCACACACACAGGCACAGGCACGGGCACGGGCACAGGCACACACACAGGCATGGGCCCAGGCACAGGCACACACATAAGCACAGGCATGGGCACGGGCACAGGCACACACGCACACACACAGGCACACACACAGGCACAGGCACAGGCACGGCACAGGCACACACACAGGCATGGGCCCAGGCCCAGGCACACACACAAGCACACGCACAGTCACACACACAGGCATGGGCTCAAGTACAGGCACACACACACGCACAGGCACGGGCACAGGCACAGGCACACACACACGCACAGGCACACACACAAGCACAGGCATGGGCACGGGCACAGGCTCACACACACACACACAGGCACACACACAGGCATGGGCTCAAGTACAGGCACACACACACGCACAGGCACGGGCACGGGCACACACACTGGCACAGGCACACACACAGGCATGGGCACAGGCACAGGCACACACACAGGCATGGGCAAAGGCACACACACATGCACACGCACAGGCACAGTCACAGTGCTGCAGGGACCGCACACACGCACAGGCACAGGCACAGGCACACACACAGGCACGAGCATGGGCACACACACAGGCATGGGCACACGCACAGGCACAGGCACAGGCACTGGCACAGGCACACACACAGGCACTGGCACAGGCACACACACACACACAGGCACGGGCACAGGCACACACATGCACAGGCACAGGCACTGGCACAGGCACACACACAAGCATGGGCACGGGCACAGGCACACACACGCACAGGCACACACACAGGCATGGGCACAGGCACACACACACACACATGCACACGCACAGGCACAGTCACAGTGCTGCAGGGACCACACACACACACACAGGCACACACACAGGCACGGGCACGGGCACACGCACAGGCACGGGCACGGGCACACACACATGCACACGCACAGGCACAGTCACAGCGCTGCAGGGACCGCACACAGGAGGCCAGTCATGGCAAACCCACCGTGGCCACCAGAGGTCGGAGGTCGGCAGCATTTCCTGTGACTGACACGGGGTGGGAGGGGCAGGGTTACTAGGAGTCAGATGGGGAGGCGGCGGCTGAAACTGGGGTGTGGCAGGTGGTTTCATTTTCACCCCGTATCCACACCAGTGCACCCTCCACGATGCTCAGGACCTGCTCCAGCTCTCACCACGCCCGCCAGGGGATGCAGGGCGAGGAGCTTGGACCAGCATGGGGCCCCCGCCCGCAAGGGAAATGTGGGCATCCCCCCGCATGGAAGATGTGAGTGTCTGTGCCCCCCTCCCCGGCATGGGGGATGTGGCTCCCCCATGGGAGATGGGGTCCCCAGTCCAGAGTCCACCCCTCCAGCTGTGCAGGCAAAATCCGGGCCCAGCTGCCCACACCCGTGGGGCCGGTGGGCGAGGACACCAGCCCGTGATGCTCACACCGCGGCCAGGAGCACCAGGCCCGCCTCTGCTCAGGGACCTCCCGGCTCCCGCCAGCACCCCGACCCTGGTCAGGCCAGCCCGTTCGCCTGCAAATCCGCCGAGAGCCCGGACCCCACGCCAGCACAGCGGAAACTGACCGCCCGCAGGCCAGTGTTCCTTGGGTCCGGATGGGAAAGCTGTCTCTGTAACATTTCTCCTGGAATCGGCCAGGCCTGAGCGGGCAAAGGCAGGGCTACAGCTGTGATGCAAACACAGAGCGAATAATAAGACGACGATAAACTGTTTTTGCACACACACAACTGTACCCCTACTTTTGTAATTAATTGTATTTAATTAACCTAATTAAGTACAATCCTCATTAAAGGGACTCTTTTGAGAAACAGATTTTTTCTGAGGAAAAACCTTGCGGTCGAACACTCCTGCCGGACATGTGACCGCTCCCTCCCTCGGAGCAGGGCCTCCAGCGCCCCTCCCCCGGGGGCTGCGGCCTGCGGGCGGGACCGGAACTCTGGGCAGCGAGTGCCAGGGATTCCTCACGTCTGCTTCCTGCTCCTGGAACTCTGGGTCCATATGGACTGCGTTTGCTTGTCCGCTCAGCTGCTACAGCACAAAAGTCACCCGCATGAAGCATGTGCATGAAAACACAAAGGAGGGAGCAGGTAATGGAGGAGGAAAGAAGAAACGTTTACAGTTGACGAGCACCTGGCTCACACGGGGACCAGCGACACGCCGGAAGTCCGAGGGGTACCGTCCATCGGTGGACAAAGGACGTGAGTCTCCCACGCACGGAACAGACCGAGGACACGTTGGAGGAAAACCCTGTCCCAGCTCTGCAGTCACTGAGGAGCGTGGCCTTGTCTTGGCTTAACATCCCCGGTTTGGCTTTCACCAAACACATCACACGCATATCTACTGTGACATCCTATCGTCACGTGATTATGGAATGATACACCTATGTAGCATGTCCATGTTAATAACTTATGCCGTTAACTCCAGGAACTTGGATAATTTCTGAAAAAGCTCGTCTTTCTAGGCGAGCCATCACGTGAGGCTTACTTACGTTTGCTGGCTGTCTGTACGGCATTTAAACCGCTGCAGGCGCCGAGCAGCGATAAAGCACACAGTTCACACAGCATCAGGAAGGTTCGGTGAGTAAACGGCACTCCAGGTGTGACCCTCTCTGCTTCAGTCCCGAGACCAAAGACCCAGCGCCAGGGACTGTCACCCTCGCTTACGTAAGAGGCTGCGGAGATTAATCTAAGAATGACACCAAAAGGCCAGGATAAGAAATGCAGGCGGCCAATGCAAGCACAGTCGGTTGTTTGGAAAAGCACCCTAACATTCTAAATAAACGCACTGGTGTGATACAGTGGGGGATCAGCAGTGTCCTGAGCACCTGCAGTCTTTGGCCACCATTTTGTTTAGTTAAGAACTTCCAGTTTCCACTGAAACAAAGTGAGCTTCCTTCCCTGAAAACAGATACTCGTTGTCCGGCCTGACGTGGACACCGATGTGAGTTCTTTGGACAACAACCGACGTCCTCACGCACACGGTGGCTCACCAGGCGGCTCTCCGGGTGGATTCACGCGGGAATGACCACAGCTGGTGCCTGACGCACTCCCAGTCTGATGCACATCCTTTCTCCAAGATGAAAAACAAATGTGGAGTTTTTCCCCAAAGGCTCTGAATTCAGAATTTGTTCCAATTTAGGAAATTAAGGGAGATATTAAGACACGTTTTGGCCGGGACCGGTTTGGCTCAGTGGATAGAGCATCGGCCTGCGAACTGAAAGGTCCCGGGTTCGATTCCGGTCAAGGGCATGTACCCTCCGGCACCCGGGACCGGGGCTGCTTCCCTCCTCCAGCCACCCGCAGGCACCCGGGACGGGACGGGCTTCCCTCGGCCCCGGCTTCAACAGGAAGGCCATCGGAATGACGTCTGGGAGACGTCCAGTCTAATTAGCCTATTACACTTCCGTTATTATAGACAGGAGAAGCCTCTGTCCTCACTGGGGCTGGGGGGAAGGTACGTGAGCTAAAAGCTCCTGCCTCCACACACTTCCTTTAGGATATCCCCCTGATTTAGTGGCTTTGTTCCACTTCGAGGGCAGTGTGATGGTCCTGCGTCTGCTCTTTCACTGAGCCTAGACTCATGGTCGGCAAACTGCGGCTCGAGAGCCACATTCGGCTCTTTGGCTCCTTGAGTGTGGCTCTTCCACAAAATACCACGCCCTGGGCGAGTCTATTTTATCTATTTTTTTTAATATATTTTATTGATTTTTTACAGAGAGGAAGAGAGAGGGATAGAGAGTCAGAAACATCGACGAGAGAGAATCATCCATCAGCTGCCTCCTGCACACCTCCTACTGGGGATGTGCCTGCAACCAAGGTACATGCCCTTGACCGGAATCGAACCTGGGACCCTTCAATCCGCAGGCCGATGCTCTATCCACTGAGCCAAACCAGTTTCGGCAGGGCAAGTCTATTTTGAAGAAGTGGCATTTGAATAGGTTTAAGTTTAAAAAATGTGGCTCTCAAAAGAAACGTCAATGGTTGTCCTGTTGGTATCTGGCTCTGTTGACGGGTGAGTTTGCTGATCACTGCTCTAGAACATTGATGCCTTATTTTACTTTATTGTTTCATTGTACCCACTGCGATCCACAGCTGTCTGACCCTTCTTGCCTCACCCTCTCATACTCGCGTCCCCGGGTGCCTCCCTGCAGCCAGGCTGGCACCCGGCACTGACAGGTGTCGCTATTCCTGCCTGTGTGAGGGACAGGTGAGTGGGCATGAGAAACGCTCCAGGTAGACCGGAGGGGTCGCTGAGATGGACTAAGGAAAGAGGAGGCGACCTTTTCCATGGAGACAGGCTGCTTAGGAGATGGGGAGGAGCTGGGGGGAGCACTGACCACCGTGTGGGGGAGACCCCTCCACTGCTCAGGCTGCGGCCCAAGGCCTGCAATGCAGTCCCCTTACCCACAGTCACAGGGCCTCAGACATCGGGGGACGGGGCAGTGAGCAGTGTGGGCAAGGAGACCGGATGGAGCTCTGTTCTCCTCACAGCAGCAGAGGCCTCTTGGGAACGAGGGTTCCAGATAAATCTCCCCGGGTCCACAGGGCATGGTGGGAATCGGACTGCGCCGGGAAACAATTTCACTCCACTTAAGGATGTGTCAGATCCCGCGGTTTTACAGCAGGAAGTGGGCAGAGGTTGCGGCTCGCACATGATTCAGGTGTCACTGGATAGATGCGCGGAGGAAATTAGGTCAGAGGAAATCCATCTTCCTCATGGAGACTCCACGGCGGGGTGAGACGCCGCCTCCATCCGCGGGCCCGGGTCTTCCCACGCCTGCCTCTGGACGGACACTCCAGGGGCAGCTTCCACGGACGTGCGGAGAACGCCGTGCTGTCTTACGGCCACTGACGTGTTCACGCCGTGAACTGTCACCTGCTGGACACAGCTATTCCCGTGGGAAAAACCACAAAGACACAGGAGTCTGCCTTGGTTAAAACGCGGGTGAGCCAGTGACACAGGGAAGGTTCTTAGCATCCAAGTCCTCGGCTCACAGAGAAAACTCACTCAGAGAGCCGGGGGAGGGAGGACCGGGCGCCTGGAGAGTGAGGACGGGGCACCCGGGGAGGGAGGACGGCCTGCTGGCTGTTTCTGCAGGAAGAGCTTAGCGAGCAGCAAAGACCCGACCTGACAGGTCTCCTCGGGAGCGGCCTGGCCATTTCTCTCCGGCTTTCTACGTCTCAACCCTCCTCTCCCGCCTGCTGCTCAGATAACGGAGGGATGGCTCCGCTCCGCCCCGCAGCTCCGGCTTCTGAGAAACAGACCCCGCTCTCCCTGACTCCGAATCCCCAGCCTCAGCAGGGAGCCAGCAGGACAGACAACAAGTGTTTAACTGGGGGGGTCCCCCTGCTCCCCCCTTCACCTGCCCAGTGCTGCTCACAGCCCTTCCAAGCGTGGGAGTGACAGTCTGACCCACCCTGCCCTCCGGGCTCCACTCTGCTCTGGAGGCCAAGGGGCGAGGGGAGGGTTTCTGCTCCACCTTCACCCGCATGTCTGTCGGAACATAGCCATGGCAGCCCGTGTCTTCCTGGCAGAGGGGCTGGGCTCTCATTCCAGTCAACACACATGGTCATCGGCGGACACACTTGGGGAGCTGCTCCCGTCACCTTCTCACTGACAATTCCCAAGGTGCTGGTCAACACTGAGGAAAAAGAGCCAGAAAACTCCACACTGTTTTCTTAAAAATAGAAATTTTAAAAAGGCCATGATGGAATGGTCTAGGGCAGGCGGGCACCGTTTCTCTAAAGAAAGGGACATTTTCAATGCAACATGCGCAAGGCACCAGACTAATTTGCTTACGGAGTAGTAGAGGCCTGGTGTACGGACTTGTGCCCCAGCGGGTCCCTCGGCCTGGCCTGCACCCTCGCGGGCTGTAGTGGCGAAGCAGCCATGGCTGCAGGGAGGAGCCCGAGCCCGGGCCGGGCACTGCTGCACCTGCCGCCGTGGCTGCTGGGCAGTGCCGCCTCGGAGGCGGGAGAGGCTGGCACCGCCTCAGCTGCACTTCCCAGCCATGAGCCCAGCTTCTGGCGCCCCTCAGTCAGCTGAGCAGCTCTCCCACTGTGGGACCGCACTGACCACCAGGGGGCAGCTCCTGCGTGAGTGGTCATAGCAACTGGTCAACCCGTCGTTCAGTTGTTCGGTTGCTTAGGCTTTTATATATATGGACTAGAGGCCCTGTGCACGAAATTCGTGCATGGGGGAGGAGGTATGTCCCTCAGCCCGGCCTGCATCCTCTCCAATCTGGGACATCCCTCTCACAACCCAGGACTGATGGCTCCCAACTGCTTGCCTGCCTACCTGCCTGCCTAATTGCCCCTAACCACTTCTGCCTCCCATTCTAATCACCCCCTAACCACTCCCCTACCAGCCTGATTGATGCCTGATTCCTCCCCTGCCAGTCTGATTGACCCTAACTGCCCTCCCCTGCTGGCCTGGTCAACCCTAACTGCCCTTCCCTGCTGGCCTGGTTGCCTCCAACTGCCCTCCCCTGCAGGCCTAGTCCTTCCCAGATGCCCTCCCCTGCAGTCCTGGTCCCCACAACTGTCCTCCCCCACAGGCCTGATTGCCCCACAACTGACCTTCCCTGCAGGCCTGGGTCACACCCCCAACTGCCCGATCACCCCTAATTACCCTCCTCTGCTGGCTGGATCATCCACAACTGCCCTCCCTGCAGACCATTTTGTGGTGGTCATCTGTGTCCACATGGGGGTAGCCATCTTGTGTGTTGGAGTGACAATTTGCATATTACTCTTTTATTAGCTAGGATACCCAGCAGAGCCGCTCCCAGGCCTCACACATTCACTGCATCTCGCCACAAATCCAAACAACCACCGTGGTGTGCTGCCTGAACTTCAGCCAAAGGCGACGGCGCTGGTTTCTCAGGCGGCAGCTCGGGTTCTCTGTGCCCCTCACCGGCCTCGGCGACAGGAGTGTCCCGCGTTTCTGGCTGAGTGAGCGGTGGAGGGTCCTACTGCTCCGGATGGAAACACGGAGTCCCACACAGAACGGGCAGGCTGCCTTCCGCAGCCGGTTACCAAACCACACACTGTAAGTGGACGTGCTGGCTGCACCAGAGCCACCAACGCCACGTCCCTCCGACCGCGCAGTGCTGAGAGGGGGTTATAGGTCACTGTCCCCGGGGCACCCACACGCATCACACCGTGTCACCCAGAAGGACAGGCAATGGCACAGGTGTGTGCCTAGGTGTGTGTGTGTGTGTGAGAGAGAGAGAGAGAGAGAGAGAGAGAGAGAGAGAGAGAGAGGGAGAGAGACCCACTCCTGCTTTCCCTGGGAACCAGCCTGGTGTCCAGCAGGCCCTGCCCCCTCAACCCTGTAAGGAGCTCCTGGCCACACAGGCTCACAGACAACCTAAACTCTGTGTGCGCTTGTCCACATGGGATCCTTCTCATGTGTAGCCACATGGGACATGACGGGTCTTCTCTAAATGCAGTAATCAAGTGCCTTTGCCTCCTGTTTCCTGGACAGCGATCTCCTGTCTGAACATGTCTCCCCTGCGTCCCAGAGAGCCTTCCAGAACGAGGCCCTGGGGCAGAGGGTAGGAGCACGACAAAGGGGAGGCGAGCGGGCATTCTGTGCCGCGGCCGTGGCTCCCAGCGCACTCCCTCTCCGGTGACAGGAGAAAAATGATTACACACTCGGTTATCTTGAAATAATTAAAAGGCCATCAATTGCCTGTCATGGAAGTGATCTGGTTTAATTACTTTCTATAAATGTATTGACCGGCCAGCGGGGAGATGCTCCTGTTGAGAGGTTATTATCTCAACAGCAAGCCGATGAGCATTCAGTGGACAGAAGTGAGTGTGCAGAGCTGTGTGTGTGCAGAGGTGTGTGTGTGTGCAGAGGTGTGTGTGTGTGCAGAGGTGTGTGTGTGCAGAGGTGTGTGTGTGCAGAGGTGTGTGTGTGCAGAGGTGTGTGTGTGCAGAGGTGTGTGTGTGTGTGCAGAGGTGTGTGTGTGTGCAGAGGTGTGTGCATGTGCAGAAGTGTGTGTGTGTGTGTAGAGGTGTGTATGTGTGTGCAGAGGTGTGTGTGCAGAGGCGTGTGTGTGTGCAGAGGTGTGTGTGTGTGCAGAGGTGTGTGCATGTGCAGAAGTGTGTGTGTGTGTGTGTGTAGAGGTGTGTATGTGTGTGCAGAGGTGTGTGTGCAGAGGCGTGTGTGTGTGCAGAGGTGTGTGTGTGTGCAGAGGTGTGTGCATGTGCAGAAGTGTGTGTGTGTGCAGAGGTGTGTGCATGTGCAGAACTGTGTGTGTGTGTGTGCAGAGGTGTGTGTGCAGAGGCGTGTGTGTGTGTGCAGAGGTGTATATGTGTGTGAAGAGGTGTGTATAATGCATGGTAAAAAGAAGCATTTTAAATGAGTAAGTAAAGAGTAAATCATGTCATAAATGTCTCCTTAAGGCAATTATTTATCTCAGTGGTCAGCAAACTTATTGGTCAACAGAGCCAAATATCAACAGGACAACAATTGAAATTTCTCTGGAGAGCCACATTTTTTAAACTTAAACTTCTCCTAATGCCACTTCTTCAACATAGACTCACCCAAGACGTGGTATTTTGGGAAAGAGCCACACTCAAGGGGCCAAAGAGCTGCATGTGGCTCGCAAGCCGCAGTTTGCCGACCACTGATTTATCTGATGAAAAAAATATCTATTTAGATTCTCATTTAAAATCAGTCACCAAAATAAATTCCAAGGGAATTTTTAAATTAAATATAAAATATCAGTATATAAGAAATAAAAAAGAAAAAGTTTTTTCATTATTAGAAGAGGTACTAAATTTACTAAACATCGAATGAAGACATTGGTCTATGTTACCAAGTTAAAAATGTAAGTTTCCCAAAGTAAGTAGAACAGAATTAAAAGACAGAGATCATGTTTGGGGGTAAATGGTCGCAGGAAATACTGTGCAGAGGAAGCACTAACATCCTTACCTGTGAAGAGGTGAAGCAGGTTGGATTTTAAAATCCTAAAGCTCCCGGGGATAAGCAGACAGAGAATGTGAATAGGCAATTTCCATAAAGGAAATAAAACTAATCAGCAAATGTGTGGAAAACGCCTTCCTTCACTGTAATCAAGGAATGGGACACGGCGAGAACAGTGGGGTGACCTCTGACCCCTGTCAAATTAGCCAGGACTTACAAAAATAATAATCATACTCTCCGCCGAGGACGGGCAGGAGAGGTACTCTCAGATATTGCCGGGATTCGGGCCTCAGCCTCCTGGAAAGCAATTTGGCAAAGCTCTAACCCGGAGAGTCCGCTTCTGAGAATGGAGCCCGAGGAAATAATCCTGAATATGCAGGAGCATTGTTTATAATAGCCAAAAAAATCATAAACAATCTAAATGCCAGACCAAAACCACAATAAGAACGATGTCCATTCACTCCACTAATTATGATGTAACTTTTTAAAACAGTATTTCTAAATAACATGCAATATATAAAGTGTTATGTTAATGTAGATGAAAAAAGCAAGATAGAAATAGTATATATATTTCTAGTTTAACATTTAATTTGAAAACAAACAAAATAATGACTAGAAATGTAAGAAAATATTAGCAATATGTGTCTTTGGATGGTGAAACCATGAATGAGCCTTATATATATTTTTCTTTTATTAATTCAAGGACCTTACAATTATAAGATATCCTCAAACTCTTACACTATTCCACATAAGGTTTTATTAAAAACTATTTTTTAAAATGCCCAAAATTAAGCTTTTATTTTCCAACTTAAGATTTTCAGGAAATACTTTCCCCAGCTTTAAAAAATGGCTTTTGTTTTTAATTTTGTCAACCCAGTCTAATTAGCATATTACCCTTTTATTAGTATAGATTATAAGTATAGATATATAAAAGTGTAAGTGACCATTCGACCATTTGACCAGTAGCTATGACACACACTGACCACCAGGGGGCAGACACTCACTCAATGCACAGGCATGGAAACATGGAACAGGCTGATGAATCTCAGAGGGAAGGGGGATGGGAGGAGGTGGGAAAAGATTAACCAAGGATCTTATATGCACACTAGAGGCCCAGTGCACAGATTTGTGCACCAGTGGGGTCCCTCGGCCCGCCTGCGCCCTCTCATGATCCGGGACCCCTCAGGGGATGTCGGACTGCAGGTTTCAGTGTGATCCCCACAGGCCTGGCCAAGGGACCCCACCGGTGCACGAATCCATGCACCAGGCCTCTAGTCAGAGATAAAAGCCAAATGGATGCCATGGTTTTAAAAAGACCCCCAAATATCATATGTAATTCTGGTCTAATTAGCAGTTCATTTTTAAACTGCTGGCTCATTGAAGAGAACATTAGCAAATCAGCTTAAGATATCATTTTTCGAATCATCTTCATTTATCAAAAGGCTCCCTGCTGCTGGATTTGGCAAAAGTCGGGCCTGAGGCTGAGGGAAGGAGGGAGGAGAGCAGGGTCTGAGGGCCCAGCTGATTTGGGAGCCAGAAACCAGGGGCCCAGCAAGGGGCCTGCGCGTGTGGACCCAAAGCGAGCATCCTGTCCTGGGAATCAGGCTCGGGGTGCAGCCGAGAATGGGGATGGCCTGCGGGGGGGGGAAGGGGGGGTGGTGTTAGGAAAAACAGCCCGTTCCCCCTCCTGCACCCTGTGGGCCCGAGTCCCCAGCAGGCCAGCCTCAGCCTCTCCGCCGGTCATGAAACCCCACTCTGAGAACCGGGAAGGGGACCCTGGTCCAAGGGGGCCTTGCCTTCAGGACGCAGGAAGACGTGGCATAGCTCCTTGGGCCTCGCTCACAGGCTGGCGGCCCAGCCAGGACGGTGACCTCCTGACACCCTCGCGCACACACCTCCACATCCCGGACCCCTCCGCTCAGGCCGTGGCCACCAGCCGCACTGAGCTACCGGCCCTGACCTTCCGGTGAGGCCGCACCTAAAGCACAGCTGCCCCGTCCTGCCAGCGGGGCCACGGGTGCTACGGCTCACATCAACCACGTGGACTTAGCCCCGTGGTCGGCAAACCACGGCTCGTGAGACGCAGGCGGCTCTTGGGCCCCTTGAGTGTGGCTCTTCCACAGAACACCACGGCCTGGCAGAGTCTGTGTTGGAGAAGTGGCGTTCAAAGAAGTTAGGTTTATAAAACGTGGCTCTCCAAAGAAATGTCCATCGCTGTCCTGTTGCTGTTTGGCTCTGTGGACCGATGAGTTTGCCGACCACTGACCTAGCCCATTCCCACCATGACAGAAACTTCTGGAAAGCACGGCCAGGCCTCATTCTTATTTCTATGTAAGATGTAAAACTTAGAGAATCTGACTTCAAAAAAAAAAAGAAGCGCCACAACGGGGAAGAGGCCTGACTGCTGCTGGGATTTAATTAACTCGTTAAAACTTGCCTCCAGCCCCGTCAGGGGGAAACGCCCGCGGACGCTGGCCGGCCGTCACGTGCGGCCGCCGTTTTGCTTACTGACCACACGTTCCCGCCGATCGATGCCAAATTGGATTATTGTTGGTTCTAAAAGCGCCTGAGCAGCAGAAAGCGGCGCGGTGGCAGGCGGGAGATGGATGGCGGAATGAGCGGCCGCGGGACGCGCCGGCGGGATCCATCACTGTCAGCGCGTCCGGCGGCTGTCTGCCCGCGCCCACGGCCCGCGGCCGAATAATGTTTAGACAAACACATTTGATTCCGGAGGTAATGGGCACGTCAGCCAGATGACAAACCTGGGCCAGGTCAGGGGGACAGCCATTTTTCAGGCTTTTCCAGCCATTAATCGTTGGTCTGGGCGGCGGCCGGCCAGCGAGTGCTCCCTGGAGCCTGCCCAGGGCCGCCGGCTGTCCTGTCCTGTCGTGTCGTCTCGGGGATAAAATTCCGTTGGTCGCAAAGTTCATCCTCTAACAGCGGCACCTCCCTGGGTGCAGAGCTTCGGGGGTGCAGAGACAGGTCAAGAGGCGACAATCACTCAGTCCTCGGCACCCCCAGGTCCTCAGCACCCCGCGATTATGTGTAGGTCGCCCACTCTCCCTGATAAAGCAGGGCCCGACAGGTCCCTCGGAGCCGTCCGCGGGCCCCTGAGGACTCGTGGTGGCTCCAGAAATGAGCGTCCCTGGGTGGGGGCGGGAGGTCACAGGCCCTGGAATTCCAGCCGGTGCGGTGCACAGGTGCGGATCACTGTCCCTGGGATTCCCCCCTCGAATGTGTCACCCACTCACTCTGACTCGGGAGGCAGATCAGCATTGATGGCAGCTGTACCAGAGCCCCCGAAATTATCCTGTTTTCCCGTCACTCTGTCCCGGAGGACGGGACCGAGGGAAGCAGGTGGAGTGGACGGAGGAAGAGAAATCCGTCTGCGTCCGGAGGGGCCTGGCGGCTCTGCCTCTCCCAGGAGGACGCCCGGCGTCGCTGCTCACATACCGGAACCCATCGACTCCGAACGCTCACGCCCAGCCAGGCCCTCGGCAGGCAGGGAGCATGGCTGCCCTCCGCGTTCTCCTGAGGAGCATGCCTGCTGCATGCGTGGTCAGCAGGGTGGCACAGCCACACAGGCATACACAGACCGTGTGCACAGACGGCGCGGGCTCCAGTCCCGCTCCGTTAGACCCAGCACACTCTCCGTGCGGGCGGTAAGACTGGGAAGCATGCGCAGTGCGGAAGCTGCCTCTGTCAGCTCGGGCCACCACAGCAAACACCCCGGGAATGTGGCTCCCACACGGAAATGCCGTTTCTCCCGGTCTCCAGCCCACGGGTCCACCGCGGGGTGCCGGTGTGGCCGGTGCCGGGGAGAGAGGGAGGGGGCGCTGGCTTCTCTCTGGGCCCTCAGGTGGCAACGAGGGAGGGAGCGAGCAATCTAGTGCCTTTCTATTTTTAATTGATTTCAGAGAGGAAGAGAAAGAGAGAAACATCAATGAGAAGACTCACGGATCGGCTGCCTCCTGCACACCCCCTACTGGGGATCGAGCCAGCAACCCAAGCATGTGTCCCGACTGGGAATCCAACCGTGACCTCCTGGTTCATAGGTCACCGCTCAACCATGAATCACATCCACCAGGCTCTGGCGTCTCGCTCTGTAAGAGTACCAATACCACCATGAGGGCCCCACCCTCCCAAGGCCCCACCTCCAATACCACCCCCCATGGGGCTTCGGGGGCAGAGGGAGGGTGATAGAGTGGGACATCTGCAATAGTGTCAACAATAAACAATTTAAATTAAAAATAAGTAAGTCAGGGTAAGAGCAGTTTTTTTTTTCATTTTTAAAAATTATACAGTAAAATAAATCTTTGTTTCCCTTTGGTGACTAATTCTATGCATTTTAACACCTGGGCCACTGCCTAACCAACAGTCCAGCCTCTGTCACCCCAAGCTCCCCACTGCCCTCGCCTCACAGTCCCACACCCCACCACCGCCCCCTGCAGCCACGGAGCTACTCTCTGAAGCGATTTCAATCTTTTTTAAAAATGTCATAGAGCCGAGACCAGTTTGGCTCAATGGATAGAGCGTCGGCTTGGGGACTGAAGGGTCCCGGGTTCGATTCCGGTCAAGGGCATGTACCTTGGTTGCGGGCATATCCCCGGTGGGGGGTGTGCAAGAGGCAGCTGATCGATGACTCTCTCTCATCGATATTTCTAACTCTCTATCTCTCTCCCTTCTTCTCTGTACAAAATCAATAATAAAATATATTATTAAAAAAATGTCATAGAAATGGGACTTTTGAAACCAGCTGCTTTTCACTCAGCATCACACCTTTGAGAATCATCGAAGCCGTTCCTTTCTCCGTTTGCTTTTCTCAGTGACACGGTGTGGACACACCGCAATGTGTTTGCAAGGGACATCTGGTCTACCCCCAGACCTTGGCAGGTGTAAACAGAGCAGCTATCAACATTCAGGGATCAGTTGTCCTGGGAACATGAATTATCCTTTCTTTAGGGTAAGTACCCAGGAGTGCGGTTACTGAATCCTTCATTTTTTTAAACAGACAGAACCTGTAAGTCTCCTCGCAACATAACAGCACATCTCCAGGGGTTTGTTCTTTTTCACATCAGCCTCCTAAAATAAGAGCCCAGCACCATGAACAGCACCGTGCTTTACAAGCTTGGGAAACGTGCGTTTCTGGTACCTTCTGTGGTGACAGAGACTTCCGAGGTATCGCTGAGTGTTTTCACGGATAGTAATGAAAAATTGCAGTTCTAGTACAGTTGCAAAAAAAAATAGTAATAATTCTGTGCTTCTATTGAAAGTTACTTATATCGGCTAAGAAGTAATCATAACAGTTCCCAAAAGCTATAATAATAAAAACATAATATGCTAATTAGACTGGATGACCTTCCGGACGGGGCCAAGGCTACGAGGGAAGCCCAGGTCCCCGGTGCCAGAGAAAGCCGGTGCCGGCAGCGGGGGAAGGAAGGCCTGCACTCGCACAAATTTCAGGCGCCAGGCCTCAAGGAATAAAACACATAAGAGCTGCGGAGAAAAGAGTTTTGACATCAGAGTCCGTGTGAACAAGGGCCGGGGCGGGCCCTGCATCTTGCAAGGAGGCAGCCATCGCTGCTCCCATACCCCTTCCCAGGCCAGGGTGCTTTCTGGGGTGACCGAGGCCTGCAAGAAGCATGTGTTAGCCAGGCCTAGGGAGGCGGCCCCCCTGGCGTTCTGGGGGCTGATCCAGCGCTGGCACCTCTCACCCCCAGCCCCCTGGGTCCCCTGAGCCTGTGCCAGCTCCCCAGGGGGAGATGCCCGCGGGACGTCACGGTACTCACCGCTGCCTCCACGCAGCTTGGTCCGGGCTCCGTCGCGCAGACCTGCGGCGTGGTCCGCGCAGAAGGTACGCCTCCTATGGACCCCCAGCCTCTGCGCGGCAGCGGGTGGGCAGCGACCCCTCGCCTCAGGCGAGGGGAAGAGGATATCGATCCCGGGAAACTTAATATCGTTAAAAGACAGTCGTATTAAATCTCTTTCCTGGACGTCGCGGAGCGCCGGCTGGCTTTTTCTCCCCTTTCCCGTTTTCAGAAAATCAATGGCGCGAATACCCTTGTCGGAGTCAGAGTTCCCACCGCAGCAGTTTCTTGTCACCGTAGAACCTGCGGGAGGTCTGTGGGCTCGGCACTCGGTGAGATTCGGTCCTCTCCCAGCTCCCGCCTCGGAGGGCACGCCGCACGTGAATCCCCCTCCCACCGATCCCTCTCCGACGAGGGTGAAAGTCTGCTAGCACTCGGCCGTGGCCATGAGCCACCTCGGAGCTGAGCATGACGTTCACTGCACCAGTGCAATCTTCAGTCTAAGCGGCCTCGGCAAACACAACCAACCAGAGTCCCTATGGGGGTTGGGGGGGGGGGGGGGGACCTGCCCAGCGAAACCCCAGGACCCCCTCTTTCAGGCCGAAGTCACGTCGCTTCCCCCAGGGAGCGTCCACACCGCGGCTGGCCTTCTCCGGGGTGGCAGCCTGCGGTCTGGGACCAGGTCTAAGCGTTGGGGGCCCCTCCAGGCACCCGGGTTCTGACAGACGGGCTGCCGGGTCCTCACAGCACTGCGGCCACACCCCGATGAGCTGAAGGCTGGCGTTCCCCTCTCCCCGCCCCCCCCCCCACCAGCTGACATCACCTTCTTGTCACTGAGCCGAGAATGGGGGGCTGTCACCAACAGGGGGGGCAGCGGCAGTACCTCCGGGGACGGGGCCCAGGGCGTCACAAGGCGGCGAAGTCTTGGAAGCCGTCGGAAGCCGCGGCGGCCTGCAGGGGGTGGTCTCTCTGCAGGCGCTCCCAGCTCCTCCTCTGGCCTCCTGCAAAGAGCCAGCCGCCCTCCGTCCACCTGGGGCTCCCAGGCGCCGTGAGCCCAGGGGCCCCCACCTGGGCTCGGCATTCGAAGTCCCTCTCGCCCGCCCTCCTCCTGGTTCCCCGCTTTCATGCAAGGAGCCCCAGCTCCGGAATCATCCCAGAAAGAGCAGGAGGCAGCCAGCCCACGGGTGAACACTCCGCGGTGATGGCTCCGACTTGGCTCCACCCCCGATGCCGCCTGCATGACTCCCTTGGCTCACCTGGGCACAGCGAGGCCTCCGGAGCAGCTTCCCGACCAGCTCCTCGCCGGCCCTCCAGCCCAGCTGAGCCTCCTGAGAGCCACGCTCCGTGGCAGGCCACGCTGCAAACCCGTGGCTTCACACCCCGGCCCCACACACCAGGCCTCCACACCAGGCATGGGGCATGGGGCATGGGGCACGGGACACGGGGCACTGGGCACTGGGCACGGGGTACTGGGCACTGGGCACGGGGCACGGGGCACAGGCACGGGGCACAGGACGGCTGGACCCAGGGGCGGTGTGGGCGGCCTGGGCAGGCCCCGGAGCAATCACTCCCGGTCACATTGGGTGGCCATGAGAAGGCCCGATTGGCCCCACAAGGAATGAAGGGGGAGGGGGTCCAGACCAGGAGTGAATTGAACATGAGCCTGAGGCTGTTTGACTTAGTTCACGCAACCATGGGGAGCCGTGGGGAGCCGTGGGGAGACATGAGGAGATGTGGGGAACCGTGAGAGCTGTGAGGAGCCGTGGCATGCCTGAGCAGAAGCGGCCGAGAAAAGCCAAGGCCAGCTGGCAGCACCTCCCCAGGCCGCACACCTGAGTGATGTCATTGGTGGCCAGTCCCTCCTCCTCGGTCTTTCGCAGAAACAGAGAGATCTGTGGACAAGAGACCCCCGCGCCTCCCGGATGCGTGTTGAATGTTTGTGGAATGCTTATCTGGGCTCCGCAAACCAACGCCAGCCCCGGACTCAGTGTGGGAGCCGCAGGAGCACGTCATTTAAATGCACGGTCCTCACTCCGGGGGCCAACGGAAGCAGGCACGTGGTGCGGCTCAGACGGAGTGCTAATGCACTAATGAGGGCTTCGGAGAAATGCGTTAATGAGGCTCCCAGCACACACGCCAGAAGCTCTCCGGTCCTTCCCAGATATGCTAATCGCTTAAGGAGAGGGAGAGGGAGAAGCCATGGGTTATGGGACCAGCGCCTCAGCAGCCCCGTCACGGCCTTCCCAGAACCCTCCGGGAGGCCCCGGTGCCTTCTGGGTGTCTCAGCCGACACCTGGCAGCTGGCTGCCGTCTTCCCATCGGACACTCCTGGGACCCAGCCTCCCCTGGACAACCCCCCGACCCCGGCTCCAGCTCACATGTCACTTCCTTGCACCGGGCCTCTAGTATGTGTATATATTCACAGAGACAGCCCAGGCCCCAGCGCGGGCTGGGCGTCTGGAGACACAGCTCTCCCAGGGAGCCACCTGTGGGCTCCAGTGAGAGACCAGCTGGGTAATTATCTGCGGGTGAGATTAACGGCTCGGCCCGCAGCTCAACGGCTCTCTCAAACCCACACCTGCCTCGAACTAGTCAATTACCACCGTGGAAAAAGCAGGAAATGAATGGCTCATGGTTTTCAGCATCAATAATTTACATAAAGAGCCATCCTTCTTCCCCGAGTGTGAATGAGGAGACTAAGTGGACGGTAAAGACCCTGTAATTACCAGCTAATTAACTCCCAGGAAGACAAGAGGGTCTGTCTCCCTGGCTCTGGGCGCTCTCCTTCCAAAGGTATTTACGTTCCTGTCCGCGGAGCGGACACGCCTCCCACTCAGCACGGACCGTGCTCCTGCGGCTCTGGAGCACCCGGAGCCACCGCCGGCAGCGGGTCTGAGGCCACAGCCGCCAGGGACACGGGCCCCCACAGTGAGTGAGCGATGGAGGGAGTCCCATTGGGGACAGCGGGTCTGAGGACACAGGACACGGGCCCCCACAGTGAGTGAGTGATGGAGGGAGACCCATTGGGACAGCGGGTCTGAGGTCACAGGGACACGGGCCCCCACAGTGAGTGAGTGATGGAGGGAGTCCCATTGGGACAGCGGGTCTGAGGACACAGCTATAAGGGACACGGGCCCCCACAGTGAGTGAGTGATGGAGGGAGACCCATTGGGGACAGCGGGTCTGAGGACACAGGACACGGGCCCCCGCAGTGAGTGAGCGATGGAGGGAGTCCCATTGGGGACAGCGGGTCTGAGGCCACAGGGACACGGGCCCCCACAGTGAGTGAGTGATGGAGGGAGTCCCATTGGGGACAGCGGGTCTGAGGACACAGCTATAAGGGACATGGGGCCCCGCAGTGAGTGAAGTGACAGAGGGAGTCCCATTGGGAGAGTGAGATCTGAGCCACAGCCGCCAGGGACACGGGGGGAACCCCACAGCGAGTGAAGTGACCAAGGCCCAGACTCCGAAGAGAAGTGAGGTGAAGATTCCGGAGCCTTCGGAAGGGAAGTCAGCCCCCGGCCAGTGACTGAAGGAGAGACGTTTGCAGGACACAGCCCTGGGGTCACAGAGCTGGACAGAGGGACGATGCATGATCATGGTGAAGGCGGGGACTCCCATGCTAGTCTGCTCCCGCTGCAGGGCAGCACCCCACCCTAGCAAAGGCTGCCAAGGTCTTTGCACCCAGGAGGGACAGGACGCCTGCTGCTCCCCCTGCCGGGCCTCAGAACTGCCCCCCACCAGGCCGGGGCATTCCCCCACTCCCCCCGCCGGGCCGGGGGTGTCTCCACATGGGTCAGGGGCACACTCAGCTTCCCCATCAGTGTTGGTCGTAGCTTCTCCACGGCTGAGGGGCGGGGGGGGAGGGGGGAGGAGGGAGGGGAGAGAAGAAAGGAGCACTCTCATAACCTTAGACGTGGCCCAAACAGCTGCATTGTCACCAAACGCAGTTCCTTTTCCTGCTGAGCACCAAGCCTCCTTTTAAAATGAGGTAGAGTCATGTGACTGAGTCCAGCCAATAGGATGTGAGGTCTAGGTACCCGAGGTCTAATGTATTCGAGGTCTAGGCCCCTGGGATCCCAGCACAATCCTCGCTGCCCTCTCTCCTCCCTGACCCTCTGGCTGCCTACAGACGAGGAGGCCCTGGGGCTGAGGGACCAGCAGGCCTGGCAGAGGAGGAGCCTGAGTCCCTGGCAGCCATGCAGGGAGCATCCCACCAGGGCTGCCCAGCCAGAACCCCCACGTGGCCTGTGTGGGGGGAAGAAGGAAGCCATTAGGGCTGGTTCTCAGAGTTCGGGCACCAGACCAGCAGCAGCATCACCTGGGAACTATTAAAAATGCCAGTTCTGCCTGGCTGGTGTGGCTCAGTGGTTGAATGTCAACCTATGAACCAGGAGGTCACAGTTTGATTCCTGGTCAGGGCACAGGCCCGGGTTGTGGGCTTGATCCCCAGTGTGGGGAGTGCAGGAGGCAGCCGATCAATAATGCTCTGTCATCATTAATGTTTCTGTCTCTCTCTCCCTCTCCCTTCCTCTCTGAAATCAATAAAAATATTTTTAAACTGGAGGCCCCGTGCACAAAATTCATGTACTTACGGGGGGGGGGGGGGGGGGGGTGGAGTCACTCAGCCCTGATTGCGAGAGGGTGCAGGCCAGTCTGAGGGACCCCACTGGTTCATGATCGAGCCAGGGAGGGATGCGGGAGGTTGGGCTAGCCAGAGAGGGACTGTGGGAGGACTCCAGGGCATGCTTGACCTGTCTCACTCAGTCCCGATTGGCTAGACCCAGTGGTCAGCAAACTGCAGCTCGAGAGCCACATGCGGCTCTTTGGCCCCTTGAATGTGACTCTTTCACAAAATACCACGGCCTGGGCGAGTCTATTTTGAAGAAGTAGCGTTAGAAGTTTAAGTTTAAAATATGTGGCTCTCAGAAGAAATTTTAATCGTTGTCCTGTTGATATTTGGCTCTGTTGACTAATGAGTTTGCTGACAACTTTAGCATATCATTAGCATATTACACTTTGATTGGTTGAATGGGTGACGGACACTTAGCATAGTAGCTGATATTATATAGGCTGATATTATATAGTATGCAAATTCTCGGGTCCTAGCCAAGACTCACTGGAGCAGAAACCCTGAAAGTAGGCCCAGTCGTTTGCATCTGAATAAGGCAGGTCTGTGCGCTGAGAACCTGCTCCTGAAACTTGGAGGTGTTCGCTAACCTGTTTGATAGCCAGGCAGCGAGCCCAACATATCGCCATGAACCCATAGACAGAGGCCTCAGCACCGGGCTGCAGACTGGCCTTGGACGCTGGGCTGCCCCTGCACACGGGCCCCCCTTTGGATCGGCACTTGGGCCTCCAGCCTGGGCCTGGGCCACACCGACTGGCTCGTTGGGAGCTGGAAGGCTGACCGACCCCAGGTACCCCGAGGCTTCTCCCCGGAGCCAGAGGACAAGACGCCCTCAGTCACAGGCCCTTCGCCTGCCCACTCTGCCGTCCTCAGCCACATACCCCACGGAACAGCCTCCCCGTCCCTCAAACAGCCGAAAACACAATGTGCCCCTCCTCCCCTCCACTCAGCACCCACCGATGGGGACCCTGAAGAAACACGCCATTGGATGGCTCTCTCTTCCATTGAGAGCCATCCAAACGCAATCCAGAACTTTCTGCTGCACTTATTGGCCGAAATGTGATGTCACCGCTACCAAGGTCTGGGGCTGCTTCCTTTCTCCAACGCCAAGTTCAGATTCTGTCTCTGAACACCAGCTTTCCCGCGGGGAGAGAGAGGTGGCACCGGAGGGGGAGGGGCAGCGTGGAATGAGCCCGGACACCCACGGGACCTGTGTAACTGGCCACAGGGGTCCCCGCTCTGCCAGGACTGCGGGCTCCAGGGCCCGTGGGTCCTCGCTCTGCCAGGAACGCCGGCTCCGAGGGGAGCCGTGGGTCTGGCTCCCGCTCCGCGGGAAGCCACAGCGGGAGCACTTAGCTCAGATGTAATTCCCGTCTCCCTGGCTCTCGGCAGAAGGAAGAGAGAAATAACTGTATTCATCTCGTGATTAAATGGCAATTAGCGACTAAGTGCCCGTGATAATGCAGCACGCACCGCCTCATCCCAGCATCCAACCCCCGCCAACCCCTCCCTCGGGGACCAGAGCCCAGGGCTCCGGGGCTGGGCCACTGGGGAGGACCCGCACCCCCCTCACAGGTCCGAGTGAGGCACACATTAGTGGTTAAGAACACGGACTCTTTGCCCTGGCCAGTTTGGCTCAGTGGATAGAGTGTCGGCCTGCAGCCCAAAGGGTCCGGGTTCAATTCCAGTCACGGGCAGGTGCCTCAGTTGCAGGCTTCTCCCTGGCCCTGGTCGGGGGTCTTGCAGGAGGCAACCAATCGATGTGTCTCTCTCACATGGACGTTTCTCTCTGTCTCTCCCTCTCTCTTCCACTCTCTGTAAAATCAATGGAAAAATATCCTCTGGTTAGAGTTAGCAAAATAATAATAATAATAATAATAATTAATAATAATAAATGGAGAAGAACAAATCAGCAGTTACAGAATAGTCCCGGAGATGTAAAGAGCAGTGTAGGAATATAGTCAGTAACATTGTAATAACTATAGGGGCCAGGTGGGCACTAGACTTGGGGGGGGGCATTCTATAAGTTATGTAATGTCTCATCACCATGCTCTACAGCTGAAACTAATACGATACTGAATGTTATTTTTTTTAAGAAGTTGATAGAATGAACTTCTTTTTTATTTTATTGATTTTCACAGTGAGAGAGAGTTAGAAACATCGATGAGAATCATCGATCAGCTGCCTCTTGCACACCCCCTACTAGGGATGTGTCCGAAACCAAGGTACATGCCCTTGATCGGAATCGAACCTGGGACCTTTCAGTCCGCAGGCCGACACTCTATCCACTGAGCCAAACCAGTTTTGGCACAATACTGAATGTTGACTGTAATCCTATATAATAATCCTATATAATAAATGGCTAATATGCAAATTGATCAAACGGTGAAATGACCGGTCGCTATGACACACACTGACCACCAGGGGGCAGATGCTCAGCGCAGGAGCTGCCCACTAGTGGTCTGTGCGCTCCCATAGGGGAGCACCGTCAGCCAGAAGCTGGGCTCACGGCTGGTGAGCGCAGCGATGGTGACAGGAGCCTCTCCCATCTCCGTGGCAGTCGAACATCCCCCGAGGGCTCCCAGACTACACGAGGGCGCATGCTGGGCTGAGGGACCCCACACACACACACCCAAGTGCACGATTTTTGTGCACCGGGCCTCTAATTGAAAAATAAAAAAGAAGCTCCAAAATAAAAAGAAGTAGGTAAATGGTTCTTACAAACACCCACGGAGTTTTAACGCTACAGGATGCTCAGAGGACAAATCACATGCCTCCCCCGCCTCCCGCCTAGATCTATCCGGACATGGCACGGAGCCGGCCCTCAGTGGGTGCCCCGTGTTGCCCCCGAACCGAACTCCACAGACAGCTTAGGAATGGCTTCGCGGACGCTGGGCCCCGTTGTGCTGTCTGAAACAAGGAAGCGGAGACGCAGCTCCAGAAACTCAGACACATCACTGCGGGCATTGCCAGCCCCGCACAGCCGTCCAAGGCGAAGAGGCCCAGGCCCGCGTCTGCAGAACGCCACACGTGGCTCCCGCCCCTCCGAGGAGCTCGGCGTTCCGGCAGATTGTAGAATGCCCACCCGACTAGCCCTCTACTAGGAAACAGGAAACAGAGCAGGCCTCTTCGCCACCTCAGTCTGCACTGCTCTGCGCTGTCTTGTCCACGCAGTTTAGACGGACCAAACCATCTCCTCACACCGAGCACCCCTTTCTGTGAACGGAGCACACGGACAGAGCGGGGTGGGCCCGGGGCCTCTGGGAGGAGAGGGCCAGTCTCAGGATGGCCAATGTGGTTTCTGTGGAATGTGACGATGCATCGGGTGGAATCGCTTAACAAATCGAGAGCACTCCATCTTTACGGCATTCATCTTCGTCCGGGAGTCCAGGTGACACTGCTGACTGGTCACTTTGAGCTGAAGGGGCAGCCTGGCCCAAAGAGGCTGGCCTGGGGGGGGGGGGGGGGCAAAGGCTGCCGTCCCCCGAGTCTCAGGAGCTCCTGGAGTCACGGCCTGGCCTCGCCTTGAAGTCACTGAAGCTACAACTCCACAGAAGCACCCTCATCAGCCCTCCCCACCCGCTTCCACCCCGAGAGCTATAGGAATACCCTACCCGGGGAGCTGCCTCTTCCCCTCACCTGGAGACAACCTGGATGCACCTAGCATGGACTTTAAAATTCCCGGGATTCATATTTATTAGGTGTACAGAGCTGGCTAGTGGCCCCCAAAAAGGTAAGTCTAAGTCATAGCCCTAGAACCTGTGAATATATATATATATATAATATATATATATATATATATATATATATATATATATGCCGAGCAACCAGAATGGTGGAACGACAGGAATGATCGATCACTATGACACACACTGCAGAGGCCAGGGCCCCTCCCCCCAGCTGGCCCAGGCCCTGATCGGCCTCCCCCTGATCGGGGACAGGGCCAGCCAGCCAATGGCCCAAAGAGCCTCCCCCCCAGCCAGCCCCACCCCCAATTGGCACCCCCACCCCAATTGGGGACTGGGGACAGAGCTGGCCAGCCAACCACCCAAGGCCCCTACCCCCCGGCCGAACCCCAATTGGCCCCCATCAGGGTGGGCCAGCCGAACCCCGTGGTCATGTTTAGGAAAAGCACCTTTGCAGACATCACTAAGGAGCTCAGGATGGGGTCACCCCGGCCTTAGGGTGAGCCTCCCTAAGCCCAATGGCAGGCGTCCTTACAGGAGAGAGGCTGGGGGTCCTGACACGCAGACACACAGGGAAGAAGGCGTGTGACGTGGAGGGACGCGCCTACAAGCCAAGGAGAGTGAGGGTCACCAGCAGCCCCCGGGGCATAGAGGGGCCTGGAATATACCCTTCCCCGCCCAGAGCTTCCAGAAGGCCAGCTCTGCTGACACCTTGATTTTGAACGTGTAGCTCCCGAGACTTTAAGAGCATAGCTTTCTCTTACCTTGCTCTAAGCCAGTCGGTTTATGGCGCTTTGGTGCAGCCGGGGCCCGGGGCTCCCCTTCTGCTCGAGGGCTGCTGGGCCCCGCAGCCCCCGACGTGCCTGTGCGCGCTGCTCCTCCTCCCGCTGCTCCTCCTCCCGCCGCCCCTCTGCCCATAAAGCCCTTCCCGGGCGGCAGCCACGTCTCCCTGAGAGCTTCTCTTCTTTTCGGAGGAGCGGGATCCATCTTAATATTTCCCTGCCGTCATTGCCTCAGCCAATTTCTTCTAAAGGGATTCAAAGTACAAATCTAATACTCTAATTGCGTAATAGGATCATCCTGGCAGCCGGATCGATACCCTCTCCCCCTGTCAATGCCACGGCGGGGCCACGTGGATGTCAGAGCCCACGGGTCTCACTTTATCACCGGCCTGGGGCCCTTCCGCCTCGACAAGACGTGACGTGTCATGAGCGGCCGCCCATCCATCAGGTCTCGTCTGTGCCCACGTAGAGGCCTGTGGCCATCCGGCCTCCACGTCGCCCGGGGCACCAGACATCACCGAGCAGGGGCCTGCCCGCTTCCAGGGGCCGAGCTGAGGGGCAGGGAGAGCCGGGTGCCAGCCGCACGGGGCACTTCTGTCCGGCCATCGTCCGATGGAGGTGGGAACAAAGGACCTAAACCGGTCGCCCCCGAGGTCCCCAACCTGTCAGTGAGGCAACAGACCACGGCCCACGGCCCAGCGCTGGCGTCTGAGACCCTGAGGTTCCGCTCAGATGCTCCCCGGGGGTCCCGGGAGCCGGCCAAGGTGCCTCCGCTTCCCCTTTTGTAAAATCAGGGCGTCAACCCAGGTTGAACACGGAGGTCCCTTCCAGCCTGAGACTTACTTTGCTTCTAGAAGGGGAAGACGGAACTCTGGGTGGCGGGGATGAGGAACATGGTCCGTTTGCTCGGGGTAAGAAGCATCGTGACTGCTTCCGGGCAGCTAGCCAGGTAACAGCTTAATTAACACTGAGCATGCAGATTGCATGGCCATTAGGAAGTGCTTTTCCCACAGACCTCCGGCACCTCCGCCCCTTGCTGAGCTTGGTCCGCTCTGCAAGGCAGACACACTCACCCGACGTGGCCCCTTCCGTCAGCCAAAGGGCCTGAGCAAACGTGTCAGCATCAGAGATGTCCTCGCCTGGACAAAGCGACACAGCGCTAGGTCCCCGCGGAGTCTGGCTTCAGAGGAAGCTCACAGCAAACAGAAGACTCGGTCCAGATTTTTATTTTTTAATATGTTTAATTGATGGTTTACAGAGAGGAGGCGAGAGGGATAGAGAGCTAGAGACATCGATGAGAGAGAAACATCCATCAGCTGCCTCCTGCACATCCTGTACCCGGGATGTGCCCGCAACCAAGGTACATGCCCTTGACCGGAATCGAACCCGGGACCCTTCAGTCCGCAGGCCGATGCTCTATCCACTGAGCCAGACCTGCTGGGGCTCAGTCAAGAATTTTGAGTCTTTGGAAAACACCTTTCTAAAACATGAGTGTGGCCTTGCGGAGCAGTGCTGTGGCCTCTGTGGACACCGCCTGTCATTTCAGCAAGGCTTCTGTGGTTATTCGGGTAACAAGTGTCCATCACATGCGGATGCTGCGTGAGAAGCATCCATCCATTCCTCATCTGGTCTCCGGTGGCTCCAGGATGAGACCATCCCCAGAGGAGGAAGTGAGTCTGGACGACAGACCGTGAGAGACGTCCCCAGGAATCACCAGGAGACTCAGAAGTGACAGAAAAGCCAGGGATTATTCCAGAAGTCAGGAAGGAAAGAGTCCTGGAGCGGGCAAACGGGTCCAGGGCCGGAGGAAGACTCGGAGATGAGGGTGGGGAGCGGGCAGGCAGAGGAGGGGGACTCTGTGAAACAGACCAGAGGCCTCGCTATTGACCCCTGGCAGGACACAAGAGCTGAGCATCCTGTGGTCCCTCCGTGGGCTTGGGGACAAGGCCACGGTGCCTGCCAGGAGGCGGCCAGCCCCTCCCCGGGGCGCCCGCTCTGACCTCGTTTCCTCTCGGCAGGCCTGCGAGGCTGGGCGCTCCGGGCCTGGTGTCAGCAGGACGCAGACAGAGGCCCTGGGGAGTCCGTGTGGACATGGCAGGAGGGGCTGGTGCGGACGAGCAGTGACGGCCCCTGGAGCGCGGCCTGGAGCTGTCGCCAGGGCCCTGCTCCTGCTGGGCTGGTCAGCAGGGCTCGGGTGGCCTGGTCAGTCTGTGGGAGGCACGCCCATTGGCCCCCATGCCCGTGGGCACCCAGCCCCCATGCCCGTGGGCACCATGCCCGTTGGCCCCCATGCCCGTGGACATCCATGCCCGTTGGCCCCCATGCCCATTGGCCCCCATGCCCGTGGGCACCATGCCCATTGGCCCCCATGCCCGTGGGCACCATGCCCATTGGCCCCCATGCCCGTGGGCACCATGCCCATTGGCCCCCATGCCCGTGGGCACCCATGCCCGTGGACACCATGCTCGTTGGCCCCCATGCCCGTGGGCACCATGCCCATTGGCCCCCATGCCCGTGGGCACCATGCCCGTGGGCACCATGCCCGTTGGCCCCCATGCCCGTGGGCACCATGCCCATTGGCCCCCATGCCCGTGGGCACCATGCCCATTGGCCCCCATGCCCGTGGGCACCATGCCCGTGGGCACCATGCCCGTTGGCCCCCATGCCTGTGGCACCCATGCCCGTGGGCACCCATGCCCATTGGTGCTCATGCCCGTGGGCACCATGCCCATTGGCCCCCATGCCCATGGGCACCATGCCCATTGGCCCCCATGCCCATGGGCACCATGCCCGTTGGCCCCCATACCCGTGGGCATCCATGCCCGTTGGCCCCCATGCCCATTGGCCCCCATGCCCGTTGGCCCCCATGCCCATTGGCCCCCATGCCCGTTGGCCCCCATGCCTGTGGGCACCATGCCCGTTGGCCCCCATGCCCATTGGCCCCCATGCCCATTGGCCCCCATGCCTGTGGGCACCATGCCCGTTGGCCCCCATGCCCATTGGCCCCCATGCCCATTGGCCCCCATACCCGTGGGCATCCATGCCCGTTGGCCCCCATGCCCGTTGGCCCCCATGCCCGTGGGCCCCCTTCAGGACGTAACTGTGAGAGGGGCCGCTGGCTCATCCAGCAGAAGAATCAGGGCCAAGCTGCCCTCCCACAGGAGGAGACGTCAGGTCCTCTCATCGGTTTTCAAACCCTAACACCGCGGAGGGTGCGCGGGCACAAGGAGGAGACCGCCGCCCACTCTCCTGCCCCCGCCCTGCCTGCCCACCGTCACTCCTGGACAGGGCCGCCATCGCTTCTGCCCTCCCCCCAGCACCACCTGTGTCATATTCTGTTGCTTCGAAGCAAGTCAGAGGCCCCACCCTCATTCAAGAGGAGGAGGTGAGCCCTCGCAGGTGTGGCTCCGTGGATAGAGCGTTGGCCTCAGACTGAAGGGTCCCGGATTCGATTCCCAGTCAGGCACAGGCCCGGGTTGCAGGTTCCATCCCCAATCATGCAGGAAGCAGCCCATCCATGATTCGCCCTTACCATTAATGTTTCGCTCACTCGCTCTCTCTCTCCCTCTCTCTCTCTCTCTCAAATCAATTTAAAAAAAAATGTTTAATTTAATTAATAAAAATTAAAAATAAAATCAATTTTAAAAAAAACAATGATAACGTATCCTCGGGTGAGGATCTTTAAAAAAGAGAGAGGAGTTGTAGCCAGACAAGCTATCTGTGTCTCTACCAACAGGAGCAACGCGTAAAGGAAGAGGGAAAAACTCGTAAGACGCCACCGGTTAGCGTCTCAGACATGGATCAAAGACGCAAGTCATGTGGCGTGTTCCAGCCACTGCCTCCTGCTCCACCTGCTGGGCCTTCTTACAACCCAACGTTCTCCCCTGACAAACAGGCGTGAGAAAGGCTCCGAAGGCCATCACACTGGGGGCACTACAGCCTGTGACATCATCCACTCATTCTGTAACAGCTCTTACTCAGGCGTAACTGAAAACGGCCTGGATTAGGGATCAGGGGACGAAATTACTGCCTGAAGAGACACAAACCACACGCAAGTGTTTTTAACGTTCGGGGAGCGTTTGAAATACGTCTCACCGTCGACGGCGAGGCCCCCGTGGTTCCCGCCCCGGCACAGGCCTGGCCCCGCAGGCCGGGGGAGTCGCCGTGGGAGCGTGTGGGGATGAGTGCGGGCAGCTCTCTCACCAGCCTCTGGGGCCGGGCTTCTCAAGGAACTCCATCTGACAACGTCCAGAGCCGATATTTCTGACGGGGACTCGGCTCCTTTACACTTTGGGCCCCATTCATTGTCCTTCGCGTTTAGGAAGTGATGCACCGAGGCCCATTAGTACCCTGTGTGCCTTCGCGTCAATCCTGACAAAGACCGGTGTGTACGGGTATGTGGGAGCCCCAAGTGCTCTCCGTTCCAACTCAGTCACAGGAGGTTCCCTTTTCCGGGGGGAAAGGGGGGATGGGAGGGAATGACCAAAGCAGACGTTCACTCCCTGAGGCCTGACCTGGCTCCCAACTCCAGCTGCCCCTGGGCCGCTGCCTCCGAGAAACCAGCTGGACAGCCAACCACCTCACTCCAATCTGCTAGCAGCTGCCAGTCCCCCCGGCCTGTGTCAGCTGCCACCCCCCCCCCCCCCCACACACACACACACACACACACCCCGCCGCCCGTGTCAGCCGAGGGCCCTGAACCCCGAAACGTCGGCTCCCTTCACCCGAAAAGGACTGCCGGGTGCAGCCACGTGTGAGAGCCCCGAGGAGGCCGGACGGGGGTCTGTGTCAGGACCCCCAGGGGTGGGGTGCTCTCAGACCTGGGGAGACTTCTCTCTGCACGCCTGACGTCACACATGCCAGCTTCTCAGCTGCGGAGAGAGCCAGGCAGCCATCAGCGTGCAGATGCTCCAGAGCCCACGCCACTCTGGAGAACAGGAGCCGGGAGAACTTTCCACGTGAACGGCTCACGTGGGCCGGGAAGAAGGTGCTGGAAGAATGAGCCAAGCCTCATGTCAGCAGTTAAGCAGGTGCTGGTTCCGGGTGCAGCCCTGCGGAAGGGAGTGGGACGGGCAGGGGGGATGGATAAGGAAAGACTAGAAGTGATGTCACTAGGACTACCTCTAATGGGGGGGGGGGGGTCCTCGCTGGTGCCGCAGGGCCTGGAACACCCTGAGGCCACACAAGGGTCTCTGTGGAGCTTTTACTGTGGCTCTTCCGCCTTTTTCTCTCAATCTTAAATTTCAGAACCCCAGAGCGGGAGGGGGAAGGAGGGGGGGGCAGATACCGCCCATCCCCTTCCCCCAGTGCTGAGGGCGGCTTTGGTCTGGGCATTGGGATCATTTACTTTCCTGCGGCATTTTGATACAGTTCAAGGTTATTGATCTTGGTTTCTGGGAACAATACGCTTACATATTAGATACGTTCAGGCCACACTCTGCTCTCTCCCATAGAGACGGCGAGGGTCCCAGCTCCCTGGCCTGGAGGCGTGGGAACCCCCAGTGGGGAGTCAGGAGTCCAGGCACCCAGCTCTGCCTCCACGGCCACGAGCTGTGGGACCTGAAAAATGTGGAGGGCATCACCCCAGCCTGGGCGCCCCCTGAGCACGTGAGGGGGACACAGGACCGAGGTCCAGCGGGAGGGAAGGTTAGAGACCAGCCAATACCACCCAGGCCCCCGCACCAATCCCTCCTAACACAGCCGACAGACAGGGGTTCGGCTCCCGCCCGAACATTTCCTGTGGCAGGAAGCTCTCCGCCTCCTGAAATGGGCTGTTCCTGGTTGAGCATCTGGGTGAGCATCTGCTTGAACGACGTTCTCAGCGGTTCCAGCTCTGCCTCCTGAGGCCACGGAGCTGGCGTCACTCCCCACGCCCTAGGACACTGCTCTAGACTCACGCCCCCCTTCACCCCCTAAGTGCCCATGTGACGGGACCGGCTGACTCTCCTGATGCAGGTGCTGCCCGCGGGGCCTGCCTCGGAGTCCTACCCTCACTGTGGCCTCACGGGAGCAGGCGGAGCCCCACACCCTTCGGTCGGGATGGACATTCCCCCTCCACGGCGGCCTTCGTACGTCCCATTAGTAACCCAGCAGCCACATCCTGGGGAGCCGAAACCCAGTTAAAACCCAACGTCTGTCTCCGCTGGAGACCTCTCGGGGGGCCCTGGTCCGGCTACCAGCGCTCTCGGAGCAACTCCCTTCCCCCAGGTCAGGAGCCGCCCACCCGCTCCGCCGGCGGCCGGCATCTGTCCGTCTGCTCCCCCAGGAAGCGGCTCACTGCCCCCTCGGCCTCCTCCGGCCATCGGGTCTGCATACAGCTGTCAGAGGTCACCGTCCCGCCCCGCACCCTGACGGCACCCATCCTGACGGAGAGGCTTGATCTGAGATCTCATCACACCTGCGAAGACACAGCGGACAAGATGCCGTTGTGAAGAGTGAGATGAGGTGCTCCTGCCATGAAAAATGCCTCCCCCACACTGATGCCGGGCAACAGGGCTCTTCCAGAACATCTGAGGAAGGAGAAACGTCTATCCGGTCGGAGACACTGCTGGGCTAAGAAGAGTGAAATCCATTTACATTTATTTTAATTGCCGAGAACTCATCTGGATCTATTTTCCCCTGCCTTTGTTTTTTCTTCTTTTCTCCTTTCCTGCCATCTGCTCTATGTTTGTTTTATCTTGTCCTTTTATCTTTCTGTCCTTTCGAAACTATCTATCTATATATATATAAAAGCCTACGCGACCATTATGACAAGTTGACCAGTCACCATGATGCACACTGACCACCAGGGAGCAGATGCTCACTGCAGGAGCTGCCCCAGGTGGTCAGTGCACTCCCACAGCCCATCTCCTGAGGCCAGCCAACCTCCCACAATCCCTCTCCCTACACCCCACCGTCCCCCCTCTCCCAGCCAGCCTGCCCTGATCAGCTGTGATCATTCTGGGCAAGATGGCCCCAGCTGGCCTCAATCACCGGCCAGGCTGAGGGAACCCATCCATACATGAATTCATGCACTAGGCCTCTAGTATATTTATATTTATATTTGTTTATTATGTAGTGTTAAGTATACTCAATTATATTTTCTTTTCTTTTCTTTTCTCTTCAGATTCTGATGCTAACCAATCACCAGGTTAGGATCTTAGAACACTTTAATTCCACCCCAACTTTTTGCCTATCATCCACAATATTGTCCAAGATTTCAATTCCTTCTCGATGTAAACGTCCCCACAGATACTGAAACTATTCTTCACAGCAGGTCTGCACAACGTTTTTTCCAGCTTTCCAACTTGCCTTATAGCTTCCTTATAGCTTCCATTTTCTTCTTTCAGTTTTGCATTATTTTTTTAATGTTTTTATTTATTTTTCTAGAGCTAGAGGAAGAAAGAGGGGTAGATAGAATCATCTACAAGAGATACATCATTGACTGAACCCCTTCTGCACACTCCTCACCAGGGATTGAGCCCGCAAACCAGGCGTGTGCTCTGGCAGGGAATCCAACCACTTAGCTCTTGGTTCATGGGCTGACACCCGACCACTGAGCCACACCCACTGGCTCACATTTTTTATTTGCTCTTCTGGCAGTGAGTCTCATAGACCTCTCACGTCTGAAAATACCTTCCCCTTCCCTCATGGTGGAGCAGGGGGTCACACCATCTCACTGAGCGCATGCTGAGGGGAATGACAGGAGGGGAGATGAAGATGAAGATGCTCGACAGCAGCCTTGCCAACACCCCACCCCCACCTCGAATGGTCCCTGAATGGGATGCCGAGTGTAGGTGTGATGTTGACCGTCCCTCTCTTCCCGCTTAGAAAATGGTCTTTGTCCGTCTTCTGCCACCGGTTGTTGCCAATGGAAGGCCTTCTGCAGGCGCTGGCTGCTCCTGAGGCCGTGTTTTAAAAGCTTTCTATCGTTTTCACATTCTGCTGTTTCACTGTGATGTGGATTCAGACGACGTACAGGCTGGAGTTAGGCGGCTCCTGCTAAGCCCGGTCTAACGGTTCTGAATGATGAGAAACCCTCCGCCTATCTTCTCTGACTACGGCTTCTGCCCACCCCTCCCCTGACTCCCTCCCATTCCGTGTTCGTCTCTGCGTTCTGTACCTGCCCTCTCTTTCTCACGTTGAGCTGCCTGTGTTCTGCATTGTTTCTGCTCTATTTCTGGATTATTCCTCTCTCCAGTCACAGCCGCCTCTATTCCTTTCCTTCTGGAGCCCACCTGCCTCTCTCATCACAAACCTGCTCCTCGCTTTCCTCTCTGAGCATCTGAACCCAGCTCACGTCCGGGTGCCATGGCCAGGCCCCGGCTGCCGGGTCCTGTGAATCCTCCCAGGGGTGCCCTGCTGACCTCTCCCAGGAGGTCAACGTCCGTGTGCGTCTTATCATTTCTCCGTTACTTGAGGGGAACGAGCACATACGCGCTCACGGGGGTGTGAGACGCAGGCTGGTCTGGCCTGTGCGGGCTGCCGAGTGCCCAGAGGTGGCCCGTGGGGACCGTGTAGCTTTGGCTCCCGCAGACCCCGGGGGTCCCAGGTGTTTATTACCTTCATTTCGGAGCGGGACCTGCTTTCAGTGCACCCGGCCGAGCACCTGCCTCCCTCTCACGCTGATTTCCCCTAAATGACTCTTCCCGCCCACGGCTCAGGCTCCGCGCCCACATCGGGGGCTGGCGGGTGGAGCGTTCCACCCGGTCTCAATGGCAGGGCATCCCTGTCACCGAGAATCTCACAGCCTGGACCTTCGGGGTGCACGGCCAGGACGCAGGCTCCCGGCGCACACCTGCCCCGTGTCGCAGGGCCTGTGACTACCCCGCTCCGGCTGCTCCGCCCCGTCTGCCTGTCCCTCTGGGCCCGCCTGAGGGCGCCCTGCTTTTCTCTTCCGAGGACAAGGCGAACTTTCCCCAGATCTCAGGTGCCCCAGCCGGACCGTCCAAGGACTTTAGAACTTGAGAGGGATTACTCCACGGGCAGTGCTGCGCCTCAGTCCTTCACTGGGGTCGTTCCCGCCAGCCCCAGGTCCCCCGAGCCCGACGAGGTCAAGCACTCGCCTGTGCAGTAAAGTCACACCCGGGCCACGGCCTGACCGCGAGACGCCCTGGAGGGGGAGCCCTGGGGTGGGCGGGCGCGGGGGCTCCGTGGGCTGCAGCCGGGAGTGGGCTCGTCACAAAGGGGTGGCACCTCTGGCTCCTGGTCCAGGGGGAAAGGCTCGCAGCGTGGAGAGCCCCTTCCGGTTGGAAACAGCCGGGAGAGGGGACCCCTCCTTTGCAGCGGGTGGTCCCCACCCAGTCCCGGGCAGGACGCTGAGCAGCTGCGGGAACGCCGAATGGCCCTGGAGTTGAGCCGTTCGATACCCCACGATAGAAATGTTAACTGCAGTATCGATTTGTTATTACGTTTGGATTGCCTGTTTAATTTTATTTCCCTGGCAGGAAATCTTCTAATCAAAAGTCCAGTTATTGAAGAGCCCCAGAAGCCCACTGACACTCTGAGACCGGGGGACACACAGGCACCGGGGACACGCAGGCACCACTCCCAGCTGCTGCTCCCTCGCCCCGCCCCCTCCCATCATCCCCCACAGCGAGCGCTCAGACTGAGCCCCTCCATTTCCCACTGCGAGTAAACGTGTGTGACCTTCAGCTCCACAGAGGTTAACCTCCTCTGATTAACTTTTCCATGTTATTCCATTAAATAAAAACAGTTTTGACACCCAGAGACTAAAGCATCCTAGAGATAATACAATAACCCGATGCAATCATTTCAAATTGGATTGTAATAATTCATTTAGGTGACCATACATATTTGTTATATGTAATATGAAGCATCGCCAAATGAAATCAATAGAAATGCTTCTTGTTAATGAAGATATACTGGGCTGTTATGTGTGGGCTGCGGACTCGATCCCGCAGAAATCTTATTTGTATTATGAATCTCAGGGTATCCTGAGAGTTACAAATGAAGATAGCATTTCTTAAAGAAGCCACGGCCGGTCATTTAGAAAATTATATCATAAATTTTATGTCATTTCTTGGTCTTTCAAGGTCTTTGCACAGCAATACCATCTTATAATTTAGGTAAAAATTCCGGCTGAGTGATTACCTTCAACTCTTTCAAATGAACTTTTTTTACCCAAACTTCCATTTTAAAGTCACAGAGGTCAAATCACTGTGGCGTGGGGAAGTTGGAAGATGTCACCCCAGCGTGGCTTAGTGCACAGTTCAGGAGTCTGCCGTCCTTTCCACGGGAAAAGGGAGGACACGGAGGGAGAAGCAGATAGATGGGTGCAGGCTCCTGGCCATGTGACACCAACCAGCGTGGCCGTAAGAGACTCTACTCTCAGCCTCGCCTGAGGAATCCAACATCATATGACGTAGCACAGTACATCTTCCTTACACATACAAGCACACAGACGGCTTTCATGTGGTGTTAAGTAAATGCAGACTTTTATCAATATATTTTTATTGATTTCAGAGAGGAAGGGAGAGGGGGAGAGAGAGAGAAACATCAATGATGAGAGACTCATGGATCGGCTGTCTCCTGCACATCCCCTACTGGGGATTGAGCCTGCAACCTGGGCATGTGCCCTGACCAGGAATCAAACCAGTCAGTAACCTCCCGGTTCCTAGGTGGACGCTCAATCACTGAGCCACGCCGGGCAGGCTAACTGCAAGTTTTTTAATGATCAACTATTTGGAGCACTCACAGGAGGATGGAGAGTGGTGGGTGTAACTGACCCTCTTGTTGTCACACAGTTGTTCTTGGTGGTTTCACCCACTTTTTCAGGCCCTCTCCTCTCCCACCCGTCATCCTGTCAACCACAGACTCCCCCACGCCTTCCTCGGGAGCACAGGGCTGCGTCCCCACCTCAGCCACTCCCACCTGGACACCCGAGAGGCTGCGAACCACCCCCCCCTCCCCGCCCCCAGTCCCATCATGTGTGGTGGTGATTGTCTGTCTCGCCAACCAAGCTAGACAGTAGCCACGCTTCCAGAAAAGTTTATTACAGCATCTCAGAACCCTCTCCATCCACTCCTCCTCCCACGCTTCAGCCTGCCTCACTGCTGCCCAACTGTCTCCCCACCTCCTACCCTCCTCCTCTCTCTACAGTCAAATCCTCTCATGCCTCTTCCTTGAATGGGAGGTGCTGGCTTCTCCTTGAACTCATTAGAAAGTCACACTGTAGCCCGGCCAGCATAGCTCAGTGGTAGTACATCGACCTATGAACCAGGAGGTCAGGGTTCAATTCCCGGTCAGGGCACAGGCCCGGGTTGCAGGCTCCATCCCCAGTGCAGGGTGTGCAGGAGGCAGCCAAT
This sequence comes from Pipistrellus kuhlii, assembly GCF_014108245.1. NCBI lineage: Eukaryota > Metazoa > Chordata > Mammalia > Chiroptera > Vespertilionidae > Pipistrellus > Pipistrellus kuhlii. Next base: position 61,269 of record NW_023425515.1, read on the forward strand.
CCATGATTCTCTCTCATCATGGATGTTTCTCTCTCTCTCTCCCTCTCCCTTCCTCTCTGAAATCAATAAAAATCTATTTTTTAAAATTTTTAAAAATAATAAAGTTGGACTAGAACATGGGAGATCTGCTCAGCCCCAGCTTGGCTCACACCTCCCCCACTGCTCCACACCCTGTCCTTCCGGAATGCCACTCCCCTGGCCACCCCTTGGCCACCCCTTGGCCACAGAGCTCTCTCCGGGTCTTTCTCCAAGACTCAGCGCCTTGGGTGCCCCCTCCTCTGGCCGCCTGCGGGGTCCCGGCTTGGGGACGACGCTGCTCCTCCGAGGGTGCGCTCTGGCCACGTTCTGCCCCCGCCCTGTCTGTCTCCCGGCCTCTCAGGCCGGGGCAGCGGGCTGTGCTGAGCCCCGTGCAGCCAGGACCCGAGCATCGCCGGCGGGAAGGTGGGGCTCAGTCAGGACCCAGTACCAGACCCCGACCTGTCCCTGTGCAGAGAAGGTGTGCGGGGTCACACACACGGTGAGACAGTGCCAACTGTGCGAACCCCTAAGGTTCCGTCTACACTGACCGAGCATTTACCACCAGGGCCTTCAACGGCTTCCAGCCACAGGGGTCCATGTTATAAATCACTCCCAGGCCTCGGTGCTGGTCCCAGTAACGGACATCACGGGGCCACAGGCTCGCTGGAGGCGGACCCTGTGTGATCAGAGAAAGCCGGAGCTCCCTGTAGCAGGAGGCCACGCGCCTGCGAGGAGCCTTCCCCCCGGCGTGGCTCTGAGCGTGTTCCCCGTGCGGCCCTGATTCTGGGCAGGGAGGGAGCGGGAGAGGGAAGAAGAGAAAGGAGGGCAGAATCTAAACCGAGGAGCTCTGCCCCAAGTGCCTGAGAACTGGGGTCCCCTGCACCCCGAATCCAGGAAGGAGAAAGATTCTCTTCCCCATCACGGAACCTGCACTCACACCTCACACCGGCGGGATGCAGGGACGGCGCTGCCCAGGAGGCCTGCTTCCTTCCTTTAATTAATAAGACCCCGCCCGTGGTTTATCAGGAGTTAAAAGGGCATTAGGAACTCCCCAGCGGTAGGTTCCCATGGGCTGGTTATTCCTCTGTTCAGCGCCACTCCATCCTCTGCCCTCCCCGCCCTCCCGGAGGCTGGCCGCCGGGCATTTACCGGGGCCTCCTCATCCGGGGCTCTGGCTGGCCTCAGACAGGGGGAGAGGCTGCCAGGAGTTTGGGGTTCGAGGAGAGGAAGAAACCAGGCCCCTTATTCCTTCTGCAGCCTCACTGTCCCCCTCCCCCGCTTGGCTTGGGGCCCCACTTCCTCTGGGGAGGCAGCCCCCACAGGCCCCGGGCCACCCCCTCTTTCAGGCCTGGGTGCTCGAAGACCCCACGGAGGCTGCCCGGGGCTGCCCCGCCTGCTTGGTTCCTGGACCTTTAACACTGGCTTTCGGGGGAGCCCTGGAGGGCGCCTGCCCCCTTCCTGCCAGGAGCCGAGCAGTGGGGGATGCCTCCCGCTGCGTCCCCAGTGTGAGCCTGACTGAGGCAGCCACCGCACCTTCAGGACGGTCACGTGGCACCGTGGTCCTCGCAGACGGCCTTCTCCGATGGCTCACTTTATCTCCAAATCCCTCCCCCACTGTCCTAGACAGATCTCTCTAGAACAAAAAACTAAAATAAAAAATAACAGACCCCATGGATGGCTTAAGGCCATGGTCGGCGACCTGCTGCTAGAGAGCCACAGGCGGCTCTTGGGCCCCTTGAGTGTGGCTCTTCCACAGAACACCACGGCCTGGGCGAGTCTATGTTGAAGAAGTGGCATTAGAAGAAGTTCAAGTTTAAAAAATGTGGCTCTCCAAAGAAATGTCAATCGTAGTACCGCTGATATTCGGCTCTGGTGATGATGAGTTTGCCGACCATGGGCTTAAGGACTCGTCCATTGCAAGAGCAAACCTCAGCGAGCAGCTGGGGGGCTGGAGCCCAGTGAGAGCTGTGTTGCAGCCTTGAGTCAAAGGCTGAAAAGCCGGCAGAATTGGTGCCTTGTAACCCAGAGCCAGGCTCCTTCCTCCCGGGGCCTGGGCCTCTGCAGCAGGCCGTCCGACCGCCGCCGAGAGAGGCCCAGCGCCGGGGGGAAGAAGCAGCCTGTCCAAGTCACCCCACTGCTGACGCTCCCACCCCAAGCACACCTCCACGGCATCGCCGGCTCCACCAAACAGCGGCCCCGTGGACCGGCCAGCCCACACCCTCCAGGGTCCCTGTCCGCCCCACCCGCTGCTCCTCTTGCGAGCCGGCTCCTCTTCGTCCCCGAGGCCGCTCACTTTCTCCGCGGGAGGGGAGGAGGGGTACCTGCTGAGATAACAAACCCTTCGCCCTCCGGGGGAGCCCACAGGAGGCCCGGGCCCTGCACCGATGCTGCGTGGCCGGTGCGGGAGACGCCCGAGAAGGTGAGAGACGTGGACAGGGGTTAGACGGAGGGTGAACTGTGACCGGAGAGCGCAACCTCGACAGCTTGGCATGCGGGACTATATCAGAGCATCTGACGCTGAAGGAGGGATCGATACTTCCTTTCTGTTCGCAAAGGCCTGCGGAACAACAGGGCCGAGAGCAGCGAGGAGGCTGCGAGGCGGCGGTGCCGGAGGGCCTCACCCAGCGCGGCCAGCGGCAGGAAGAGGCACGGGACAGGCTGCCAGGAGGAACCACCCCGCCGTTTGCTGTGAGCTTCCCCTGAAACCAAGACTCTATTGATGAGTTACCTCTGCTCCCGAAGGCCTGACCCCAGACACAGTGAAACGCACCAAGACGGGCTTCCTCCCACCGCTGTGCCTGGAGTTCCCGGCAGCCAGCCAGTGCCCTGCCTGGCAGTGGTGGGGCTCCCAGGTTAGTTCCCGCTCCTGGTGCAGCACAGCCAGCTCGCACGGATGGGACAGGAACTTTGCATCAAAGGACACAGGCATCGTGTGGAAGCGGGATTGGATGTGGTGGGATTCGTTGGCGCACAGGCTCCGGAAATCAGGTTTTGGAAGCGTTTGTGTTGAGATCCTGTGATCCTGTGCTTTTTTCAAGACCCACAGGCTACCCATCTTTTAATATGGTCGTTGATTTCAGAGAGGGAGGGAGAGATAGTAGCATCCATGATGAGAGAGAATCATGGATGGGCTGCCTCCTGCATGCCCCCCACCGGGGATTGAGCCCACAGCCTGGGCCTGTGCCCGGCTGGGAATTGAACAGTGACCTCCTGGTCCAGTGGTCGATGCTCAGCCCCTGAGCCACGCCGATCATGTTCCACGGGCTCCCAACCTCAGAGCCTTTCCTTCTTCCTGAATTTACTCAGAAGAGGCTCAGGGAGTCGGGCTCCGGGGATGAACCTGGACTGGTACTGGGCACCAGAATAACCCCTTTTCCTTTGGCTTGTCAGTGGCTTTGGGGTGGGTCTGCCCAAGAAGCCACAAGGGCAAATGGCTCTAGAGACAACTTTACTTCCTCATTAAAAACAGAAAAGATGCAGCAGAGTGGCTTGCTCCCTCTTCCTGAGCATGTGTTTTTTTTAAATATATTTTATTGATTTTTTTTTATTTTTTATTTTTTTATTTTTTTTTTACAGAGAGGAAGAGAGAGGGATAGAGAGTTAGAACATCGATGAGATAGAAACATCGATCAGCTGCCCCCTGCACACTCCCTACTGGGGATGTGCCCACAACCAACGTACATGGCCTTGACCGGAATTGAACCTGGGGCCTTTCAGTCTGCAGGCTGACGCTCTATCCACTGAGCCAAACCGGTTTCAGCTATATGTATATTTTTAGGCCTCACCTGAGGATATGTTTTTTTGTAATTGCTGTGAGAGAGAAAGGGGAAGGGGAGAGAGACGTGGGCCATTGAACCCCGCCCCACAGCGTTGCAGGGGGGGCGGTCACAGAGAGCGCCATCGGCACAACGCGCTCGCCGAACAACAAGCCGAGACAGTGGCACGTCTCAGGCCTCACAGGCCCTCTGCCTAAATCCTCTTTGATCTATTGGCACATCTTTTATGATCTACTAAAAAATTAAATTTTTCATTCGTCTATTGTATTCAACAGGAGCGAGTTGCCAGCCCCGATTATTAATGATGTCAGATTCTGTATTACTGAAACAAATGCATCGAGATCCCATTTCTGATGACAAAGGGAGGGCCATTTGTTTCAATCACAGAGGACAATCTGATTAAACACTGCCAACTAACTGCCATGCGGGCCGGCCCCCGGGCGCAGCTGCGGGACAAATGGGTTCCGGGGGCTGTCCATCTTCCGGCCGCGTCACTGCCCTCCGATAATAAACTTAGGGCGAGATCAATCCGTCCTGCCTGGGATGCTTCAACTTCTTCATCCCAGAGTCTTTCAGGTCCAGCATTTCCATAATCCTTTCAGGCAGCCAGTCAGCTCTTTGGCAAACCCTGGGCAGGCGGGGGGGAGACGGTCTTATCTGCCCATCAACCTTCTGCACTCACAGCCACCAACTTACCCTTTCCAGAAAGTAATTGGGAAAAACAAATGCAAGGCCTCAGACATGTTGATACACTTGGGCACAGTAATTGTACTTCTCAGTCTGGGGAAATAACCAGGATTGTGGGAGAGGCATGGCACTCAACGTCCGTGGCACGAAGTCTGGGCCAGGCCTGGGAAGAGATCCCGGCGCCCTGCGCTTCAATGCCACGCCCTGCAGACCGTCAAGTGGGGGGTAAGGTCTCCAGAGCAAAGACAAAAAGAGAACGGCGCCAAAATCCTGGCCATGGTGTCTGACGCTGAGACTTCGTGTCTCTGTGTGTTCAACTTGGTTCTTGGCTATATTTTCAAAGTTTTCTCAATGATCACGTATTACTTTTAAATGCACATAGGCCTGTCTGGTGTGGTCACTGGTTCGATTCCTGGTCAGGGCGCAGGCCCGGGTTGCGGGCTCCATCCCCAGCGGGGGATGTGCAGGGGGCAGAGGATTGATGTTGATGCTTCTCTCTCTTCAATTTATCAATTTATATATCAAATATATAAATAGATATATTTACCAATATATCAATTGAAGATATATGCCTCAATATATCTTCAATTTATATATTGATAAAATATATTAATAACAACATATTTTAAATAAATAATAACTAAGTGCAAATAGAGCTCTTGGGACATTTCTGAACAGTTCTTCCCGGAAGGTCTCTGAGCTTGGAAGGACCAGGAAGAAGAACAACGGCAAGAGCACAAAAGGACAAAGAGAGAGAAACCCTTCCTTCACCAGGAACATGGTGTGCTCCAGGCTCGCCCAGAGGGCAGGAGGGTCCACACAGAACTCAGTCAAGGCCAAGGCGCTTCCTGGTTCCAGGACAGGTCCCACTCCTACCCACCTGGCCTTGATGTGGGAGAGATGGGGGGGCAGAAATATGAGGGGCTTGTGTCCCAATTCCACTTGGAATCCTGGGAGAAGACCCCTCTGTGGGATGCCCAAAGGAGGTGAGGGGTCCCCATAAAGCAGGAGTAACAGCGTGGGGTCTGGAGGCTCTGATCAGCTGCCACCCCAGGCCGCCACAGCCTGTAGAGCACGACATAGAAAGATCCAGAAGTTCCCATGAGCCTCGGCGGTGAACAGCCTGACAGAATGACACAGCTCAGAGTTGGGGCAAAGAGGGTCCAAGCAATGACCCCTGTGGCCAAACCCTGGCGTGAGTGGCAGAGGCCGGCACCGCCAAGGCCAGGACGGTTCGCCGCGTCTCCGTTAGTTTATCCTTTGGGCCTCGAAGGCAGAGTTGACTTCCTCGTCCCCCTGGTCCGTGGTGTGTCATCATTTAGCGGCACCCCGTCTCCGTCAGTCCGTGAAGGATGGACGGTTGACTGCTGGTCACCTTACACTCCATTCCCAGCCCCTCTCTCGCCCCATTGCGTTCGACGAGCATTCCTGAGTCTGGAAGTTTCCTGGAGAGATTGTGTGGTTCTGACGGGCATGGCCGGCCGTGTGCTCACAATGACGTCCTGGCCTTGCTTCCTCCCTCAGCACTCAGTCAGGTCTGCTCACTCTGATGCATGCGGGCCTAGTCTGCTGCCCTCCGCTCGCTCACACGTTCCTCAAGGAACAAACACTCGACGTATTCGACACCCGCACAGACGCTGCTGCGACGGCAACATGTGCGCTTTCCATGTCCACGTCTGGCGCCGATGAGAACCTCACTGGTATGCCAGGCGTGAGGCCCTTCCTGGTTAGAGACACAGGGACTTCACCTGCTAAGGATCACCCATGGCTTTTATAATTTCTTTTTTTTTTTAAATATATTTTATTGATTTTTTACAGAGAGGAGGAGAGAGGGATAGAGAGCTAGAAACGTCGATAAGAGAGAAACATCAACCAGCTGCCTCTTGCACACCCCCCACCTGCAACCAATGTACATACCCTTGACCGGAATCGAACCTGGGACCCTTCAGTCCGCAGACAGACGCTCTACCACTGAGCCAAACCGGTTTCGGCTCGCCTGTGGCTTTTAAAGATGGCTTTGTTTGCAACAGCGTGGGGGGCGAGGGCCCCAGAGGGTATTGTGCTAAGTGAAATAAGCCAGTCGGGGAAAGACAAGTGCCATGTGGCCTCACTCATATGTGGAATCTAAAGAATAATATAAACAAACACACAGACACAGAGAACAGTCCGCTGGGGGCCGGAGGGGAGGGAGGCTGGGGCCGGGGGACAAAGGTGACAGACTGAGAAGCACACATGGGGAGTTACAGAACAGGCCTGGGTCGTCAAGTGCAGCCTATGGGGTGGAGCCGGTGGAACGGGGCCAATAGTATTGTCACAACTACGGGCGGGGCCAGGTGGGCAGCACCTGGTAAACCTGTGATCACCCGACCACTAGGCCACCCCGAAACAAGACAAAACAATGGCTGTCAGCTGCCACTGAAAACAAAACTTTACCCACAAATAAATAAATAAAAGCATCTCCATAAGTCTTTCTTTCTGGCAACAACGCTTGAAGGTTACAATTTACTCACACACACAGCCCACGACAGAGCAGAGCTGTGCTGCCCAGATCCCTCTCCAGGAAGGACCCTCGGCCCAGCCACAGGCGTGCGGACAGCAGTAGCGCCCGCTGCCACTCCCACAGGCTCCGCCTCCCTCACCAGATACAGGTCTCCCGCCTCCGGGAGATCACTGTGGGGCCAAGGCCACGGAGAGATGAAGACCTTGCCCAGGGCTCCCCTTCCCAGAGCAGCGGGCATCGAGGGAGCATGGACCAGCTATTCCAGCTGGTGCCAGCAGCCCTGAGGGCAGTGTCCATGCCAGGGCCCTTGGGGGTGGAGGGGGCAAACCCTGGCCCTGCCTGCAAGTCTCCTGCCCACCCCGCATCTGCCCCTCCTGGCTCAGCTGTGGCCCCCATGTACGCCTGGAGCAAACCGAGATTTGCAATGGGCACTGTGCGCTGCCCAGGGAGTACTTGAGGTGGCTTAACCGTGGGTAAAAGGAGCGGTGGGTTGGGCGGCACCATTCACGGGAGCCACGCGAGGAAGAAAGGACCCCAAACTCAGAAGAGCCGCCCAGATGTCCGCAGGGAAGAGAGACCCAGCTGGCCTCTCTGTCCCACCCCCTGCTCCCACCCTGTGGCTCCCATTCTGAGCCTTGACCACCCCCAGGGGACCCCGCATTACATTTTCTAGGCAAAGGAAAGTGGGGGAGATCAGCTGACTACGCGCCCATCCCAGAGGCCCCTGTGTCTGAGCCAGGGGGTCCCACCACCAGAGAGCGGCTGTAGTTTTCACGTGGTTGTCATTAGGCATGAATCTCTTCACTGCCAATCTCCCCCGGGAGTGCCATTTGCCTGGCATTCTAGAATCATCCCTCTCCTGCGTCTCTCCGACAGCCCTCCTGCTCAGCCTCTCTCCTCCAGGACGGCGCATACAGACGGCTGTGGGGCTTGGAGTCCCCTCTAATCCGCTCAGCACCCGCCGGACTCCCTCCAATACCACCTCCACTCAGCCTTACCGTCCCTCCGCGGACAGCTGCAACAGTCAGCTGCAAAACACCGTTTGCATACAACTTACCGGGCTGGCATTCCTGCTCTCACGAGTTCTCACTCAGAATCCATTTCCCGTAATACAAAAAAAATTAAATAAATAAAAGTTCTGGCAATAAGCTAAGTGTCCACCAACAAGAGAATGCCACACGGGTTCTGTACACCCAGGCTGTGCTGCCGGAGCCGGTCCTTTGAAGGAAGGAGGCGTTGGCCTATGCGAATATCACCATATACCTGCCTTATTATTACGGCTTACAGGCAAGCACAGACTTAGGAAGAACATATACCAGAAAATAAACCTGTGGCTGCCCCTGGGGAGCCAGATGAGGGGGGAAAGAGGGCTTTTATTCTCTCTTTATCATTTTATAGGCTTCCACGTTACGGAAACAGGTCACCACCAGCAGATACTGATTTCAAATCCCTAAGCCAGTATAGGGTTTATAATTGCCTGTGCTGTCAGAGAGCTTCAGTTAGAAATGATGCTCATTGTATGTTGATTGGGGTATATTAACACACCATACGTATAAAACCAAAATTTAACAAAGTCACGAACTCACCGGGCTGTGTTCTCCCTGAAGGCAGAGTCTGCATCCGATGCATTTTTGTGTTTTCCCAGAGTGCTTTGCATACCGCCTGGCATATATCACGAACTATATCAATGTATTTGCTACCCATGTTTCCCAGCTAGTGCAATGTGCTGGAACCTGGGCTGTGATTCTAGAACCCTCCCTCCGTTGCTCTCACAGGCCCTAAGGAGGGCTGCGGTGTTGCACATGCAAATGCTTCTGCCTCCGAACGGTCCGCTTTGTGCTTTAGCTGGCACACCTGTGGCGCCCGGGGCTGAGAGCTCCAGCCCACCGCGGCTCCCAGAGGACAAGACCCTGCCACCCGCCAGGGAAGCCGGCCCAGGCTGGCAGGCGCAGGGCATTGTGGGGACTCAGCACAGAAGCAGGAAGCCCCTTTCTGAAGGGCTGGCCTTGGGGGGCTCCCCACACACACACTGAGATAGAGGCCTCAGACTCTTGGGGGGGAAGGAAGCGAATTCCAAACCCACCTGGGCTGGAAAGGGCAGTGACTGCGTACAAGGGTGTCTCCCAGATCCTGCCCGGAGGGAGACGCGGTAGCTGGCATTTAGTTAACGATGAAGATCCTTCGAGGCCTTGGGGGGGGGGGGGGGAAGGGGGGGACGGAGCATAGGAGCAAACAAAGAACAGCAAGCTCAGCCTCTGCCTCAAAGCTCCCCCCCACCCCCAACCTCCGGGTAGCTGAGAGACAGAGCATCTAGAAACAGAATCGAACGTGTCTAATCTCTTCTACAACCATGTTCTTCGTTTAACCCATGTCATTGGGGGAAATGGCTGAAAACAGTGACAAACACAACATCGATAAGCATAATAATAATTGATTTTCCGGAGATGATAAATTTGAAATTAGTGGCCATTTCCCCCCAGAGCCCTGGTTGATTAATTTAATGTTTATCTTAGTCTCTCGGAGCCGTCCTCGTCCCGTTGATGGGCTTTGTGGTCGGGACCCGGCAGTCATGGCGTATTGCACAGCCCTGCAGTTTCCCAGCCGGTCCTGGGTGCCGGGATGGCTGCCACCGGCCCTGAGTCAGACACCACCGAGACTCAGCGCCCAGGACTGGCACTGAGGGCTTCCGTTCCGGGTGTACGTGCTTCTCACAGGCTTCTAGCTCAGACCGGTCAACAAGCAGATTGGGAGAGTTTCCACCTGCCTTCCCCCAAGAGTAGCCAATGTTCGCTGAGTTAATTCAGAAATTTCAAAATCAGAGCAAAGATGAGATTCAAGTGATGGTCTTCCCTCTTTCCTTATCTTCCTTCCTTCTTTGCTTCCTTTCTTCCTCTTTGCTATAGTCTGGATGCTGTGTCCCCCCAAAATTTGTATGTTGCAATCCCACCCCCAGTGTGACAGTGTTAGGAGGCGATGCCTTTGGGAGATGCCTAGGTCATGAGGATGGAGCCCCCATGAATAGGGTTAGTGCCCTCATCAAACAGACCTCCACAGAGCGCCCCCACCCTCCTCCACGTGCGGCCACAGGAAGCAGCCGATCCATGATTCTCTCCTCATTGATGTTTCTGTCTCTCTCTTTTCCCTTCCTCTCTGAAGTAAATTAAAAAATATGTTTTTTCAATAAAGGACGCTGTTAAGCACAGCCATTCTGCATGGGGCAGGGCGGCCATCATTAAGGCATGTCTTTCCAGAATCAGCAGGAACGGGGAGAAAACCTCTCCCTGTCCTTCCCGAGGCTCTGCCCTCCGGAGCCTGGGGGCAGCGCGATGCCAGGAAGCGGAGGAGGTCCTGCAGAGCGGGGCGGACAGGCCGGGGAATCTGGTTAGACTGAGTCATGGTCCCCAGCTCAGGTGTCATTTATAACCGCTCTCTAACCTGGTTTCCCGCTGAGGGCGCAGCCGCAGCCTCTTCCTTCCAGAACCCGGGGCCCTGTCATCATTCCTTGTCTGCGGAGACAACGAGATTACGAGCCTTTAATTCTTCTTCTCAGAAAGTCGACATGGTAACGGGTCGCCCCTCGCTGACCCGCCTGCACCTCCCGCGCCCGGGGGGGCTGCCATGCCTTCACGGTCGCCTCTGAGGTCATGGCGCTGTCAGCACAGCCAACCAAGGCAGCCTCTCCGATCCCAGACCTCAGACGTACAGGAAGGGGCAAGAGTGACCTTCGGCCCTGGCCAGGTTGGCTCAGTGGATAGAGCATCAGCCTGGGGACTGAAGGGTCCCGGGTTCAGTTCTGATCTAGGGCACGTGCCTCAGTTGCAGGCTCCTCCCCTGCCCAGGCCCTGTAGAAGCTCATGCAGGAGGCAGCCAATCAACGTGTTTCTCTCACATCGGTGTTTCTCTCCTCCCCCCCCCCCCCCCACAATCATGGGAAAATATCCTCAGCCAAGGATTAACAACAACAATAAAAGGGGTGACCTTCCCGCCCAGGGTTTGTGACGGGACCCTCCGCCTGCCTGGGAAGGAGCACGGGTTTCCGGGTGTGTAGGCTCAGGTCTCTGACGTGGCTCTTTGCTGCGGCTGCGGCTGCCGTCACAGGCCACGGCTTCTCCTCGCAGTTCCGGAGGCCAGATGCCCACAGGCAGGTCCATCGGCGGGCGGGTTCCTTCCGAGGGGCCGAGAGGGGAAGCTGCTCGCAGCGTTTCTCCCACGGCCGGCCGTCTTCTCCCCGGGCCTTCGCCTCTGGTGTCTCCCCTCTCTGCTGGTCTGTCTCCGTTCCAGTTTCCCCTTTAAAGAGGATCCAGCCTTACTGGGCCAGGGCTCACCCTACGACGTCATTTTAACTTTATTTCCTCTGTAAAGACCCGCCTCCGAGCAAGGCCACTCTCTGAGTCCTGGCCTTAGGGCTTCAACGTATGAACTTGGGGGGATCTCAGTTCACCTCACAACATGGCTTCCCTCAGTTGTCCCGGGTTCTGACCAGAGATGGATTTGGGATAAGAAGTGCCTGGCATAGCACCAGACTTTCTGCCGTCTCCAGTGACCCACCCAGTGGCCGACCTGGCCCTGCCCTGGCCCCGTCCTGGCCCGCAGACGGTCTGCAGTGTTGCCAACACCAGTTTCTCACTTGTTCAGAAGCTGTGCCCCGGGCTGGCCCCCTCAGGACTGTCAGGGACAGGCTCCCATAACAGGCCATGGTCATAGGAACTCGTGGGCACCACAGGCCCCCTACAGACCTGAACTCCTGGACTCAAATCCTTTATCAGCTCTTTTCAAAGTTGAACCCAGATTCCATCTATTCACTCACTCACTCACTCACTGGACAAAGCATGAGCAGCATCAGCCACAAGCAGGCCCCCTGCTCAATCCGAAAGCCTCAATGTGAGGACCCCTCCCTCCCAAGGAGCACGTGGGCGCAGTGTGGGCGTCAGGGTCAGGGAGAAACCAGTGCGGAGTCAGTGATGGGGGCTCCTGGGGCACACAAAGTGGGTCCTTCCCGTTGGGCTGGGGAAGGCCAAGAAGACGGCTGGATGTGTCAGAACACGTGGCCAGGCGCTGACATGGCAGGTGTGGCATGACAGGAAAGGGAGTGAGTAGGAGAAGAGAGTGGTCAACAGAGACAGATGTTATCAGAACGGCCATGAGCATCAGGACTGAACCAGCCCACCTTTTTCACCAGCAGAAAGCCAAGGACAGGTCACCGGGAGACCAAGGAGGGTAATGGTCCCTGTCACGGTTCCCAGACCTGAGTCCCCGGGAGGACAGAGCCCACAGCATAATGGCAAAAGGACGTCCCGCAGTCCTTCCCCTCAGTCAGGTAAATGTGACAAAGAGAAGGCCTAAATACACCTGAAATATTGCACACGGAATCTCAGTTTACACCGACCACTGAGGAACCAAAGCCTTCCCTTAGCCCTTCTGTTACAACGGGGGCAGAAGGAAGCCAGGAATCACGGCATCCTAACCCACATCCAGCTCAGAGGGCAGCCGCCATGTCTGCGGACCCACCTGGCAATTGAAGTGGCAGTTCATGAAGCAAAGCCCAAGTTCCTAGACTCCAAACCCTATTTCCACTTCTCCTCGCAAAATTACTTTCTGGACTCTCTTATTTTATTTTTATTGCTTTCCGAGAAGAAGGGAGAGGGAGAGAGAGAGAGAGAATCATCGATGATTAGAGAGAATCACTGATCGGCTGCCTCCTGCACACCCCCCACACTGGGGATCAAACCCACAACCTGGCATGTGCCCTGACCTAGAATCGAACTGTGACCTCCTGGTTCACAGGTCAACGCTCAACCACTGAGCCACACCGGCCAGGCTCTGTACTCCTTTACTTTCCCTGCTCCTCCTTTTCTCCTCTTTTTTTTTTTCTTCTTCCTTCTCCTCCATTAAAGAACAGGAATTTCAAGTCAAAGGGCCAAAGAATCCGGCTCTGGGCCCTTTGGTTCCCGTCTTCCCACCTCCAGCTCCGCCTCGGCGGGGGGACTGCACGGTAGCCGGGTCTGTGTGAACAGGCGTTTGGAAGGGAGAGGAGGAAGTAATTAGGCCTCTCCCTGCTGAAACGCCTGTAAAATGTGTGTTTAAGGAAATATGTGCTGCAGAGGCCAACAGACAGTCCTGCGAGAGCTCTGAGATTTCACACTCAGCGGGCCCGGGGCTTACGGGGATTAGCGGGCCTCGCGCTGTAAACCAGTCTGATCCCCTCAATTACCCAGATCCCTGCCGGGGCCCCGGGAGACGCGGTCCCGGGGGGCACCTGTGCCGGGGACAGTTCCTGGATAAGAACCAGTGAGATGCTCTCAGTCGGACGTGCCTTCAGGGGCGATCTGTGTTCACAGACCAACCAATGGGCAGCAGCCTAGCCTGGTGGCCCAGGAGCACAGACCCAGGCCAGACCCCTGGGCTGAGTTCTGCTCCCCCAGAGCCATAGGTTAAATGATGTCCATCCCTCACCCCCCACCCACAACCTCAGAATGCGGCCTTATTTGGAAATCGGGTCTTTAGAGAAGCGACCAACTGAAGTGAGGTCATCAGCCTGGGCCCAGCGGCCCAGTGGTGGAACATGGACCTCTGAACCAGGAGGTCACGGGGATGCTTGGTCAAGACACATGCCTTGGTTGTAGGCTTGATCCCCAATAGGGGGCGTGCAGGAGGCAGCTGATCAATGATTCAATGACTCCCTTTCATCATTGATGTTTCTGTCTCTCCCTCTCTCTCTCCCTTTCTAAAATCAATAAAAAATATTTTTTTAAATAAATAAAAAAGTGAGGTCATCGGGATGGGCATCAATGCCATGACTCTGGTGTCCTTTAAATGAAGGAAATTTGGACACAGAATACGAAGAGAGAAAATTCACGTAACCATGAGGGCAGAGATAGTTTTACAAGCCAAGGAAGACCAAAACCACCAGCATCAGAGCAACCAGCTGCCCTGCCCACAACTCGATCTGGGACTTCCGGCCCCCAGACGGTGAGACTGTGGGACGGCACATTTCTCTGCTTAAGCCCCCCTCCCCCGCCCCCGGGGAGTGGTACTTGTCCCGCAGCCCTATGACCACCCACCTGTGTGACTGTGGGGACTGCCAGGCTCATGTGGGTGACAGGAAATGTCTAGCTCTGGTGGCTGTTAGGAGAATTAAATGAAGAAACATCCATGTGTGCTTTGATTAGGCCTGCGGTCAGCAAACTGCGGCTCGCGAGCCACATGCGGCTCTTCGGCCCCTTGAGTGTGGCTCTTCCACAAAATACCACGGCCTGGGCGAGTCTATTTCGAAGAAGTGGAATTAGAAGAAGTTTAAGTTTAAAATGTTTGGCTCTCCAAAGAAATTTCAATTGTTGTCCTGTTGATATTTGGCTCTGTTGACTAATGAGTTTGCTGACTAGGAGATGACAAAGGAAGAGGTACGTGAGAATTTGTTAAATAAAACTGTTTTTAAAAACACCTACGCAGTCATTGCAGGAGTTATTGGTTAGGTGATCTGACTTTGCAGCGAGTGAGGGCCTCAGAGGGGAAACAGATCAATCCCTCAGCAGGTCCAATGCCTTTCCTCACCCCGAGCACCGTCAGGGGGCCGCTCTCCTAGAGCTACGTGTTCCTGCGTCTTCCTTTCCACAGTGAGATCTGGCCGTGCCTGGGCCATTCGGCGGCTAATCAATTATTAATCCCGGAGTTAATAATTCATGTTAATTGGTGCTATAAGGCACTCTCCCTGGCAATGCGAGCAAAGGTCAGAACTTCTTAACAGCAGAGGTGAAACCTTCGCTAAGTTTCTTTTCCCGTGCTCCATCATGGAAATATGAAGATATGGAAGGCAAAATTTAACCAGCGCCGGGCCGGTGAGATAAGCCGAGGGTCAAGGTCTGGCCTGCGGGCCTATTTCGCGGCCCGCAGGCTCGCCGGAGGGAGCAGAGGGCCGGCAGCAGAGGACTCGCGGACAGCCTTCCCGGGACCGACAGCCACTCAGGTCTGTGCGTCTCTGACGAGACGACATATGACAATTTTTAGCGTTGACTGCTTCCTGATCAAAAAACATTTTTTTATTGAATTAAGCCAGGCATTGGAGAGGCTCGCTCTCCAGTGGGGTTTTTCATAACGAATGATGATTCTTCTAAGTTACGTCCAGGGCAGTCACCCACGGTGGTGACCACCCGGCCCCAGCAAGCCCCTGTCGCCGCCGCCTTTTGTGGGTTTCATTAACGTGACTGCGGCCTCCTCTTCTCTTCCAGAAAGAACCTGGTCATTCCTGATCGCAGACAACGCAAGGCGAGGAAGTCAAGGCCCGACCTTGACAAGCACGCGTTCACGCTCCGCCTCATGGGCTCCTCTTCGGGTCTGGGAAGCGGCCCCCAGGGGCCCAGGTTTTGGGGTGTTTTGCGCCTTTTAGAGTCTTGGCAAGTCACAGGCTGTGCAAGGAAATAACATTCTCCCGCCTGGAAAATAGAGTGAGTGTTGGTAGCGTGTTTCTCAGGTTTGATGAAGACATAGATGTAAACTATGCAAAGGAAGAATGGGGTCTGAGGGCTTAGGACAGGCAATGGACACCCCCGGCTTAGAGTTTCGGGGCGAGGAGGGAACCTCCCGGCTCCTGTTTCTCCGAAGAAAACTTGCGTAGCGTGTGCTTCTCGTTGGCTGCGTGTCAGCATCGGCCAGCCGGGGAGACAGAGCGTTGGCAACGGGCCTACTCTTCGGAGTCCTTGAAACGCTCCCTTTGAAATGTTTTCATTTCTGGCGTCTGTGTGTTCTCAGCAGAATGAACACACAAGGCCAGGAAGCACATGAGTTTCCAGGCGCACCAAGCAAGGAAGCGGCATTCAGCTGCGTCTTAGCGTGGACCCGTGCCCGCAGCTCCATGCGCTTTCTCCTAACCACTGCTTCTTTACAGTACTGAGTCCTAACCGCTGCTTCTCCTCAGCATTGAGCTCCTAACTGCTGCTTCTTTACAGCACTGAGCTCCTAAACGCTGCTTCTCCGCAGCCCTGAGCTTCTCTGCAGCACTGACTTGATCCACAGCCCTGACTTGATCCACAGCCCGGAGCTGATCCACAGCCCCGAGCTGATCCACAGCCCTGAGCTGATCCACAGCCCTGAGCTGATCCACAGAGACTGCTGTGCTCCTGCCAGAACTGAGCATTGGAGGATGGGGCTCTGTTTTCACAGGAGGAACCTGCTCAGGTCCTGCCCAGTGTCCCCTGCTGCCTCAGGGGCTCAGGGGGTGCAGGGGCCTTAGCCAGCGGCCAGACGGCTCCCGGCCGGCTCCCCCGCCACGTCTGTTACTTGCAGTCAGTAACAAAGATTCATCCTTGTGTCCGTCACACAGCAAGGGGGATCTTTGTCACTTGGTGTAACTAATAGCTGCTCCTCGCGGGGGAGCCGGAGGCGGGAGGCCTCGGGGGTCCTTGTCGCCTTTGGGCCAAAGTGGACACCGGGACAGAGCGGGAGACGGTAAGCAAGACGCCTCCTCCTGGGCAGCGGCCCTCCTGGGCCCTGACCACGGCCCCGCTCCGCCCCAGCCCAGCCAGGGCTGTGTTCCTGCTGCTTGCACCCCGCCCAGGACCCTCCGAAAGCACCTTGGAGCAGAGAAAGGAAGCAGAATGAGAGGCGGGTCCCTTCGCTGGCCAGGGACCTTTCAGAGAACGCACGGCGGGCCCGCTGTAGGAGGAAGGACGGAAGCTGGACGTGGAGGCCGGTGCGTGCCCGGGCTGTGCTGGGAGCAGCCCAATCCGTACTCAAGCCAGGCCCTGCTCACCGGGCCCTGCTGGGGGCACTTCGCTCGCTCTCTGGACTCGCTTTCCTCGGTTATCTGAGGCCCTTTTCCTTCTTCTTCCTCCCTGGCCATGAAAATGGCAGGCTGGCCTCACCTGTGCCCAGACCCCACCTCTTCCTCCATCCTGGGCAAACGCAACCCACCCTCTCGGGGTCAGGCATGGCTCAGGGTTGAGCATCGACCTATAAACCAGGAGGTCACAGTTCGATTCCCAGTCAGGGCACAGGCCCGGGTTACAGGCTGGATCCCCAGTGAGGAATGTGCAGGGGGCAGCAGATCACTGGTTCTCTCCCATCACAGATGTTTCTCTCTCTCTCTCTCTCTCTCTCTCTTTCTCTCCCCCCCGCCTTCTGCTCTAAAATCAATAAAAGATACATAGTGTTTTTTAAATCTCACCTTACGTCTTTCTCTATGGCTCATCCATCGGATACCCCGGCAGGCACCCCCACCCTCTCCCAGGCAACGTCCCACCCATTTACTGCTCTCCTGTCTCCCATTCCTGCTCCCCAGACCTCTCCTCCCCCAGGAGCCAGGATGCCCTGACGTTTTCTCCCGACCATAACTGCTCTCCCTCCCCCTCCCTGACCTCCTCAGCTCACAGCTCGGCTTCAGACCCACCGGCACCTTCTTGGGCCCTTTTCCAATCACCCACAGAGCTAGCTCCTGTCCAGCCCGGCCTGTAAGTCAGTCTCTGGAGCCTTTCCAGCCAATGCCAGGTTGCTCCCCGCCCGGCTGCTCTGGGACAGGCGCAGCGATGGCAGCCTGGGGGCCCACCTCCAGGACTCGGTTCTGATTTGGGACACATGGCCTCCTGCAGCGCCCCCCCCCTCGTTCTGCTTGGCCCCCCGAAGCCCCAAGGACAGGGGTTCCTGTTAGTCTCGGGGGCACTCTGTGCGATAGACGATGCCTCCACAAGGGCACACGGAACCCTATTTCCACGCCTGCGCAGTGGGCCACACGCATGCCTTCCACACACACGGGGGCTCCCCGCCCACAAAACGTGTCCTTTCTGAGCCAGATCGCTCTGAACGCCCAGCCCAGCGTGGCAAGCGTTGCCAACACAACTTTGATTCCTGCCCCTGCCGCCCCAGTTTTAGCTGACGTTTCCCGAGTGAGTGAATCGCCCCTTCCTCCCACCAAGCCCCCCTCCCACGTGACACCGCTGGTTTCGCCTTAAGGAATAAAAAATGCAGATTCCTGTGGCCCTGGTGGACAAGGGTCAGAGTGGCTTCTGCTGTCCCCTGATACCTAACGTCCACCCACAAACTCTCCCAGGGCGCGAGGGAGCGAGCCACAATGGAGCCCCAGCTGCCCCCAAATCCGTCTGCCACCCAGACCCCTCCCCGAGTTCCAGCCGGAACTGCCTGCCGGTGTCCACCTAGAGGTCTCAGAGGCCAGTGTCACCACCCAGGCCAACCTCTGCCGGCCCCTCCAGGGGAAACTGGGCAGAGATTTGGGGTTATCCTGGGCTCTTCCTTTTCCATCAGCCCTGGCTCATCGGAGTCACATCCAAGTCCCTCTGAAGGAGTGACCTACGTCACCTGAATCTTCCCTCTTCTCTGGGCCCGTCTTCCCTCTTTGATACAGAATGGAGATCCCATCACAGCGCCTTCCCCTTTGAACCCGCGCCTGGGGGGATTTGGAAACCCTTCTCCCCTTCTCCGCTGCCTCCACAACAAACTTGGAGAGGTCCCGGCTAGAACAGCAGCCGGCAAACTCATCCGTCCACAGAGCCAAATACCAACAGGACAACGATTAACATTTCTCTGGAGAGCCACATGTTTTAAACTTAAACTTCTTCTAACGCCACTTCTTCAACATAGACTCGCCCAGGCCGGGGTATTCTTTGGAAGAGCCACACTCAAGGGGCCAAAGAGCCGCAGGTGGCTCTTGAGCCACAGTTTACCAACCACTGGGCTAGGAGGATGGATTGGGGGCAGCCAGGGCCTCAGTGCTCAGCGTTCCACTTCAGCCTGCTCTCTAGCTCAACGTAGACACGACGGGCGCCGCTTTCTGCCGGGTTCCAGAAACGGAGGGCCCGGGCTGCAGCAGAAGCTGCCTCCCGTCTCCCAGGGGGCGTCCCAGGCTTGCCAAGGCCTGGCTGCTGCTGAATTCTAACTTCCAGCGATGGTGGGCCGCTCATTGTTCACCAACACCTGCCACCTTGTCCTGGCACTCCCCGCAGGGAGGTCTTTGCCAGCATTCTCACGCCCCCGACCAGATCCTCCCCACTAGTCTTCGGGGAGCTCATTCCCAGGCTCGCTAAGAGATCTCAGCCTGGCTTCTCTCTGACTCTGACAGTCTTGTCAGTAACCCGAACTGCAAATTCCTCACAGCCGACACGCCACCTGCGCACGGAGTGCCGTGGCTGCCACTGCCCGCTCTGCTCTACATGTTACATGTTACTACGCTGCGTGTCTGAGCACAAAGGTGTCCTTCACAGCCCTCCCCACAGGAAGGGCGCGGTGGCGTTACTGTCCGGCGGGGAGAAATGCACTGCGCCTGCTCTGAGTCTTGTGAGATTAGTCCGGGTCACTGGGTTAAGTCGAATGCATGTATGCGTGTAGAGTTTACCTCTATGTGTTGACCAACCTACAAATAATATAACAACTTGTATTTCCTGATATGTGCACTCTTTTTTCTTGTTCCACAAATTTCTAAAGATAAAGATCAAAAACAAATAAACTCTTCCGTGAAACTAAGGAAGTTTCACCACTGCCACCAACCGTGAGTCACAGCGGGAAAAGAACTGAGAGGCTGAGAAAGGAACCCCACCCTCATCTCCTTCGTGGATTATTAAAACCGAGACTTAAATTTACCATTCTGGAAATGGGGGGCGGTAACGGGGGGGGGGAGACAGGCATCCTATGACATATGACAAGTAGAGTTTACTTATCTTTGACTCAGAATTCCCTCTCACATACACACTGAAAGGCTGGGGGGAAATGCGAGGGATTGTTAAATATCACTAGTTATATGACACCTAAGCCTCCCGTATTTACCAAGACCACGTCAAGTCTAATCATGAATCCCACTCGTGTTACATAGTAAGGAGAACTTGGATGTGTTCCAGGCCCTTATTCTTTATGAAGTCCGTCTAAAAAATAACCAGTGGATTTGTAGACGTCACCCAGGAAAGAGAACTTGACAACGATGGCCACCCCTCCCTGCGCCACTCCCGCAGGAGGCTGCTGCTGCTGCTAACGGGGGTTTGCTGAGAGGCTGCGGAGAAAAGACACTTAGGTATTTCCACCCCAAAACAGCGAGTGAGCTCCCAAAATGGAGGGAAGAGGCCTCGTAACTCTCTGCCCTTCTTCCTGGCCATTTTCTAAGGCAGGTATCTGAGGTGCCCATTATCCAGGAGTTGGACCCTCCTGTGCACACACAATGACCTCTCCCAAGGAGTGACTAAGAGCTGTCACTCCTTCCTAATAGAGGTGAGCATATGCACATGGGAAATGAATTCCCATGAAATCCCAGTGGGTTCAGTTCCACAGCTAGGGAATGGAACACTCGGCATTTTTCAGAGAATCCAAAAATGCTTAAGCTCTCTGTCCACCCCAGCCTCCCCACACCCACTACTCCCTGGTCAATAACAAGACCCCTCGTCACCTAGACTTAGTTTTACTTTCACTCTCCATCTCTTCGATTTGAGGTTCCAGAACTTACATTTTTTTCTCATTCTACCCTCATCTTGACCCAAGGTCTAAATACCGGTTTCCCTGATATCTCTTTTTTTCTTTTTCTTTTTTAAATATATTTTTATTTATTTCAGAGAGGAAGGGAGAGGGAGAGAAATAGAAACATCAACGATGGGAGAAAATCATTGATTAACTGCCTCCTGCAGGCCCCACACCAGGGATCAAGCTTGCAACCTGGGCATGTGCCCTGACCACAAATCAATCCTTGACCTCTTGGTTCAGAGGTCGACCCTCAAGCACTGATTCATGCTCAGTGGACAGCCAGGCCTTTCTTTTCTTTATTCTCAGGAACACACTCCCTGCTGGATGGACAGCCATTCGCTCCACTCACTCTGAACGGAAGCCAAGTGGCTCCCTCTTTGCACAGCCCTTGTTTTTGTTTGTGTGTATCCTACGGTAGCCCCGCTCTCTTACAAATAATGAGCTGACGATGGCTTCTAGGAACACTTAAACCTTGAACGATTGTAAAGGGAAACCTCCTCTCTGTTCCCCATCATCTCCCACCTGTCCATTCGGCCCATTTTACAGAGCCTAGCACTTTCCTTGCTGCCCTCTACAGCCTCCCTTCCACGCCCCCCCCCCACCCCAACCCCACACACACACATACACACACACTGGGTGTGACCAAAGCAATTCCCAGACTGCTTCTGAAGCATGAGACGGCAAGTGAGTGCTCTTCCCTCTGTCCCTCACTCCACCCCATGTCCCCCTGACTCACACATACACACACCCCTTCCTTTCCGGGGAATTCATGAAAACACGTGGCAAGCTAGCTCTAAAAGCTACAGACGTCTGTGATAAAGAGCCGACGAGAAGGCCAAAGAAGTCATTGCCATTTCCAGTGAAAAGAGGGACCTCACATCGTAGGCTGGCTTCAGATTGCTTTGTCCAGTTCATGGGAAGAGGCTTCACGGGTTCGTTTATTCTTCTCAGTAATTTGTTTACTGTCCCAGAAACTCGAGAGGCACTTAAAAATATTGACAGAATGTTTCTCGTCTAAAAATATGCTGTGTTTGCCTGAGCAAACATGAGCTTGAAGAAAGCACAGATTCCATTGAATTCCAGAAAGATCATGTCCCCATCTGCACGGGGAAGGCCGCCCTGGGACCTCATTCCGGTGATGCCCGTGCACCTGCCGGGCTGAGTGTGAGGGAGGAAGGGCGAGCGCTTTGTCCTTGAGAAGTTTTTGGGAACAGACGCCGCAGAGCAGGACCGCTGGATAACAGGAAGGTCACACGTTTACCTCTCAGTGGCTCCCATAAAAGTACTCCACTCTGAGATGAGCATTTGAACATTCTCTGTGTCATTACAGCATCGAGTATCATAAAAACAAATCAAGCTGGTTTACCTCCGTTATTGAGAGCAAGAGCGTTAGCCTGTGAGCGCTTTAAAGTGGTCAGCCTTTTTACTAACCTGCCTTCTGGAGACGAAGTGGACATACAACGTAAGTGGCCTGTCCAAAGCCATACATCGGGTAAGGGGCCAAACTTGAACCCGGTGCTCTGACTCGGGGAATCCCGTTCTCAATGCCCACAGGAGACTTCTCTGCTCCGCCCTCCTGGGACCCGGATGTCAGCCTCTCCCTGCTAGCACCTGACACGGTCCTAACGACCCTAGTCGGCCGGCTGGCTTCTGGCTGCAGATGCCTCGCTGTCTTTGTTTTCATCCATTACCTGCGTTTCACAGAGCAAACTCCGCCGAAATGCCAAATTTACTCTGTGGCCTGTTAACTTTCTAAGGCCACGTTCACTGTGTGCTTCTCAGGAAGGGAAGGGGTCACCACTCCCCGGTAAGCTGGGAAAATTACATAAAGGACTGCTTCTCGGAGAGCCCGTCAGCAATGGCTGTCTCTCTTTGAGCCCCTGTGAGGCACCGCGTGGCACTCGGTGCCAGAACAATAGGAAGTGCCCTCCTCCTTGCCCGCACCCCCTGGCTGACGGGATGTGGACTCACTCTGTTCCTTTAGCTGGGACTTCCCTGGGGTCTTATCAGACCTGCTTTCCCCACGCAGGAAAGGCAGGTCCGTGGGAGGCCTGCGTGGAAGGAGCAGCCACTCACTTCCTGGGTCTCTTCCTCCCACAGAAAGCCCCGCAGCAACAACGGGGGGCGGGGGGGGTGCTCTCGCAGAGGTGATGGCAGGAGTAGTAATCGTACGAGTAATGGTACTAGTAATAGTACTAGTCACGGTATTCCACTGAGTACCGGGCACTCTTCGGTGATTCTACCCAACACCCCCTGCGGTGGGAGCACTAAGCATCCCATTTTGCAGATGGGGAGGCTGAGGCTCGCAGGAGGGGATCCCGGCCACCGGAAGGTCGGGTTTTGCAGCCGCCTTACACTGGCCAGACAGGGTGACTGCTGCGAGAAACAACCTTCATCCCAGCAGCCGAGCCCAGCGGAGGTTTGCATCCTGCGCACATCACGGTCTGCTGAGGCCTCCGAGGGGCCTTCCACAGGAGTTTCAGGAACCCTGGTGTGGGAGCCCGGTCACGTCTCATGTGGTTCAGGGTTTGGGTTCTGCAGAAGGGCCGCACACAAATGAAAAGAGATTATAAAAGTATTAATTTGGTGACTCGGGACCCCACCTCTAGTGGGGGGACTACCACCAGGCTCTGGCCTTGCTGTCCCTTTTATTGAGACCATGGGACACTCCCAGTACCCTTAAGCAGGTTCGGGAGACACCCATAGCCCTTAGGCAGGTAATAATGGGATATTCATATCAGTAAGGATTTGTTCATGTAAATTACAAGATGGGGAAGTTGCCTCAGTCACCATGGTCTCAGTTATATAGGGAGTGGTTGGCTCTGATCTTTCAGAGCTTCAAGGTTGACCAGCCTTTTACATCTTTCTATTAGTGAGACCGTGATTGCTTTCGGCACCCTGGCCCTTCTCCCCAGCAATCCCACGATTCCCTGGTCCTGGGAGTGCTCTCGCATCACGTCCAGCTGGTGCAGAAGGAGGAGCCCTGGACTGCAGTCCCCCGTGTCGCCAGGAGGAAAATGAGCGGCTCGGCAGAGACTGGGCGTGCGGTGGGGGAGACCACAGGAGCCTGGGTGAGGCTGGGGCGAAGGAGAGAGAGCAGGAGAACTTGGGGTCTGCCCACCTGCCCGGTGCACCCCTCTCCCTCCCCCGCCTTGCCCACACGGAGATCCGACATTCACACACGTCTGCGGGGCCAGGACGTCACACTACCTCCCGGTGCTTTCACAGCCAGCGCTCCTTTGCGTCTTCGGGGCCAGGGCCTCCCTCGGGGACTGGACGAAAGCAGCCGTGCAGGTAAGGCCCGGAGGCCCCGGAACATGCTCTGGCTCAGCTGACCCGGATAAGGCTCTGCTCCCTGCTGCCTGCGGCTGAGTGCTCGGGCCGGGCTTGGCCAGGGGGGACGCACTCTGTTCCCACCGCGCCTTGTTTACCTGTTGGTCACGCCCTCTCATGCAGGTAAGTCAGGCAGATCGGGGCTCGGCCCCTCCCGTTCCAGGGAGAGTGGTGGTAATGAGACGGGCTGTGTGTCCAGGGCTGACACCCTCCCTCCATGCCCCTCAGCTGTGTCCTGTTGGTTCTGGGTGTTATTTGGGGTCAGTGGTCAGTCTCCTAAGACTTTCCTTTCTAGCTCTGTACAGCAGGGATCTTTCTCATCGAACATCAAATTCAAACACCCGTGGTCTTCATTGGTCAGGAGATAAACTTACCGTGGTCTTAAAAAGTCTTTATTGTTATGAAACTGTATTGTTTCAGGGGTCATTTATACACGGATTGCATAATCTCTGAATGCATAATAACCTGGCCACTCAGTATATATATGAATGCCCAGGTTGTAGGTCCAATCGCGAGTGTGGGCATGCAGGAGGCAGCCAATGATTCTCTTACTATTGGTGTTTCTATCTCTCCCTCTCCTTTCCTCTCTGAAATAAATAAAAATATAAAAATAATTACTCCTTCCTTCTTTTTCTCTGTTTATCCCTCACTTCTCCTTTCTAAAAATTTTTGGGAAAAAAACAATTGAGCCGAAACCAGTTTGGCTCAGTGGATAGAGCGTCGGCCTGCGGACTCAAGGGTCCCAGGTTGGATTCCGGTCAAGGGCATGTGCCTTGGTTGCGGGCACATCCCCAGTGGGGGTGGTGCAGGAGGTGGCTGATGGATGTTTCTGTCTCATGGATGTTTCTGACTTTCTGTCCCTCTCCCTTCCTCTCCGTAAAAAATCAATAAAAAATATTTTTTAAAACAATTGAGAAAGGAGGAAACTTCCCAAATAAAACTGTACAAGTAAATCCTTCAGAACATGGGAATTGTGCAGGAATATAACTGCCCGCCTGACCTGGGGGAGCGAAAGACGATGAGCAGTAAGGACCACGAGAAACCAGCGGAGCTGGCGGAGCTGACAAAGACCTCGGCGCCTTTTAGCGCACGAGTTAGAGAGACCGTGGAAGTGAGTGGCCGGGGGACCCTGTGGGAACACAGCGAGGCTCCACGGCGGCCGCCCTGCCGCTGAGGGGCAGCAGTGCAAACCAGCGAACTCCGTCCACTCACTCGTCCCGATGCCTCCGAAAACGGGGTGCCGTGTGACTGGGGCTGGAGAGAGAACACGAGAAGTGGTCCCCGCCCTCCCGGAGGGGGGTGGACGCTTGGTGGCCCTCCGAGGTGTGGATGTGACGAGGGACGGGCAGGGCTGGCGGAGGAACAGAGGGGGGTGGACTTCCACCCCCGCATCCTGGGAACGGGGCCAGGGTCTGTGCCACGTGAGAGGAAGCCACCAGCTAAGGGTACACGCAGGCCATTCGCATGTGGAGAGACAAGACGGGAAGACCGAGGAGCCGTCATGGTGGTGTGTCCACAGACCCAGACCGGCGAAAGCGTAGAAGAGTCTGACCTGTCCCGCCCAGAGGCCGGGCTTGGGGTGCGGCGAGGGGGTGGGACTCCCCTGCAGCCCCCAGAGAGCCCAGCTCCGTGGTCCTCGCGTCCGTCCACCACGCTGTGGAGCAGATAGAGGTCCACCCAGGCCCGCATCTCAGCCACCGAAACAAACTGTCCACTGTCCGGGAGGGGAGGGAAGACGAGAGGAGAGGAGAAGGGAGGGGAGGGGAGGGGAGGGGAGGGAGGGGAGGGGAGGGGAGGGAGGGAGGGGAGAGGAGGGGAGGGGAGGGGAGGGAGGGAGGGGAGGGGAGGAGGGAGCCGGCCTCCCCTGCCCCTCACTCCTCCCGGTGTCAGGATGCCCCGGGCAGGGAGCCCTCCCGGCTCAGGCCCGGGCACAGCCCGCTCCTGGCAGCGCTGCGCGCATTTTCCTTGGCTCCGCTCCTGTCTCCGCAGCCTCGCAGGAAGGAAATTTTTCAGGAGATTAAACTATTATTGTTTCCTGTGGGGCTGTCTTCGTGGGAATGAAGAAAGCTCTCAGGGCACTTGAGAAGCGATTTGTCTGACTCGCAGGCTGCGGGACGCGCCCCTCCAGCCGGGATCTGGCCAGTTTCCTCAGGAAGAGGCTGCGAGGCCCCGGACACGCCGAGGCCTGGATGAGGCTGGAGGTGGTGAGTGGAGCCACCGCGGGAGGGGGCCAGTCTGACGCCGGGTGTGACGGTTCGGAGGAGGGGAGACTCAGCTGTCACCGGCCAACCTGCCTCCCACCGTTACCAGCCTCTCCGAGGCCCTGGCCAGGCCGCTGCCCACTGGGAAGGGCCGCTGTATTTTCTGAGTTTACAGGTTTGTTTGCAAAAATGGAATCCAGGTGCTTTGCTGTTTGAAATATAATTGTATGGATTTCAGAGAGCAAGGGAGAGGGAGCGAGAGAGAGAAACGTCAGTGATGACAGAGAAGCATTATCGGCTGTCTCCTGCACAGTGGCTCTCCGTGGCCGTGGCTGCAGCAGCAGTGGCTCTCCATGGCCCCTGCACAGCAGTGGCTCTCCATGGCTGCGGGTGTGGTGGCTCTCCATGGCCCCTGCACAGCAGTGGCTCTCCGTGGCTGCGGGTGTGGTGGCTTTCCATGGCCCCTGCACAGCAGTGGCTCTCCATGGCCCCTGCACAGCAGTGGCTCTCCGTGGCTGCAGGTGTGGTGGCTCTCCGTGGCCCCTGCACAGCAGTGGCTCTCCGTGGCTGCGGGTGTGGTGGCTCTCCGTGGGCCCTGCACAGCAGTGGCTCTCCGTGGCTGCGGGTGTGGTGGCTCTCCGTGGCCCCTGCACAGCAGTGGCTCTCCGTGGCTGCGGGTGCGGTGGCTCTCCATGGCTGCGGGTGCGGTGGCTCTCCGTGGCTGCGGGTGTGGTGGCTCTCCATGGCCCCTGCACAGCAGTGGCTCTCCGTGGCTGCGGGTGTGGTGGCTTTCCATGGCCCCTGCGCAGCAGTGGCTCTCCATGGCCCCTGCACAGCAGTGGCTCTCCGTGGCTGCAGGTGTGGTGGCTCTCCGTGGCCCCTGCACAGCAGTGGCTCTCCGTGGCTGCGGGTGCGGTGGCTCTCCATGGCTGCGGGTGCGGTGGCTCTCCGTGGCTGCGGGTGTGGTGGCTCTCCATGGCCCCTGCACAGCAGTGGCTCTCCGTGGCTGCGGGTGTGGTGGCTCTCCGTGGCCCCTGCACAGCAGTGGCTCTCCGTGGCTGCGGGTGCGGTGGCTCTCCATGGCTGCGGGTGCGGTGGCTCTCCGTGGCTGCGGGTGTGGTGGCTCTCCATGGCCCCTGCACAGCAGTGGCTCTCCATGGCCGTGGCCCCTGCACAGCAGTGGCTCTCCGTGGCTGCGGGTGCGGTGGCTCTCCGCGGGGAGGGCTGGGGCATGTGAGCCACGTGCGGGCGGCCACAGAGGCCCATTCAGGCCGTCCTGGCGGCCGGGCGGAGGGAGGGCTGTTTGCCTGACAGGATTTCCTCAGCAGAACACGGAAAACATTCCCGGAGTCCAGCGTGGTTAATGGTCCTGCAGCACAAAAAGCGGTTTCAGGAGCTCAGAGTCAGCACGAGCGGTTGGCCAGGGTGCCTGGCCCTCCCTGCCCCCCTCACCCCTCGCAGGAGAATGTGAGCTAATCCGCAGCCACGGCTGGCAGGCCGCGTGGCTGCCGAGTGCATAGGAAATATCACTGCCTAAAAGCACCATTACCTCACGCTCCTCCACCAGGACACGCTGTCACCTACTTAGCAGCTGATCAGACATGGCAGCCGAGAGCCGGGCGCAGTGAACGCGGCACAGCGCCTTCCCGGGAGGAAGAGCAGGGCTGCCCGGGCAACTTCCTGCTCCCAGACTGCCCCCGAGCAGGCTGGCCCAGGCCGCCTGTCAGTCAGCTCCCGCTCTGGGCTCTGCGGGCCTCTGGCTGCGAGCAGGGGCCTCTGAACGGAGCACGCCCATGGCGACTGTGTGGAATCCTGGGAAGATTCCGGCTGTGACTCTGGGAAGGATCTGAGAGGCCCACCACTGCGGGCTCCATGGTGGAGAGTGGGACCGGGAGCCGAGGAGGGTGGGGGCCGACAGAGTGGAGGAAGCAGGGCAGGCAGCCGGCGGCCCCTGGTGGCAGCCCAGCGGGCCCTGGTGGGACATCTGCCCTCCAGAACGAGGAGCTGACAAACCCCTGGGGCTGAGGCGCCGAGGCTGTGACTCTGGTACAGCAGCCATGGGGAGCTCCAAACAGAGAGGACGGGGGGGCGGGGGGGGGGGGGGGGAAGGCAGGCAAAATTCCCGGTGAGAGGCTGCAAGGCCGCACTGGGAGGTTGCCTCTGTGCCTGGCAACCAGGAGAGACGAGGCATATGCTCAAAGATGTCACAGACAGAAACAGACAGACACGTAGGAGCCCAGCGTGAACCTCAGACCTGAAGCCGTGAGCCCCAGGGGCCGGTGCACCGGGCACCACTTCAGGCCGACCAGTGGCTGCCCTGCAGCACGGCGAAGCCGGCCGGCCGGCCCCGAGGACCTGGACAATCACCTGTCCAGCAGCACCACGCCCTGGAGTCTGGATTTAGCACCCACCTTCTTGTTTGAGTGACAACTCAAGAGGGGAAATGGTCAAGAAGAATCAAGTTTGCCCTGGCCGGTGTGGGTCAGTGGCTAGAGCATTGGCCCGCAGGCTAAAGGGTCCCGGGTTCAATTCCGGTCAAGGGCACATATCTTGGTTGCAGGTTCCCGGGCCCAGGTAGAGTGGCGGGGTGTAAGAGGCGACCCATCGATGTGTCTCTCTCACATTGATGTCTCTCTCTGTCTCTCCCTCCTCCTTCCACTCTCTCTGAGAATCAGTGGGGACATATCCTTGGCTGAGGATGAACAACAGGAAAAGAGCAGTGGAGTTCCAGTCTTCCAGTGGGGAGGGCTGAGTCCCTGGGACTGAGGGGCTGTGAGTCCCTTACTCCCTGACGACCGGACACAGCTGCCCGCACAGCACAGCCCCCACGGGCACCGCCCCCACGGGCACCAGGCTGGGAGGACCCTCAGCCGCATGGCATCTCATTCTGGCGTCTGACGGAAGAAGAAACTAAGGACCCAGGTGAGGACGTTACTCACCCAGGACCCCACACCCCGCTCACGTGGGCCTGGTCTCGTGGACTCGGCACTCGGCCCCGGGGCTGGCTGGGGCTCAGTTTCGCCCCTTACAGGGTTTGTTCTGCTTTTTTTTTTTCAGTGGGGACAGATTTATTTAGATAAATAAAAACGTATGCACAGAAACCAGTTCACTTTCCAGTTTGCTCTCCCAACCCAAAGCAGCATCTGTTACAAAAGAAATGATGACTAGACGCCTTTCGTTTGTCCGTCTTACTAACCAGACGGTCAGAAGGCATGGCGGAGGCTTTAAAGGTACCGGGGAGACCGAGCTGCTGCCCTCGGCAATGGCACTGCAGAATGCATGGTTTGAGTGGAGAGTTTCAGCAGCTAAGACTTCAAGTTGCCATGGCAATAATACTCCACAGACACAGGTGTGGGCAAGTGAGGAGTGGTTTACCTCCACTAGAGGGCGCTGTCTTTGGGAAACTCAGGACTTCCTTGGTTCTGTGAGGTGCAGTAGGGAAGCCTGGGTTAACTGGTCACCATTCACAGAGAGGTTTCTGCCCACTGGTACCGCCCGGTGCCCAGGGCAGCTGCCCGGCTGGCCTACCCTGTCTGCCAATTCTGACTGAAGGTGCCCATTAAAGTCGAGATATGGCCAGAGGGTGTCCAAAGGATGTGTAGGCCCAGCCTCGGTGCTTCCGAGGGCAGTCAGCCGTTGGGGTGGATGCGGAGTGAAGACCCTCTGCCCACGTGGCCCAGGTTACCCTCAGAGGGCCCCTCACCAGCGCCCACCCCCGGGGGCCTTGCTCTGAGATGGCTCCGTCTGGAGAAGGACCCCAGTCCGAAAGGGACCCCAATGCCCAAGAGGAGCGACTCATCGCAGGGACTTGAGGAGTCGGTTCTGAAACTGGAACACCGAGATCATTCATGGGGGAGAATGAACATAAAAATGTTTCCAAAGACACCGAATAGACGCCTGGTGATTTGTCTACAAAGAAACGTGCTCTTTGCATTATTCTAAGTCAGCGTTTCTCCCAAACCCTTTCAATGAGCCATCACAAGAAGCGTGACTCATTTCTCCAAAGGCCTCGGTAAATGCCCGGCCGTGGACGACAGCGCCAGCCGGGGCGAGCGGGGAAAGTTTATAAGCTGCTAACGAGGGTGGGGCATCCATGGAGGGGCACGCAGCGCCAGTGGCAGCTCCAGGGAAAGGAAGCGCCCTGTGCCCAGCAGGTACCCGCCAGCAGGCACCGCCCTGCCTGCCAGCCAGCCAGCTGGGCCCAGGAGGCCTCGGCTCCCCATCCTCCACGGGCTCCCCGGACGGACCCGCGAGGCCCCCATCGCTGGTTCTCCAAGCATCATAGCCGACACCAGAGCAACATGCTCCCCACGGCAGTGGCTAGACCGCGAGCACCGCCCGCCGCTTCTGACCTTGACTTTGTCCCGAGGAGGGGACTGAGGAGGGCTGAGTCCTGCCTGCTCACTTTCTCACTCATCCGTTCAACAAGCCCTCGCTGAGCACCGGCTTTGCCGCAGCCACAGCCGCCGATGCAACCCATGCACCAGGCCCTGCACACGAGGACCGTCTGGGGGTGGGTGGCGGGAACAGTAACCAGACAAGCGCCCGGTGTCTGCCAGGGAGCTGGGCGCTCAGAGCAGAGCAAACCAGAGCAGGGGGATGCCCTGGGAGCAGCTGCTTCCACAGGGCAGCTCATCCCTCCCCCCTCGGAGGGGCGTGGCCTTGTAAATCGGGGCAAGTAACTTAGATCTTTTTTTTAACTTGTCAGAAATTATCGGGAGGCCTGTTTTGGTTTGTTTTGGGGGGTTTTAAGCAACGGAGTGCTATAACCAAATGTGAAGGATCACGTCAGCAGCTGTGCAGAGAGTGAATCTGGGGGGGAGTGAATCTGGGGAGGGCCCAAGAGTGGTGGTCACAAGCTCCAGGAAAGAGAGGAGACGGTGGCATGGGGGTAGAAATAGAGGGGACCCCGCCAGTGTGGCTCAGTGGTTGAGCGTCAACCTATGAACCAGGAGGTCACCGTTCCATTCCCAGTCAGGGCACAGGCCCGGGTTGGGGCTGGATTCTCCAGTGGGGGGCGTGCGGGAGGCAGCCAATCAGTGACTCTGTCTCATCACTGATGTTTCTACTTCTCGCTCCCTCTGCCTTCCTCTCTGAAATCAATGACAATAAAAATAAAGAAATAGGAGACACGCACGATAAGTGTGATGGAGGAGAGGAGAGAGAGGAATAAGGATGCCTGTGACCCTTGGGCTTGAGCTAATATGGGGGGTGGGAGTCACCCATCGGGACCTCCCTGCCTCTGACCGAGAGAAGGCTCCCCTGCGGGGTTTCCTGTCTGTTGTCTGGGGAAGGGGGGAGCGGAGCGGGGGGGGGAGGAATGGCAGCCTTCCTCTTTGTCGGCCTGGTCGCTGTCACGGTGGGAGCCGCCGCGCACCAGCAAACTCGGAGTCGCCGATCTATCTCGGCTTCTCCCACGCGATGGAAACCCGGGCGCCGCTCCCGGAAGATGGACTTGGCTAGAACCTCTCCCCGTTTGTTCAAGACGAATGCGGTGCTATCTGCACAGAAAACAGACGAGAAATCACCCGGCGGCCGGGCTCAGAGAGAGGAGACCCCCAGTCGGAGGAAACCGTGGGAACGCCCACGCTAGACCGCTCCTGGGGAGCTGGGGGTCTCGGTGGCCCCAGGCGGGATCCGTAGGCCGGGCGAGGAGCGAGGGCCTGGCCTGGGCCCCGGGCGGGGCCGTGTGGAAAGGGGGCTTTCCTGGCACAGTCCCGAGCCCTGGCCCCAGAGCAGCGAAGAACCCACTGGAAAGACCAGCCGGTGTACTGGGTCCCCAGTAGGGGGCATGCAGGAGGCAGCCAATCAGTGATCCTCCCTCATCACTGATGTGCATGGAGGCGCCTCTGCTTCCCAGCAGCCGGAGCGGACACTGAGCCGCGAGCTAAACCGCCACCCGCCACAGAATGGATGGCCTGAAGGGGCGGTGGTGTCCTTGGTGACAGCTCTGGGAGGCGTGCACCTGCTCTGAGGTGTGGGCGCCTTGGGGTGCGGTGTGGGGGCCCACGTGGTCCCGGGAGGGAGTCGTGCTGAGACGGGAAGGATGTGTGGGTGTCCACGTGGCAGGGCTAACAGTGCCAACCCCGGCGAGAGGGGGAGAGGGCATTTCCCGGGAACTGAGGGGTGACAGGAGGGGACGTGGAGACAGCGACGACGGGAGAAGAGGCAGGAGAGGCCGGCGAGGGCCAGAGCGGGCGTGGGGACGGGCAGGCTGTTTGTGGCCGATGCTGAGGAAGCGGAAGCAGCTGAGTGGCTCTAAGAGGGATGAGGGCCGTTGGGCAGCGGGATGCGGGAGGGCGGGGACAGGCGCTGTGGCCGGAGAGGGAGGCGCCGGGGGAGGGGAGGCCCAGGGCAGAGCAGTGAGAGCGGCAGGAGCAGGCGGAGAGGACCGGGTAATGGACGGACGTGGCTCCCGCAGGGCTGGGCAGAGGCGGGAGCGGCGGGGGCAAGGACCTGGCAGGTCAGTGGAATCCCTGGGTTTCCAGCCCGAGCACCTCACTAACATGGAAAACTCCAGAAGTCTGCCGGAGCCTGTGCACTCAATTCACGACAGGTGAAGAGAAAACTGTAATCTAGACGGACACTGTGGCTCCGCGGCTGAGCATGGACCTACGAACCAGGAGGCTACCGTTTGCTTCC
Organism: Pipistrellus kuhlii; assembly: GCF_014108245.1. Lineage (NCBI taxonomy): Eukaryota > Metazoa > Chordata > Mammalia > Chiroptera > Vespertilionidae > Pipistrellus > Pipistrellus kuhlii. The sequence goes on from NW_023425515.1 coordinate 93,872, forward strand.
AGTCAAGGGCACAGGCCCGGGCTGTGGGCTCAGTCCCCAGTAGGGAGCGTGCAGGAGGCAGCCAACCAATGATCCTCCCTCATCACTGATGTTTCTGTCTCTCTCCCTCTCCCTTCCTCTCTGAGATCAATAAAAATCAATTTTAAAAAATGAAAAACCTTAAGGAAAGGTCAAAGAAACCCCATGAAGAGGGACATCTGAGCCAATAGACACAGAAAGGCAGAGAAGAGGGAAGCAGGTGAGCAACAACGACCTAACCAAACCCCTCCCCACGGGCGGGGCCACAGAGCCTGGGGCCGGCTGGTGGTGGCAGGAGGGGAGGGCACCCCATCCAGGCAGGGCAGAGGGGGGAGTAGCTGTCAGCCATGCGGGGCTGAGGGCCTTCCACCCCCTGAGCAGAGACGCTGCCCCGAGGGCGCCAGGAGGCGGGATGAGGACACCTGACACCTCCGTGGCGCTCTCGCCCGCTCTCACTCTCGGTTACAAAGGGAGATGCCGGCCGTGGGTCCTGAGGGCAGAGGATCTGCGAACAGGAGGGTGCCAGGGACGTGGGTGCCCAGGTCTAGGCTCTCTGCTTCAGGGCTGACAGATGCGCCCTGAGACCCTTCCTGCTCAGGACCCCTCTTCGCTCTGTGAGGAGGGAGTGGCTGTCCGGGACCGCAGAGATGGAGGGGTGCTGGCCACGGGTGGTCATTCATGAGACTCCCGAGAATCGCTGGCCGTGGGCATTCACGAAAAATGTGAATGGGTGAGTGACATCCGGAGCTCACCCTGTGCTCTGTGTCTTTTCCTCGCTGCTTAGAATCCCTCATGGGAGAGACGTGAGACTCAGCTTACCCCTCCTGCTCTGACAGGTCATGTTACTTAATCATCCACCCGAGGGAGACTCAGAGCTCCCATCCCCCAAACTGAGCGAGCGATGGCTCACGCTCACAGGATGCCGGGCTGAGGGAGTCTGGTTTGCCTGAGGGAGACAGGCAGCCAAGCAGCACTTTGCATGAGTGGAGGGCTTCCCATCACCCCCTGCACCCGCCCCAACTCTCCCTGGCCTGCCCAACTCTCCCTGGCCTGCCCCAACTCTCCCTGGCCTGCCCCAACTCTCCCTGGCCTGCCCAACTCTCCCTGGCCTGCCCAACTCTCCCTGGCCTGCCCAACTCTCCCTGGCCTGCCCTAACTCTCCCTGGCCTGCCCAACTCTCCCTGGCCTGCCCAACTCTCCCTGGCCTGCCCAACTCTCCCTGGCCTGCCCATCTCTCCCTGGCCTGCCCAACTCTCCCTGGCCTGCCCTAACTCTCCCTGGCCTGCCCTAACTCTCCCTGGCCTGCCCAACTCTCCCTGGCCTGCCCTAACTCTCCCTGGCCTGCCCAACTCTCCCTGGCCTGGCCTAACTCTCCCTGGCCTGCCCAACTCTCCCTGGCCTGGCCTGGCCAACTCAAAGTCAAGAAGAGGCAGCCATTGAATCAGGGAAGGGACCATATAGTCAAACCAGCGGTCCAGTGCACAGATTCGTGCACATTGAAAGGAAATTAATTAGAAGGTGGCTGGTGGGGAGGGACTGAGCAAGATGGGCCAGACACACCCTGGAGCCAACCTCGCGCGGTCCCTCCCTGCCTGCCGCACCTGGAGCTGAGCCTCCGCTCAAAGGACATCTGCGGAGTGAGCAGGGTCCCTCCTGCAGGTGGGGTCCCTCGGCCTGGCCTGTGGGGATCAGCCAAAACCAATCTGGAGTTTTCCAGCATCCCCTGAGGAATCCTGGATTGCAAGAGGGCGGTTCCTAGGTAACGTGTCTCAGATCGGGCTTCCTCCTCTCTGGTTCCGGGGTGCATCACCCAAGAACCGCCGCTGCCAAGTCACCACAGCTCGGCAGCTCCTGTGTTGAGCGTCTGCCCCGATGGTCAATACACGTCATGTCTACTGACCGGTCAGACGGTCGCTTAGACATTTATAGATAGATAGATGATAGATAGATAGATAGATAGATAGATAGATAGATAGATAGATAGATAGATAAGGGGGAGGTTGTTCACACCTGATTCCAACAGGGACCACAATGAACAAAGGGGACTCCCCGTTGGCACCCCTAGATGGCACCTCATTTACAGACTTCTTTTACCATGCTCTTCCTGCTCACAAAATAGCTAGTCAAACCATCGGCCATTTGCCCAGTGGCCATGAAGCCCATCTGTTTTGTACCAATTCCTCACAGGAAGCTAGCTGTCCATAGCAGAGTCAGTTAAATTAACAATGTTGAGGACCAGGATCTACAGGCATGCCCAGCTGCTCGCTGGGCCTCAGCTATGAATAGGGTGTCTTTATTCTTACTTCATGCTCTCATCCTAGTTGCCCAGACTCTTTTTTTTTTAATGTTTCTAAAACTAATATTTACTTGTTCCTCCAGAAATACTTTAATTGCCTTTGTGAAATCAATGGCTCCCTTGATAATTGATAAAAGAGCGTCTCTTTTCCCTGTCCTGGCAATATCTGGGTTTGAATAACAAGACAAATCATTCTTTCACAAATATGAAAAACAGATTTTCGGAAACAAGCTTATTTTATTAAGCCCTGTTATTTAATTTTATCTGACATTTGCAACTCGTTTTTGCTAGTAAGCACTCTACATTAATACCTTGAGTTCACATAGAGTTTAACAATATAAATTTCCTATCAGAGAGAAGTACAATATATGTTTGGCAGAAGCCAAGTTCATGAAGAATTAACAGTTATCAAATCCCAAAGGGAAAAAAGCTCTCTTCGTGCCTCCCTCGCCAGCTGACAAGGATCCAATTTGCGCTTTCAAACTCCGCCTGCTATCCGGAATCCAGGAATGAGAGGGCTGGTAACTCAGTACTTCCATGCCCAACCACACCGAGCCCGCGCACTCACGGGCAACCAATGGCCATCGAGACAGAAACACCATGTCCACGTCACATGATCTCCATCTTAAGAATACCAGGAACGAACCACAAAGAAAAGTTCTGTTTACATGCTTAACGAGATGTGATGGAAACCAATCTCAACTTACAAATTAAATGGACTCTTGAAAAGTTGAGTGAAATGAAAACTGGCATTGCATCTTACTTTCCCACTGACGTGCATTTTAAAATAGATAAAATATGGCTCCAAGTTTTGCAAGGTGGAAACCAAGCAGTAATACAAATAGGAATGACTGAACAGCCACAGATGATCAAAGGGGGAAAGTGATCTTTCTTATTGGAAATGCCCTGTTTTGAGTGAGCCTTCAAATCTCTACCATTCTCCGGGCCTTTCGAAATACTGTTAAATGTTTAAAGAATTGTCTCCATCTGCTAAACTCCTCTTAAGGCTCAACACAAATATGGCCACATTACAGACCAGCCTTCCCTGTGCCTACTATAATCCCTGAAAAAGACAACACTCACACCACACCAGGAACCCCAAAGGGAAAACAGGGCAGCCCCTTTCTCTCCCAACACCTAAGTGTTCCTCCCTCACAGGCTGGGGACCAGTTATTGTCACTGCTGAGAGAAGCTGGGTCCCCACTGGACCCTGGACTCCCTGGGGAGAAAACACTGAATGCACCTACATCAGTACCTGGTCCCTCACTGGTGCTACGTGAAAACTTTTTAAATGAATGAGCAAACAGATGAAGACATTATAGAACGTTTGCATTCTTCAAAGCTTAACCTTCTGCTGCCTCGATGAACCCCTGTGCCTGACTGGGAAACACTCTCAGTTGTCAGGTTCTTCTATCTGCTGCTGAGATGCGTGGGAAGTTTTAGTTTGGTTGCGCTAGTCCAGCGGTCGGCAAACTCATCAGTCCACAGAGCCAAATATCAACAGGACAACAATTGAGATTTCTTTGGAGAGCCACATTTCTTCAACTTAAACTTCTTCTATCGCCATTTCTTCAACATAGACTCGCCCAGGCCATGGTATTTTGTGGAAGAGCCAGCTTCAAGGGGCCAAAGAGCCACATGTGGCTCATGAGCTGCGGTTTGCCGGCCACGGTTCTAAGCAAACCTGAGCTCTCTGATTTCAGAAATTAAGACCAACAGACTCCCTGGTTCCTGACGCGCTCATCGGTTCACGTGAGAGTGAGTCAGCAGTGGGCTGGAGGACACACCACTGAACAAGGTCCTCCTCGGCACACTCTTCAAACTGCTGCCTCCAATGGTGAGCGAGTTCCCAGAGGGAATGCTATTCACGGAGCAGGAAACGCTCTGGGTCTGAAGAAAAGGACAAGGTTGCCAATTCCATGTGTGTGTGTGTGTGTGTGTGTGTGTGTGTGTGTGTTATCCCAATAGGCAATGCTGGAGAAACGCAAAGAGCACATAATCAAGAGCCAACACATTCTCACAAGCAGGCAATGCGATGCCCACACCAGGACTCACCCTGGTCGGAATCTCTCACCTGCGGAGCTGTCCAGATGATAGCTGAGCACACGCGGCTTTCAGAGTCTGATAAATCGTTTGCAGTAGACACCTACAGGACTGTGATCAATATATCAAACTCCACACCCCTTAGAAAAGACAGGAAGCCTGGGGGTGTCCAAAGATGAACAGAGGGCTGAGAGCAGAGTAGCAAGTCAGAGTCAGCGGGCAAAACTAGCCAAAAAAAAGGCCTCGCCTTGTTTCTTGCAAGCTTCACTTATGGAAAGTTAAACGCCACTCTACACTACACTGTGTTCTGATGGAATCAAAACCAAACTAATGACAGAGGCTTCCATGTTTGGAGAGAAGAGAAGACCAGCCGGTAAATAACTCCGCAGCAGACCTCACGAGAGGGTGGGAATCAGAAAAGTCTCTGATGAATGTTAGATGGAAGACAGAGAAGGTACTTTTCCTCGCGCATATTCCAGCTTATTAATTATGAACTAACAGCTTGATAACCTAGGATCACATTCCACTTGCTGATTCTTCAGCTGCAGAAGGACTTTTAAATGACCAGGATTCTGGAATCCTCTCAATGCAACCCCGGTAGCCTGGAGAGGCTCAAGTCACAAACGGGCTGAAGGGAAACCACCGCGGGAAGGTACAAGGCAGGGCGTGCCTGTGGGACAGCCGGTCGCTAAAAACCACTGATGTCCCTGTGAGCGGTCCAGGCCTTACAAAGCCCAGGCCCCTCGGCTTCCTGCTTTCCCGCCGGGGTGTCCTCTCCCGCCCATCTCCTCCAGGGGCCATCGGCGGGCTCCCGTCTTCAGTCTCCACGGGAACGGAGCTGCACGGACCTCCAGGCCAGACTCGCATATCGCCTGGGCTCACTCTGCCTGTGGGGTCTTGCAACCCCCCTCAGCTTTGTCATGCGGCTGGCGGCCTTCGTCCTTGGATGACCTTCAGCTCTCTGCACACAGCCTGGCCTCCTCCCTGCAGCGCTGGCATCCCGCTGCTGGCACAGGGCCCCACCACCGGTCTCCCTGGAGCTGGAGGAAAGGGAGACGCGGCAAGCTCCGTGCACACGCCGTCCTCCCCTGTAGCACATTGAGGCCGGAGGGAGAGAGGGAGGGAGACGGAGAAATTCACTGACGTCAGAGGGAAGCAATGCCTCCGGGCCGCGGGGGCGCTGGCCTCCCAGCGGGCGCGGTCTCCCCTCACACATCAGCCTCAGGGCCAAGCAAAGCAGAGCGGCTGTGCCGGGTCCTGACAGCGGCGACGTTTGATCCCCATCCATGTCCTCATACAGCCGAGACCCGATCCGTGCGGGGCGGCTCCCTGTCATCTGTGCCAGCCCCGTGACCCCCAGAGCCCGGGAAGGGCTGGGCCTGGAGCGGGAGCTGGGGGCTCGAGGCAGATGGGAGCCAGGAAGCTCGCCTTCCCCGGCGAGTGCCCCAAGGGTCCCCGGGGCGGCCTCGGAGGAAGGGGACGTGGCCGTGACCCGCGGGCTGGGTCCCGGTGAGCACCGAGGACCGCCTGCGGCATCCAGACATGCCGCACACCTCACCCTAAACCACAGCACAGAGCTCAGTCCCGGCCAAGGAGGAACCGAAGGAGGGTGAGGACAGACATGCACACCTGCTTCTGAGGCAACGGTCTTAACAACGAGCTTTCAAGTAAATGTTAAAAACATCGATGGAGCTCGACCGGTGAGGCCCAGTGGTTGAGCATTGACCTCTGAACCAGGAGGTCATGGTTCAATTCCTGGTCAGGGCACATGCCCAAGTTTCAGGCTTGATCCCCAGTAAGGGGAGTGCAGGAGGCAGCCAATCAATAATGATTCTCTTCTTCTCCCTTCCTTTCTGAAATCAATAAAAAATATTTTTAAAAAAATGAGTAAAACACACACGCACGCGCGCGCGCGCGCGCACACACACACACACACACACACGTATGTAATTCAGCAAGTTCCCCTTCCCCAGTATGCTCTCCTGAAACCCGCCGGACTGCGCAGACTCCGGGCGCTGGCCTCAGCCTCCGTGCGGCCGCGGCACCTGAGCCTCGGCAGGTACGGGAACACGCCGAGCCCGGCCCCGTGTGGTTTCGTAAAGCGATCCAGAAACCATTTTTGGCTTTGCTGCAAATGTGCATAATGGAAAGCAAATATTATTAAAAAGACAATCATTTTTAGTGATTAAAATAATCCCGGGCAGAAAAAAAATCTCTCCCATAAGTTTCTAAGTTCTCATTTATCATCGTTTTGCCGCAAGAAGCCAGAGTAATTTTATTTTTCCTGACTTCTATTAAAAAGATCAATACCTATGATTCCAAAGAGTCTCGGCTTATGAAAAGATGGAGCGGGCCCGTAATCGCATATGAAAGTATTGGCTGTCATTAGCGGGGAGATTGATCTGAAGAGACAGCAGGCCTGGAGTGAAAGGACTTAAAATTTTCCACCGGGCGGGCCACCCCGGCCACCTCCCGGATAATTGAATACAGATAACGGATTACCATAGTGGGGGGAGGGCGGGGTTGGGGGTATTCAGCGGGTCCCCGCTTTAGCAAAGCGATACCAAGTGTCTCAATCATGGTTTTGTTAGATGCAAACAAACAAAAAAATGAGTACGTCCTGATAGCGCGGAGGCGTCGGCCAGAGGGTGCCAGTCCAGCTGCTGGACGGCCAACGAGGGTGCCAGTCCAGCTGCTGGACGCGGCTCCCGCGCGGCTGCCCGTGGCCTCGGAGCGGCTGGTTAAAAATAGCAGCGAGGAGCACACCGGGCCAGGACCATGGGCGTGTCCATGAACAGAGCGCCTTTCAGCTCCTCAGGGAGCCATTGACGGGAGCCTCTGTGCTGATCGCATAAAGCCCCCCAGAGCCCAGCCCGCGGGCACGCCGGCCGCTCTCCGTTCCAGAACGCGCTCCCGGGCAGTGAGTGCCCGCTATAAACCAGGCGGAATTTTTATGGGCCCTGGGCGGGCACGGCGAACTTGGAAATTCTGAGGCGAGGCCCAAAGACACCCTAAAGCGGAGCCCGCGTGTTGCTGCCTCTGCCCCCGCCCGGCACAGGTCCGACACTGGCACACCGGAGCCCAGAGGCCCGAGACGAGGAGCAGGGAGAGGCTCTGAGCCAGGCGCTGGCCAGCACAGTTGTTTTTTTGTTTTGTTTTTAATATGTTGTATTGATTTTTCAGAGAGGAACAATTAGAAACATCGATGAGAGAGAAACATGGATCAGCTACCTCCTGCACACCCCCCACTGGAGATGTGCCCTCAACCAAGGCACATGCCCTTGACCGGAATCAAACCCAGGACCTTTCAGTCCGCAGGCCGACGTTCTAGCCACTGAGCCAAACCGGTTAGGGCGGCCAGCACAGTGTTCAGGCATCTGAAAATTCCATCGCTCTTCCCTCCCTCTGCTCCCTTAGCTGCCGGCCACGGCCTGGACCGCTCCCAGGGGCCAGACCATCCACATGAGTGAGCGCTGACCCTAAAGGCTGACCCTAAAGGCTGACCCTGGGGGAGCGCGCCCACGCCCACGGCCTTGCCGGGGGTCAGCCCTGGCTGTGACGGGCCTCGGCGGGGCTTCAGAGACGTTTATGGAGGTGCCATTCCCTGTCTCTTCTAGGAATTCTTCAGCGCTTTCCTCATCTCCGTCTGACACCAGATCACGTTGTCGCGGCATCCAGCAGGCGCTCTGTGGCACACAAAGCCGAGCTGTTTCCCCTCCGTGTCCAAATTAAACACAACATAAACACTTGTTTCTGTGGAAATGCCAGCAAACGTTCACGCTCTCGGAATTTCCTGTAATAACAGCGCCGGGAGCCGTTCCTCTGGGCGCGGAGGCAGGGATCAGCATGGCCAGGAGGTATTTTTAGTTTCTCAGACTTGGTCAGTCCTCTCCCGTTTCCAGCTGAAAGGATGCTTTCTCTCCCCGGTGGCTAAGGAGACGTCTCCCTTTGACTGACGGAGTCGGTGTTTTTAAGAAGAGACCCCGTTAGGGCCCCGGTCTGCTTCCTCAGGGCCTCTGCACACAGGCTCACATGTTTGTGTTTCATGCCGGCAATGAGGCCATATCTGGTTAAGCCAGGTCTCCTTTCCAGACTCCAGTGGCCGGCCCCCCCGGACATCCTGCTCATTCACCAGCGGCTCCGGGGTGGCCGTGGGGAGCGTCAGAGGTGGCTCTTCAGTTGGGAGACACCACGATGGACGACCTCCCCCAACGGAGTTGTGAGCTCAGGGACGGGCTCACCTGCCCGGTCCCCATCCTTCCCTCTCCCTCCCTGGCCTGCTCTGCCTTGATGGAAGGCCTATGCTATGGTACCCGGCTGGCATGCTCTCCAGGGAGATGGCAGTAAACGTGTCTGATGCTCTGAGCCACATGCTGGGCTCTGGTTTGCACTGGGCTGTGCTTGGTTGTTGCTATTGTTGTTGCTGTTGTTTTTAATATTTCATTGATTTCAGAGAGGATGGGAGAGGGAAAGAGAGAAACATCGGTGATGAGAGAGAATCATGGACCGGCTGCCTCCTGCACGCCCCACACTGGGGATGGAACCCTCAACCTGGGCCTGTGCCCTGACCGGGAATCGAACCATGACTTCCTGGTTCATAGGTCGATGCTCAATCATTGAGCCACACTGGTCAGGCTGGGCTGGACTGTGTTATTGCAGCACATGCGAGTCATATCTCATTCCTGGTGTCGGGGGAGAGCTGATGAACAAAAAGTTGCTGAGGCACCAAACATGATGGTCTCAAAGTCCTACCTTTCCAAACACCATGGAAATTACAGCCCGTTTTTTAAATGCAAAAAACAAAATGAGAGAGAGAGCTATAATGTAACTATAGTAGGGGTCTCCATAGAAACAGGACTATTAAGGAGGAAAGAAAGGAGGAAGGGAGACAGGGAAGGAGAGAGGGAGGGGAACTTATCATAAACAATAGGCTCACGTGACCATGGAGGCTGACCGTCCCCAAGATCCTCAGGATGAGTCGGCAGTGCAGGCCGGAGGCTGATGGTATAGTTCTAGTTCAAATCCAAAAGTCAGAGACTCGGGAGAGCAGACGGCGTAGGTTCACTCCGAAGGCCGGGACGCTCGAGACCCAGGAAGAGCCAACGTTTCAGCTCAAGAGCAAAGAAGGAAAAAGCACATGTCCCAGCTCAGGAGCCACCGGGCAGGAGTGATACTTCCTGGTGGGAAGGCCAGGCTCTCTGTTCCTGCCAGGCCTTCAACTGATCGGATGAGGCCCACCCCCCTGAGAAAGGACAATCTGCTTTACCTAGTCTGCCAGTTTCAGCGTCACTCTCAGCCAAAATCACAACTAGTGACACAACTGGAGTCATGCTGGACCTCATGTCTGGGAACCCAGGAACTAGTGAAACGGACATAAAATTAACCATCACAGCAACCTTGCCATGGTAACCAAATGCACTTTTCCTCGTTTGTCTTCGTACATGTGATAACGTCACTCCCTTTTTTTGTGATGACTTTCTGTGCCCATTGGTGCAGGAGAAATAAACATTTCTTCTGAACTTCAACAAGCAGCATCAGATGGCAGGAAAATTGCACTGAAAACTCATTTCCCTCTCCGGCTAGAGCAAGCCCCAGGAACATTTATTTAATAAAACGAAGAATCAATAAAATTACAATTTTAAGAAGTCAGAGTCAATGCCAAGTTGTCCTGTAGAGAAATCTGATAGAAATCCATGCCCTTCCTTCCCTTGGTTAGGAAAAATGATATTAAAAGTAGAATTAATTTAATGATCATCATGCTGGTTTGGTTTAGTGGTCAGAATTTTGACTACGAAACATGCACCCAGCTTCTATTCCTTCGACATAGCATCTTCCAATTCTATTAGACCCTGGCTACTCCCGGGGGGTCCCCCACATGGGCGTCCCTGGGGAATTGATATAAAATGCAGATGCCAGCCCTAACCGGTGTCCCACTTTGACAGAAGAGATGTGAAATCTACAGAATAACATACACAAACCAACAAAAGAGAAACAGACACGTGGACACAGAGAACAGACTGGCAGTTGCCAGAGGGGAGGGCTCTGGGATTGAGACGTACAGGTGGGTAGTTACAAAACCATCCTGGGATATAAAGTACAGCCCAGGAAACAGTGCATCATCTTCTAATAGCTACGTGTGGCCCCAGGGGGGCGCTGGACGTATCAGGGGAAACACTTCGTAAAGGATATGATTGTCTAACCGCTATGCTGTACACCTGACACTCATACAGCATAACATTGAACATAACCTGCAATTGAGAGAAATACCTTCAAATCAATAGTAGAGCTGTACCCCAGCCTGCTCCATCGGCGAATGAGAGTGCCCACGCGAACTCATGTCATGTTGGCTTTCTCTGGTTCTGAGCAGGGTGGGGCTTCTCCTGCTGCAGTCACTGCACAACGCCTGTGAGGGTGCGAGGGCGTGTGCTCTGGCTGGGCGTGTGAAGGGTCATGTCCAATTCCTGCCTCAAACTAACAGATTGCTTTCCTATCTACCGGTTAATAAGGACAGGTGGAGTATTTCTTGCGACCAAGTTGCATGATGGAAGATATGGCTGCAAACAGACCCTAACCTCCAGGAGCTTAGAGTCCATTTGGCCATGGAGATGTTAAGGAATGACTAGTGTTGACTGAAATGCAGTTGCAAATTTAAGACTGAAGTCTACACAACTCCTGTATAAGTGGCTCCCCTTTGAGTCCACGGTCCCAGGATCTCCTGCGGCAATGGAGGGGGCTATGCCTGCTCCTCATATTGGGCGGTGTTGCCGACCGCCTCGTCATGTGATCCCCACTGCCCCCTAGAACTGCTCCGCCGAGCAGGGTTCTAAGTGAGCAGCGAGCACACGATCCCCGGGGGTTAGCGTGCAGACACCGGGACCACCAGGAGCCCTGACGCAGTGGGGAGAGGTTGTGCATATTTGAGAAGCCCACCTGAGGGGTTCAGACACAGAAGTTATGGGAATTGCCCTGGAAACCCCATAACCTGGACGTGAGTGAACTAAGAACTCCAACTTTCCTTATCCAGACAAATGAGTGACATAACTCTGAATACACCAGAACACATCGACTTAGAGACCTTAAATGGGTGAATTGTGTGTTAGGGAGATTATATCTTAATAAAGAAATTATTTTAAAAATAAGACGAACATAATTTAACTGATATGCTTACAGTTACATCAGAATGTCTAAAATGTATGCACAAATATTCACACATCATACCTTCTCCTGCCTCCAAAAGAAAGAGGTGAACTATTCTGAAGAAAACAAAAAGAGAGAAGAAAGTTCATAATCCTTAGATTTTAACACTTTAAAAAGAGCTGATTTAGAATTTAACTTCAATACATGCTCCAGGGTAACAAAAAAGTATTCATTTATCATTCGGTTTTTTGTGGGTATTTTTTGTTGTTTGTTTGTTTGTTTGTTTGTTTTAAAAATTGTTGGCATCGGTTGGGCAGCATGAATAAATACCTACAGGTAAGAAATATGCTAAACCAAAAGCTAAGTACTGCCAACAATTCATGACAGAAGTAAAATCAGCTTCAAAATCTGAGAAAACCACAGATAAAACAGGATTTTTATTGGGACCTTAAGACAACTCTTTGGTTTAAATGGCAGACAACTTAAAAAAATAATTTTTTTCATTAAATCTTCTTCCTTCTTTTCACATGATATTGATTCAAAACCAATGTCCTCAATCATCACATGTGAAAGAAAGCAAAATTCCAAAGCCATAACCATCTCTGATTAAGAACCCCAGTTTATGAATAAAGATCAACAAATGACTTTAGAAAAAGACCTTGAACTCTGAGGCAAGCCCAGGATGATATGAAATGAGAAGGCGGGAAGGAAGAATGGGAATAGAAAAGGTGTATTCTCCAAAATTCCACTGAGGTGTGTGTTTGCCTTTTAATTCAGAAAAGGGAAGCTTCATGTAAAAGCTTTGCAAAGAAATAAATAGTGTGGCCAGGACTGAAAGACTTGAAGGTAGATGACAGGTAGGAAGATGATAGATAGATAGATAGATAGATAGATAGATAGATAGATAGATAATAGATAGGTAGATAGATGAGAGATGATAGATAGATAGATAGATAGATAGAGATGAGAAATGGTAGATAATAGGTAGATAGATGAGAGATGAGAGATGATAGATAGATAGATAGATAGATAGATAGATAGATGATAGATAGATAGATAGATAGATAGATAGATAGATAGATAATAGATAATAGATAGGTAGATAATAGATAATGGATAGATAGACAGATGATAGATGATAGATAGATAGATAGATGATAGATAGATAGATAGATAGATAGATAGATAGATAGAGAAATGGTAGATAATAGGTAGATAGATGAGAGATGATAGATGAGAGATAGATAGATAGATAGATAGGTAGAGATAGATCCTGTTTCACAGACTGTGAGTCCTCTGCTTGACTCCCATCAGACACTCTTCCCAGGTGAGCCCTTCACGGACACACGTTGGGCTACCACCCATTAGCTCATGACTCCCAAAACTTACGCCTCCTGCCTGTAATGTTGCTCCTGTTAGGAATCATAATGTAAATATCTGTGTTTCTGATGGTCTTAGGCTCTATAGCAGCGGTTCTCAACCTGTGGGTCGCCTAAGACCATCAGAAAACACAGATATTTACATTACGACTCATTAACAGTAGCAAAATCACAGTTATGAAGCAGCAATGAAAATAATTTTACATTTGGGATCACCACGACATGAGAAGCTGCATTAAAGGGTCGAGGCATTAGGAAGGTTGAGAACCACTGGTGTAGGGGAGGAGGGGGTGGAAGGACGAGGCAGTGGGGATGTCACGTGGGAAGAGAGGGTGGTAGGACACAGGGACAGCTGCTGGGGCACAGGCACCCAGCAGAGCAGTGGTTCACATACAGAGTTGACTCCCATTTCACACGGTGGTCAGGGCACAAAGTCTGGGGCTGATACGGGGCCATTAAGGAGCCGGGGACCCAGATTGGTCAACCCTGCTGACCTGCCATCCTCCACATCTTTCCCTCATCTCCACCGTCTCAGGTGCTTGGTTACCTCATCCTGTTTAAACCAGAAGAGACGCAGAGGGGAGGTGCTCCCTGGTGAAGGCGCACCCCTCACACCTGTTCGTGCTCTGGTGCTGACCATGCATCTCCAGCCAGCTACAGAGGCGGCTGAGACGTGTGTGCAGTGGGGCTAGGAAGAGGTCCACGCACCCCACTGAAAATTGGGGTTCTATCGAAATGGGAAAGGGGAGAAATAATTCCTGGGAATCAGCTTATAGTCTTTGCCACCTGGAAGGAAGAGGAAAGCGAGAGAGGGGAAGAGTTGGGGGTGGGGGGGGAGAATACTCCTGCTCCCAGCCCGGGCTCCTGGTTTTCCGAGCTTCTTTAATCAGGCAGCTGACTGAGCTCTCACTCAGACCCGCCCAGCCTTGGCCTTGGGCGGTGACACTGATTGGAAAGTAATCTGCTGCCAGTGTTTCCAATGCCAGGGGCACAACGGGCTGCAGGCACCACCGTGTCCAAGTTCTCTGCTTCACATTAGCAGCCCCAGGCCGGAGGACGGGGTTAAGCAGCGCAGCATCCTGAGTGAGGCTGAGGACGAGGCCGTGGCCCTCGGTGAGTTGACTTTCCACGTGAACGACCAGCAGGAACCTGCCCCTGGTGTGTGGTCCGGCTGCCGGAGAGAGTCTAAGCCTCAGGGGACAGACAGCCCCTGCTGTCCCTACACTCGGGCCACTTCCTGTGGACAAAGGGCCGCCGCGGCCCGCAGCCCGGGTGCGGACCTGGGAGGGCCCCCACGGCCTGCGTGACGTTCTGCCCACGGAGCAGACGGCAGGTCGGCTCTTGTTGCTTCTGGCCGCCAGCCCTCGTATGACTTACCGAGCAAACAGTCTCTGAGTCCGCTACCGAGTTAGAGGGAGTTTCTCAGCATGAAAATATGCACCGTTTCAAAGGCAAGGCCTGAAAAGGAGGCATCAGACCCACAGATCACTGTCTCCACGCCGCTGGCATCTCCAAAAATACCCGCGGCTCGCATTTCTCAGAGGAGGGAGAAACCTTAGAAGCCACAGGCACGTTCTCAGGGGTCCGTGCATAACCCAGCTACTCCGCCACGGAACCTGAGAGCAGCCCGGTGAGAGTTACATCCCCCAAGGACTTCCCGGGCAGAGTCGGCTCACAAAGCACAGGAACAGATAACAGGGGTGCGCCCAGAGCACGGCCCAGCCCCGCAGTCGCAGCTGTTCAGGGTCCCCCATCGCTGCCTCCGCCCTGGACCCGGGGCTCCGTAAGGAGGCTCCACGCTCAGACAGCGATGGGGCCTGGTTCCGAGGGAGTGACCCTCCCTCCTCTGACAATCTGCTGAGTGCTCACACCTTCTACCCGTCCCTTTCTCCTTGCACACAGTGCAAATTGGGGCAAGAGATTTTAAAAAACGAATTTGCTAAAAAGGAAAAAGGAAGATGACAAAAAAAATATATGATACAAAATGTCTTTCATAATGAACTTAATATTTTTAAATGCCCGGTGTGAAAACACCAGTGGAACATGTTAAATACTAATAGGGCCCAGACACTGTTTTCAGATGCTGATGCGCGTGCCCCATCCTGGCCCTGTGACCACTGGCCTCGGCCACTGAGGAGCCCGAGACGGCCCTTGCCGGGACCTGTGGCCGATGCCAGAGCGCCCACCGAGTGCCCGCCACGAGGCCTGGGCCGCGAGCTGATTGGTGGACGGTGGTGAGACATCAAGGGCTTTATATGCACCAGCTCTTCGTGGGGGAGCTCACACATCCTGCTGAAACGGAAAAACAGAAACCAGAGCAACAGCTCCAGCTGCGGATCTCCGACCCTGGGACTCCGGGGCAGGCAGCTCCCGGGGCCACAGGGGGACGGGCCCAGGCGGTCTGGCTGGCAGCAGCTCTGCCGCTCTCTCCTCCTCCGCTCCTCCTCCGTGTCCCTGGGGGCACTGAGCGATGCTAAGCGCGAGAGGGAAAGGCATTCCCACCAGACGGCTCTCAAAAGGCTTCCTGCCGAGGTCCACGTTTCAGCCAGAAACCTGCCTGCTGCTCCCGTCTGAACAGAAAGAAAAGGAGCTGGTTTTTCAAAGACACAGTCTGCTCATGCCCTGTGCATTGCCTGACCCGGACAAAAATCGAGAGAGAGAGAGAGAGAGAGAGAGAGAGAGAGAGAGAGAGAGAGAGAGAGGGAGAGGGAGAGGGGGAGGGAGGGAGGGAGGGAGACACAGTCTGCTCATGCCCTGTGCATTGCCTGACCCGGACAAAAATCGAGAGAGAGAGAGAGAGAGAGAGAGAGGAAAATTCTTGGGGAAGAAAAGGAAAAGCCCAGACAGACTTACTCTCTCGGCTGTCGGACAGGAGAGCGACCTGCGACCGGTGCTGGGCCTCAGCTCGCTGCCCTGCACACCTAGCTGCTCAGTGACCTCCCCTGCGAGTCACATGACTGTCCAGTGAGTAAGGGACAGCTTTTCAGCCGCTCCTTACACTCACGGCTCCACAGGGCCTTTATGGAAGAGGAGACCGTGATTTCCCCTCCAGAATTTCCCAGGGCCCCTTGCCTCCGCCTGAAAGCAGCTATCACACACACACACACACACACACACACACACCCCGAAGGGAGCGTCCTCTGGAACCCAGCGGTTCTGCTGAGTCACGTTCCCGCGGGCGGTGGGTCAGACAGGCGCGTTCAACCTCATCGTCCAGCCCCTGGCTCACTGCATCCGGCAAGGAGCTCCGTTTCCCTGAGCCTCACTGTCCCTGACTGGGAAGCACTGTGATGCTTACGTCACAGACTCCCCCGGCTTACGTGAAGCAGTCTGCATAAAACAGCAAGGCCTGTGGAGCAGCAGCTGCCAGGCTGGGAGCGGCCAGGCCCGGAGCAGCCGGGTCGGGTGTAGCCAGGCCCGGAGCAGCAGCAGCCAGGTCCAGAGCAACTAGGTCAGGAGCGGCGGTGACCAGACCGGGAGCAGCTGGTTGTGGAACGAACCAGAGCAACAGAGGCCAGGCCCGGAGCAGCCAGGCCCGAAACAGCTTGCTTCTCGCCTGCCCCTGCCCCATGGCGGCCTCTCAGACATGGCTGGAAACTTTTGTGGGAACTTGAGGGTCTGCTGAATCAAGTGATGAAGGCTTAGATCTGGATGTGTTGAGTTAGTATAGTGCTGGGGTGTTGATCTGTGAGTGCCTTGGGTGGGGCCTGGATGAGGCTGGTTGCCTATTTGGTAATGTCTTTTGTGTGAAATGTATCATTGGGCATGTGGTGGTATTATTGATATGAGAAAATGCTAAGTAACTGATTTACTATCTGAAAAGGGATTTACTATCGGGGAAAGGGAGGGAGGAAGAGACTGAACATAAACTGTGCACCTATAAATGAGGACAATGGGGGATGGGGAGGGGGCGGAGGGTGGGGTGGGAACCTGGTGGAGGGGGGAAGAAATGAGGAACCTTTGTAACAATATGAACAATAAAGATTGATTTAAAAAAAAAAAAAAACAGCAAGGCCTGGTACTCAGTAAACAGGCTGTTCACGGTAACTTCTTAATTAGTAACAATATCGTTATCACTGTTAGCTAAGTGAGACTTTAGAATGATCCTATAACATGCCTGATAAGTTAAAACCGGTTGTATATCAAAGCAGTTTTCCTGCTCATCAACTATATCAGCCGGCGTTTTATATGGTGCATCATAGAAAAGTACTCTTAGTGTTCTAAAGCCCAAGAATAAATAAATGATGAATTGTGTAATTTCTCTAGAACTTTCTTAAGTAGCATAGAGGTATGGATATTCTAAGACAACAGCCTACCAGTGACCACAAAACAGAAAGGGAAAAAAGAGAGAGATTAGTGTACATCCACACACATCCTCACTGCAGGAAACATGGAGCTGAACGCTCCGCTGCGGAAGTGGAGAGACAAGATGGGATGCCCTTCTAGAAGTTTCTAGGCCTGTGTATCCACTTCTCACCTGGTGGTGGGGTTAAAGGGTCCCTACTCGTCCAGGAGGCGCCCCAAGGACGCCTTCACCGGGCAGCGGGGTTTCCCCTCAGAGCTGGAGCAGGACTAACCGGCGAACACAGAGTGGGGTTCTGTCCGTGAGGAGCGTGCGAGAAGCGTGTCTCTCAGTTCAGGGGCGGGACCAGCTTGAGAAGGAAAACACGGTGGGCAGTTTGGGCCAACCCTCTCCATTCAGCAGCTCAGATTAGTCCAAACCGGCGAGGACTGGCCCCCGGGCCCGTGTGGACAATCACCGGGGACACGGCCGGCCCGTGTCGCTCTCCCTCTCCCCGTGGCCCCCAGACCACAGAGGAGCCACCACCACCCTCCCCCGGTGCCCGGCCCTCTCGCCCGGGTGCCGATGTCACCCCCTCCGACCCTGTGCCCCGAACAGGCATTTCCTCTCTGCTGTTGCATGAAGACCTCAAACAAAGGTAAGCAAAGCCCATAGGAAGTCTCTATTGACCCACATTTTAAATTCAATTAAGTCCTAACCACTTGTAACTTAGAACCCAGTCCATTCATTTGCTTGTCGATTGAATATTCGTCACCTGGATGGGGCCCTTCTTGGTAATCTGACAGCGCTGAGACGTGTTCATAACTACCTGTCCTTCATCTTGTTTTTTATTATTGATATTTTACAGAGAGGAAGAAACATCGATGAGAGAAACATCGGCCAGCTGCCTCCTGCACACCCCCCACTGGGGATGTGCCTGCAACCAAGGTACATGCCCTTGACCGGAATCAAACGTGGGACCTTTCAGTCCGCAGGCCGACGCTCTATCCACTGAGCCACACCGGTTTTGGCCTGTCCTTTATCTTACTTTCATCTTTCCCAAACCACCCGGGACCGGAAGGGCGGTAAGCCTCCTGCTTTCACAAGTTCCCCCTTTTGGTCTCATCTCTGACTCTTCCTCACCCACAAGGGAGGGGGCGTGCAGGTGCGGGAGAGCGGGGAGATCCACCGCCTCTGCAGCCTCCAAGCTCCAAAGGGCTGGGGTGGGAAACCCGGGGGCAGTGCCTGAGTGCCCCTGCAGGAGACCCTTCCGACGGGTCCCGGAGGAAAGAGGGCAGAGACAGAAGCCACGGACCAGCCCCTCGACCGCACACCCCTGCACTCCACCCTCCATGGGCGTCAGGATGGATTCCTTCCTACTTTCAACTCAGAAACTTTAATTGAGCAGCTACACGGGCCACGCACTGCTCTGCCCCCGGTGACGCAGACCGAGTGGGAACAGGCCTGGCCTCAGGCGCTGGCGGGCAGGGGCCAGCGCCTGGGAGTGAGACAGGGCGTCTGAGCCTCCGAGGACGCACCCCCTCGGCCTCCCGTCTTCCTGAAAGTCCCCACGGGCCCTCCGTCTGATCCCCAAGCCAAACGTCATTCCTTCCGTGCACAGCGGCACGGCCAGCCCGGCCCCCGGCTACCGGGAGGCCCTCCCGCCCCTCGGAGCGCGCCGCCGGCCAAAGAAAGCAGGCTGCTCCGAATGGCATGGCCACGCTTGTGGAGCATTTTAATCCGTTCTCCCAGCCGTCCTGAAGGTATGCATCCCGGAGCGCGCCGTGTGCTGAGACAGTCCCCCTGCACAGAGCGGGCTTTGTTCCGGACCCGGAGCACCCAGACGCCGGCCGCTCTGCGAGTTCAAGCGAAAAACCGCGACTCCGCGCCTCCTCGGTCCCTCCTCCGGAGCGGGCCTCCGGCGAGGTAATGCTCCCGTGGCTGCACAAAGAGCCCACAGTCTTCAGAGAAACCACATAACAGGGAGCAGCCCACATAATCACTCATGATAGATAACTGTATTAAAAATTAAATATAAATTATGGCGGGCATTACAGTTTTGGCACAAGATGAAAAAAGGTGCTTTGTGTTACTTAAAAGTTTCAATCGCTGCCTTAAATGTGGCCCGTCGAAAGCAGGCCTGCCCTGAATGAACACGGGGCATGCACACGTGAAGTATTGCTTTCAATACAATTGCAGGGCGGGGGGGAATCCCTTGCATTCTCTGAAGGTTGCTGTATGGCATTGATCTTCTTACAAAGTACTGGAAACCAGTACTGAGAGGTGAATTTTAAACAGGGCCTTAAGGAAGATTAGTACATGAAACTCAGCAAAACACAGAAATCAATTCCAGATGAGTTTTTCCTTTAAATATGAGGGGAGAGTAAATCCTTCTGAAAAGATATGAGAACATCTTCATGGCACTGGAATAGGCAGAGTCCTTATGTAACACAAAAAAACACTAACCTTAAAATAGAAAAGGTGAGTTAGATCACATTAAAATCATAAATTTCTCCTCACCACATTGAAGAGAGTGAAAAGGCCACCTACAGGATGGACAAGATGCTTGCCCTACAAACACCAGCAAAGAACTGATTCTCAGTGGCTCAGTGGTTGAGTGTCGACCTATGAACCAGGAGGTCACGGTTCGATTCCCGGTCAGGGCCCAGGCCCAGGTTGCGGGCTCGATCCCCAGCAGGGGGCATGCAGGAGGCAGCTGATCCATGATTCTCTCTCACCATTGATGTTTCTATCTCTCTCTCCCTCTCCCTTCCTCTCTGAAATCAATAAAAATGTATTTATTTTTTAAAAGAAGACAAAGGAAGACAACACAATAAAAAGAGAACTGAGGAAAAGGCCCTGGCCACGCAGCTCATCCTTGGCGTACCAAGGTTGTGTGCTCCGTCACCAGGCAGGGCACAGGCAAGCGGTAAACAATGACGCATAAATAAGAGGAACAACAAACAGATGCTTTCCTTCACCCGTCCCCATCTCTTCTCCCTCCCTCTTTCTCTCTCTCTAAAAAATCCTATTATAAGTACACATCTCCCTTTTTTAAAAAAGAGCAATGAACGTGGATAGACACTTCACAGAGAAGACCAAGACGGTGTGCGAGGAGGAGGTTGGTACCACACGTGTCCCTGGTCCCTCCTCCTCCGCTGGCGGGATGGTAAACGGGCACAGAAACGTTGGAAGCTGCTTGGCAGGGGTATCTGCTAAGCAGACGTTTCCAAAGTGCGGTTCCTGGCCCAGCTGCCGCCGCCCCATCACCTGGAACTTGCCAGAAGGGCAGATGCTTGGGCCACACCCGGCCGTGCTGAACCAGGGACTCTCCGTGTGGCCAGGGGCCTGGGGGTTAACGAGCCCTCACGTGGCTCTGATCCCGGTGGAGACCGGAGAGCCGCCGGCTAACGCTGAGCATAGGCCCGCCCTGCGGCCAGACGGCCTCCCGGACACCACGGACAGCCATGCGGCCGCGTGGCCACGGGAAAGCATCACAGATGCTCACAGCACCGCCTTCAGCAGCCAAGCTCTGGGAACCAGTGCTGCCATCGGCCACAGAGCAGACAGCCCCCAGGAGTAGCCACCAGACACCCGCGCAGCGAGAGGGCCTCACGTCTGTAATGCTGAGCAAAAGCAGCCAGCACAAAGCAATCTGCGCTGTGTGACTCCATGTACAGACAGGACAGACACAGAACACGCAAACCTGCTGCTGAAAGTCAGGGTCGTGGGGATGCATGGGAGAGGCCATGGGGAGGCTGAACCGTGGCTCCAGGAGGTTGTGTGGGTGTGGCTGAGGCTCTATGCCTTGATCTAGAGTTGGTTACACTGGTGGTCATTTTAGGAAAACTCACTGGTCTTCTAACAGTCATGGTAGACTTGTAATGTGGGTGCTTGTCTGTGCCTATACGCCACTTCAATAAAAAGTTTTATGGGCCCTACCCGGTTTGGCTGGGTCGATAGAGCGTAGACCTGTAGACTGAAAGGTCTCATGTTCAATTCCGGTCAAGGGCATGCACCTTGCTTGTGGGCACATCCCCAGTAGTAGGTATGCAGGAGGCAGCTGATCCATGTTTCTCTCTCATCGATGTTTCTAACGCTCTATCCCTCTCCCTGTAAAAAAATCAATAAAATATTTTTTTAATTTTTTGGTTGTTTTTTTTTTTTTTAATGTATTTTTATTGACTTCAGAGAGGAAGGGAGAGGGAGAGAGAGAGAGAACCATCAATGATGGGAGAGAATCATGGATCAGCTGCCTCCTGCACACCCCACACTGGGAATCGGGCCCATAACCAAGGCATGTATCCTGACCAGGAATCGAACCAGACCTCCTGGTTCATGGGTCGGCACTCAACCACTGATCCACTCTGGACAAACCAATGAAAAGTTTTGGGTTTGTTTTTTTTTTTAATCTTGATTAAAATAATCACTTTCAAGTTGCACAGTTGAGAATTATTTTAGGTAAAAACAATGTGTTAGCGATGCTCAGGACGTTGAACCATGAGGGGCATGGGAATGATGTGCCGCTCAGAGAACCCTGTAGATCAGGCAGCCGTCGGAAGAACAGAGACTTTCACGGTCAGACGCATTGACGGGCTGGTGCTTGCTTCTGATTGACATGTGCTCACTTCTCTGCCCGCGGACAGGGCTGAAGGATGGGATGAAGAGGGCCTCAGGCAGTCTACTCCTCTGACTGAAACAAGCTCTGCTCTCGGTGCCCTAGAAATGCGTGACAATAACAATTATTCAATCCCTGTCTCTCTTGTTCAACCCAACCAAAACCCTATAATAATCCATAATAATAAAAGCATAATATGCTAATTCCACCAGCCGTCCTTCCAGGCAACCTTCCAGACGAAGCCGAGGCTGTAGGAAGCCCGGGTCCGGGTGCCGGAGGGAAGCCGGTGCCAGCAGCCAGGGGATGGAAGGCCTGCTCTTACACGAATTTCATGCACCGGGCCTCTAGTAAGAAAATAAAAGAAAGTAGAGGGCAGAGAGACTTCCCTATTGAAAGAAGTTCATTCAAGACAACGCCTTCCACAGCCTTCTGAGACTGACCCTGAGAGAAAAAGCATGCGTCTGGTATATTACAGATCAGAGACACTCTCGCCATGAATTAAACCCAGAGAACCAGTTTATGGTAACTATTCCTCCAATGATTTTTTTATGCTTTCATCTCAGAAAACCTCTTTTAATTGACAGCTGTTATTGGTTTGGTATCAATGTCTACGAAAAGCAGCATATTATGCCATTAGGCAACCAGATAGGAATAAAAAAAAACACGAATATATAGGTCTGACATGGAACACACTAAGTTGATCATTATGATAATAAGTATATTTGTTGAGAAACTGACAAATAACCAATGGTTTATTTTTTTAATATATTTTGTTGATTTTTTTTATTTTTATTTTCTTTTTTTACCGAGAGGAAAGAAGGATAGAAGTTAGAAACATTGATGAGAGAGAAACATCCATCAGCTGCCTCCTGCACAGCTCCTTCTGGGGATGTGCCTGCAACCAACTGGGGATGATCGGCTGCCTCCTGCACGCCCCCTACTGGGGATCAAGTCAGCAATCCAGGCCTGTGCTCTTGACCAGAATCAAACCTGGGACCCTTCAGTCTTCAGGCCGACGCTCTTCCCACTGAGCCAAACCAGCTAGGACCACACGTATATTTTTTTAAATCTGGAATGGGCTTTGTTTTACTATTGAACATAAAGAATGCATTATCCCTCAGTCCACTTGTTAACTCTTGGGTAGCTAGATTTTTCTTTTAATTTTTGTCTATTGAACCCTGTTCACACACAGCCCGCTGATGGGAAGGGAAGGTGCGTGAGATGGAGGAGCTGCAAGTCAACCGACGTGGAAGTCTACGGGACAGCTCCCGGGCTGGTGGCCGGAGCACAGCAAGGGCGTCACCACCACAGAACAGTGCCTTCCTGCGCCCTCTCTCTCTCACACCCTGGCCTGGCCGTCCTGAGGCTCCGATCAGAAGTACCGGCCTCCTCCCACAGTCTTATGTACCGGGTGTCTCACAGAGAGCCAGGAGGGACCGAGTGAAGCACAGACAGTTCAGAGCAGCACTTGTGCTCAGCAGCCAACAGGCCTGGGCTCCCAGCCTCAGCGTTGTTGCTGCCCTGAGACCCCGCGCTGCGGCCCCCGGGAGCCTCGCTGTCCATAGTTCCTCCTTTAGATACTGCTTCCCCTCAACACAAGCTCGACTTCCAAGCTTTCCCTGCAGCCAGGGAGCAGAGGTGGCTCTTTTAACAGTAATATCTTTCTCCTGCTGTTTTCAAGATGTAACTTTGCACTTTGGTCTTCACTGTTCTACTGTGACGTGCCCACCACGGCTCTCTTTGTGTTGCCATTGCTGGAGGTTCCTTGAATCTAAGGATTCGGTTGGGTGAAACTCTCAGCCATTATCATTGGAAAATATCTCTTCCTCCATTCACCCTGGGCGTCTGTGTATATCAGACCTTTTATCATATTCCATGTGGGTCTCCCATATCTACCGTTATGTCAGAACTTAAGTGCTGTGGACTTGCCTTCCAATTCGCTAATCTTATGTACGGCTATTTCCAGTCAACTATTAAGCTCCATATATTCTTCATTTCAGATATTGTACAGGGCTAGGCAAAAGTAGGTTTACAGTTGTTCATATAGAAAATCATTTAATAAATATAAGAATAAACTCTGTGTTTGGCATACTCACAATTGTAAACATACGTTTGCTCCTCCTTGTATTTTCCCACTTTAGGATATCTATTTGATTCTTTATAGATTTCAATTATTTGGTGCAATTACCCATCCTTTTATCTCTCTTATTCATTTTTCCTCTATTTTGCTCACATGAATCATGCATATTTTAACTCCGTGGCTGCTAATTCCAATAACTGGTCATCCATGGGTCTTCTTTATTATGTGTTGTTTTCCTTGATTATCAGTCATGCTGTCTTACCTATTTGAATGATTGTAATTTTTTAATTGTTTACTAGACAAAAAAAATGTAAAAAGATACTGACCCTAGATGGTTCTACTTTCCATCAGAGAGAACTTCTCTCTCCTCTCCTAGGTAGACACTGTGAAGGACGGATCACTTCAATCCAATAAGGTGTTGAGATGGAAATGGACTGGGTTTAGCAAGCTTCATTATGCTTCTGCTGTTCCTTTATTGCCATGGCACGGACGTCCTAGCCTTTTATTGAGATCCTGCCAGAGCCTTGGTCTTCATGGTCCTGGAAGATTCTGAGAGTTCCCATTTTGACCTAGGGAGGTTTTCAAATTAGCTCTCTATCCTCCACACAAGGCAGCTCCAAAGTAAAGGTGTCCTCGTGGGGCCCCTGGCCATGTGTTTGGTGCAGGCTCTCTCCTCCCAGGAAGGGTCCTTGTTTTCTCACCTTACACCCAGAATTGGAAAATGCCAGTGGGGTGGAGAACGGCTAACCAACCACCAGGTAACCCTAGGAGGTTTCTCTCCTGAGAGTTTAGGTTAGTTAGTCCTAATTCCTCTCCTAGCATTCTGGTGCCTATAAAAATAGGTGTGGTTTTTTTTTTTTTTTGTTTGTTTGTTTGTTTTGTAAATTTATAAATTCATAGGTGTGTTGTTGTTTTTTAATTTATTATAGCAAGAGCATTGGCCAAGACTTTCTACATCCTACCCAAGGGAAGAAGTCCCCCTTCCCTCCTTTGAAACAAGTGATATAATGCTGACCTCATGCTCATTAACAGCCTCCAAATTTTTAATTACTGATAGAAGAGCCTGGGATCGAAGGAAACCGCAAACAGCTGGACTTGTTGGATTTGAGGGGGAACTTTTTTTAATACATTTTATTGATTTTTTACAGAGAGGATGAGAGCGGGACAGAGAGCTAGAAACATCGAAGAGAGAGATCATCGATCAGCTGCCTCTTGCACACCCCCTACTGGGGATGTGCCCGCAACCAAGGTACATGCCCTTGACTGGAATCGAACCTGGGACCTTTCAGTCCGCAGGCCAACGCTCTATCCACTGAGCCAAACCAGTTTCGGCTGGGGGTAACTTTTAAATGTTGTTTATTTCCTCCTCAGGCCCAAAGAACATCTCACTTTGTAAAGAACCGCTTCTTTTAGACAAACCAGGCTGACAGCATTGAAACGATCATTTCCCGTTTATACATTCCATCGAACCGCTTCGCTCACACAGACCGCCGTCCGGACAAAGCCGCTGGGACGGACCAGAACCGTGTGCCGATCAGCTTCGTCCTCGTGATTCAGACATGCGTGTCATGAATTATTTGCATTTCGCTAGGATAATATCAATTCACAACCCCCCACCTCCTGTCAAAATAAGCTTTCCGCTAACAAAGAGAAAAAGGACTTATTGTTAAAACACTGGAAAGCAGCCGCTGTAGAATAGATCGTCCTGTTTGCAGAAAGGTGCTCGATACGATCACTGCGCAAACTGCTTCCAAGCACCGCCAAGACCAATCGCTACAGCGAGGGAGATGGAGAGAGAGAAGGAGCTGTGGTGGTGCACAGGCCGATCTGGTGCAGGAGTGTGCGTGCTGGGACCCACCGCGCCCTATGGAAAGTCGCCGTCTCCCGGGCCCGCCAGCCCTTTATTCTGGGAGCACAAGGACTCCGGAGAGCTTGTCAGTGGCTCTTCTGGTTTAAAAGGAAAAAATGTGAAAAGGCCTTGGCCTATGTACATCATGAACTGGGTGATGTTTGTCCTAATTTCCAACTCCTTCCCATCTCCACGCTACCTGCCCTTCTCGGAGCCCTCCACAACCGCCGAACCCAGGGGTCGGCAAACCACGGCTCGCGAGCCACATGCGGCTCTTTGGCCCCTTGAGTGTTCTAACGCCACTTCTTCAAAATAGACTCGCCCAGGCCGAAAACCAACTTCCTCGCATGGGCCACCAAGTTTTAATCGCACTGTACGTGCGTACCCGCACATGGTATTCTGTGAAGAGCCACACTCAAGGGGCCAAAGAGCCGCGTGTGGCTCATGAGCCGTGGTTTGTCGACCACGGACCTAACCAATGTCCTCGTTGGCCATGAGAAGCCCAGACCCTCTTTGAGGCATCTCTCTGTGGAGGT
Organism: Pipistrellus kuhlii; assembly: GCF_014108245.1. Lineage (NCBI taxonomy): Eukaryota > Metazoa > Chordata > Mammalia > Chiroptera > Vespertilionidae > Pipistrellus > Pipistrellus kuhlii. The sequence continues at coordinate 120,110 of NW_023425515.1, forward strand.
ATGCTACCTTCACCTGCCTAGGGCCCTCTCTGCCCTCCCTCCCACCCACCTCTGTGCTGATGTCTCTATATCTGTGGAGACATGCAAGGAAAAGAGAGTGAGAATGTAGAAGAGAGGCATTCTAAGGCCCTTCTGTCTTAACAGGGAGGCCCCGCCCACCTTACCTCATGCCTGGGCCAGCCTGGCCAGAGGGATGGAAGAAACGGGTGGTTCTTAGGAGATGGCTGGGCGAGAATGGGATCGGTCACTGCTCACCACTCCAGCCGCTCACGGCCTGTGTCATCTCCTCTCTCTCCTGCCACAGCTGTGAAAAATTTAGAGCCACTTTTAGTCTTCCAACCAACAGCTAGCTGCCATCCCATAAAGGGCAGCTCCCCTAATGGACAGGCTAATGCACGGTACACGGGGGCCTGGGCCCCCATACCTGGCACACGAACAGATCATCGCCTTCCTGAAACACCCTTCCCTTCCCATCAGAGGTATGAATTATTTGTCCAAACAATCTCCCGCTCTGAGCGGAACACAAAAGCCCAGTCAGTGCTGGAATCCGGGTGGGGCCCACCAAATCTGAGGCTCTATAGTTCGGGACGGCGGGGGCGGGGGGCCAGGAATCAGGAGCCTAATATGACGAGAGATCAAATGAAACCACAACACTCCACCCTGCCAAGCATTTCCAGCAGCCAAACACCAATCCGGATGGAGCTGGATGGCTCAGACTTCGGGTCAAAGAGGTGCTGCTTAGGCATCTTCCATTGCTGCTCCCTCAGCAGATGGCCTGCTTCCTTGTACCATCGTCAAGCAGAGATTTTTAGAGGTTTTGAGGGCTAGAACCATGTGAATCGTTTCTTTAGTATTTTATTACTAGAGGCACGGTGCACGAAATTCTGCAGGGGTGGGTAGAGGGGTGTCCCTCAGCCCAGATTGCACCCTCTCCAATCTGGGACCCCTCGAGAGATGTCTGTTTCCCCATTTAGGCACAATCCTAAGTGGGATTGGGCCTAAATGGGCAGTCAGACATCCCTCTCACAATCTAGGACTGCTGGCTCCCATCTGCCTGCCTGCCTTCCTAATTGCCCCTAACCACTTCTGCCTGGCAGCCTGATCACCCCTAACCACTCCCCTACCAGCCTGATTGATACCTAACTGCTCCCCTGCCAGCCTGGTTGCCCCCAACTTCCCTCCTCTGCCAGCCTGGTCACCCCTAACTGCCCTCCCCTACTGACCTGGTCACCCCTAACTGCCCTCCCTAGCAGGCCTGATTCCTCCCAACTAACCTCTCCTGCTGGCCATCTTGTGGTGGCCCTCTTGTGTCCACATGGAGGCAGACATCTTTGACCACATGGGGGCAGCCATCTTGTGTGTTGGAGCGATGGTCAATTTTCATATTACTATTTTATTATGTAGGATGACATAAATATACTTAAGACATATTAGTAGACAGTTCACTTTTTCAAAATACATGATCTGTACTCTTAACTATGCGTACTGGGTGGTGCAGGGGTACACTTTGCTCATACACGTGCGTGAGCAGACCATGAGATGATGAGAGGTGACCGCCCACCTTCCTGGGGATGTCCAGCTCCAGCCAGGGACTCCAGCCACTGCCCAGGTACCCAGCACCCGCGGAACCTCAACAAAGAGGCCAACCGGACCAAGAAGGCTTTTCTCTCTCAGTCACTCGGCACGCGAGCTCTTGTCCCTCGTTTCAGCCTGTGATGCGGCTCCACCCACAGCGTTACCCACACCTGAGAGAGCTCCCGTTACAAACACCTCACCCCACAGTCTCCTCCGGTCTCCTGTTCACATTCCCCCGTGGCTGCTTCAGTGTGGATTTATGTGTCTCTGGCTCAATAACACATGGATCAGAGATGCTGTGAGTCAGATCAGGCCCCGCCCTCCACATGACTACACACAGGAAAGGCCTGCCTGCGTGTCTCTCGGCAGATGTTAGCTTTGGCTCCCTGCTCTGACTTTCAAACACTACATCTACCACGAAACAATGGCCAGCTCACAGATCGCCACAATCGTGTGTTTTTTTTAATATATTTTATTGATTTTTTTTTTTTTACAGAGAGGAAGGGAGAGAAGGATAGAGAGCTAGAAACATCGATGAGAGGAAAACATCGATCAGCTGCCTCCTGCACAGTCCCCACTGGAGATGTGCCCGCAACCAAGTACATGCCCTTGACTGGAATCAAATCTGGGACTGTTGAATCTGCAGGCCGACGCTCTATCCACTGAGCCACACCAGCTAGGGCAGATCACCACAATCTCATCCAGCACTTCCACAGCCATGATCCCATTCGATCCTCACAAGCACTTTGTGAAGCTGACAAAGCAGGCATTGCCCTTCGTTTAAAGATGATGAGCATAGGGCCCGGAGAGGTGCCCCCTCCCGCCTCCCCTCCTCCCCCCGGGAGCCCTCGCTGGCACCGGAGTGTGCTTGCTCCAGCGCATCACAGGCCTCGGAGCCCTGATTAACTCCGCCTTAGCACGAAGCACGGGCGGGACTTATCAGAGCATTACCACCGCCATCGGGGATCAATGTCTCTTGAAATTAAGCCTCTGAGCGTGAAGCCAAGTTGTTACAGAGCTCGGGCGCCTCAGCCGCCGTTTCCCTTTTGTGCTTAAACACTCTCTTCCCGCGTCCCCGGCTCCCTCCTCCCGGCGGCTGCCAGCTGGCCCTCAGGAACGCCGCCGCCTGGGGGCCTGGGGGCCTGGGGGCCTGGGGGCCTGGGGACGCTGCTCCCACGCGAACGCTCAGCCGGGACGGGCGTTCCCGGTGGCGGTCACATCGTGGCAGAGGGGACGTCAAGCCTGCACTTTGGGGGGTCTCCTGCCCAAACCCGCTCCGCCCGTGGTCCTAATGCAAGTGCCGCAGAGTCCGCTCCACGTCCGTGTCTGGTCCCAGGGACTCCCTGGTCTCCGCATCGGCTGGCCAGGAGGGACGCTGCCCAGAGCTGAAGCTGGCGGAACATCCGGGGGAGAAAACGTCCTGACAGCCACGCACCGTGACGTGAGTCCAGCAGAGGGCGTGCGGTGAGGGTGGGTGGCGGCTTCGGTGTCCGAGAGACATCCCCATCCCAGGGACAGGCGGGCGTGGGGTCCCGGCCACTGGGAAGGCAGGAGGCATCGCCATCGGGGGAACACGGAAATGTCAGCGTCCACCCCCCTGAGGTCAGAGGGTCCCTCTGGCTGGGCCATCACCCCTCACGGCCACAGAGATGTGAACGCACACGGAAACTGGATATTTAAAATCCTGAGGTTCAGTTTTACAAAACATACATGCTGGGCTGAGGAAAGCTCATCTACACAGCCTCACACTCCACAGCCGTGAACAGTCTGTGATTTATGCAAATTTCCCTTAGCAATTGATCATTATTTCACAGATAGGTTTCATGTATATGTTGCATATGCATATGTATGCATATATGTGTACACATATACTGTACATATATACGTGTGTGTGTGTGTGTGTGTGTGTGTGTGGTCTCATTTCCGCTTCAGGTCAAGGTCAAAAGAAGCCAAGTAAAAGGGTGGAGGAGGGAGGAAGGGGTAAATTGTTCATGAAAATTTTTGAGCTGATTAAAGATTTACAGAGAACAGAATCCATCCCAGCACGTCCCGCTGCCCGTCTCCTGCGGGGAGGGCGCGGGTTACTTAGCGCGGAGCCCGCTCTGCAGGCTATCTGATTACCCTTATCAGGGCCATTAGTGTCTGATAATAGCAGCCAATCTCTGGCTCAGGCGAAGAGAAATCTCCTCCTCTGGCGCGAACGGTGCCCTTGTCCGCCGTGGAGCAGGGCCAGGGCCGGAGACACCCTCCCAGAGCGGCCCCCGGGCACGGCCACTCACCTGCCCGGCCAGCCGCCCGCCTCTCCACGCTGCCCCGCGGCGGGTCCTCCTGAGCCGCATGCCGTGTTTATCATGGTCATCACACAACGTGCCGAAGGCCAGAGCCGAGGCCACTGTAGAAACCTCTCAGGCAGCCTCTCCCTTTTACAGGACAGGACACACAAGCCAGTCTCCGAGGGCCGCAGAGGTCAAATCTAGGTTTCTGACTCCCACACCGGCCAACCTCCATCCTGAAAAGTCACGCACAGCATCCCCCGTTTTCCGCAACAGGAAGGAGGGCACCTGTCCGGCCTGCGTCCTTCCCTTTGACGTTACGTGCCTTGTGCCTGTATAGATGTTTTTAAAAGAATTGTGACTAACTGGGATCCATCTCTCTCTCTCCCTCTCCCTCTCCCTCTCTCTCTCTCTCTCTCTCTCTCTCTCTCACACACACACACACACACACACACACACACAAAGGATGGCGAAAGAAGGAAAACTTCTCCACTTTGAAATAAAAAATTTAAAAAGCATGCTCTCCATGCCAAACCGGTTTGGCTCAGTGGATAGGGCGTCAGCCTGTGGACTGAAAGGTCCCAGGTTCGATTCCAGTCAAGGGCATGTACTTTGGTTGCGGGCACATCCCCACTAGGGAGTGTGCAGGAGGCAGCTGGTCAATGTTTCTCTCTCATCGATGTTTCTCTCTCTCTATCCCTCTGCCTTCCTCTCTTGTAAAAAAATCAATAAAATATATTTTTAAAAATAAAATAAATAAAAAGCATGCTCTCCCTAGGTTCCACAAACAAGAAAAAAGAAAAAAAAAAAGACACAGAGCAGCAGGGACGCACAGAAGGGTGACGCTCTGATTGACAGGCAAACTAGAGCCACAGAGGGGGTGACACCAGGAAAGCCGCCGCCACCCTCCGGAGCTCAGACTCAGGTCCATCTGCAGCCGCAGCAGCTCACCCTCCCCACCTGTGTGGGCGCAGGTTCCTGGCGCTGTAATCCCCGTGGAGCCTCCGCCGCTTGGGGAGGAAATGGCGATGGCCCAGTCCCGCGTCCATGGCCGTGGTGCGTACTGGGCCTGGGGTTCTGGAGAGTTGGTCACGCTGGTCTCCACGTGGGTTTCGAAATGGGTTTTTTAAAAAGAGTCAAGCCACTGCAAGCTCCCTTTCACCAGGAGGGGGGCAGGCACAGCCTGAGAGGGTTCTAGTGAGGGTCAGAGAGAGGGTGCGGGCGGGGGGACAAGGTCAGCATCACAGGAGGGGCCGTGGGCACTGCCTCGGGGGGGGCAACGCTGAGAAGCCAGCACGCCCACGTTACTGGGTGCAGAGCCCGCTTCCGGAGGGTCCACGGTCATGTCCACAGCCTGTCTGCCGGAGGCGGCGGCGCCGGGCTAAATATTTCAGACGCAGGAAGTGAAGCATCTGTCCACTGAATTAAAAAACGATCCTTACCCATCTTTCCATATCACGGGGCAATTATTGCTCCCTCGCCACTGAAATTTGTCCTGACAAGCTGACGTCAGATAACACCGAGGAAAACAAATGGAAAACAGAGAGAAGAGGTAGCCTCCTGCGTGATACATGTTTGTGCCAGAAAAGATTAGTTAGAAATCCATCTTCCCCCACCTGGATGCAGAGGACGTTTAAGGGAACTGTCAGGAAAATCATTACTAATGAAGTAGCAGAGTATGCGAAACAATGGCCGGGAAGGAAATGCGAAAGATAAATGCAATGGCAGATGTCACAGATGTTTCATTAGGGAATGGAGATGCCGGGAAAGGTCACATGGCTGGGACAGCCCATGAGATCGCAGGCCTCCAGAGCATCGGATTGTACCTAATCCTGCATTCCAGTCCCACTCCCAGCTCCTCTGTGCGCTCAAACCCTGCCTGCCAGGTTTTGGCACTGGGCTTTTCCCATAAAGACTGGAACGCACTGCGATCCTCCACCAACCAACCCAAACCTGCTTTCCTGGCTAGCACTGCCTGTGGGATTTATAACAGAACATCCATCTTCAAACGACAACCCTTCGGCGCTCACCCAGAATCCCCCCGAGGGGCCCACGGGATGGCTTGGCTTGTGGGAGGGAGGGGGCTTCGTCTGAAGACACACACCCACCATAACCCTGGACACAGGACCCTGGAGTGGACGGTGGTGACCAGCACACAGAGAGGCCGGGGGAAGTCAAGGAGTGGGAGGAAGGCAGGGTCGCTTTCCAATGACCGGAGTCTGCAGACACGTGCACCGGCCCTGCGTCCAGTAATTTGGCCTTTTTCACTGGGGGACGTGGATAGAGTGAGAAACATCGATCAGCTGCCTCCTGCACCAAGGTACATGCCTTTGACTGGAATCGAACCTGGGACCCTTCAGTCCGCAGGCGGACGCTCTATCCACTGAGCGAAACTGCTTAAGGTGCAGGTGGGATTCTTTACTAAGTGGACTTTATCATGTATTTAACAGAAAACGTGCTACAGACGCGCGAAGATTTCCACAGGGATCTGGCGCTATAAGTTAGTGCTTTGGACACCACAGAAGGAACAAGGATTTTACTTCCAGTTGGTGCCATTCCTCACGGAGCTGGCTCCCACACCTGCAGCTTCAAAGAACGTGTTGCGCTTTCTCCTTCTGCTTAGAAACAGCATAATGGTGATGTTCCATCATGGTGAGCAAGACACAGACCCTTTCACAGAAAAAATTCCCACATTCATCATCTGTTCATCTTCCGGGCCCGGCGAGCACAGTGTCTGAGGGAAGCCTGGACTCTGCACCCCTAGGTGATTTTTATTCACCACCAAATGCATTTCATCCGCAGGGTTTAAATTATGATGTTTCTTAACGATCAACCCACCAGAACCTGAGAATAGATTCCCTCAGCTTAGAGTTCTTCCCTAACTATAAACTAAAATGGCAGTGAAAGTAAATATAACCAAAATAATACAAAGCCACAAAATGTCAAATTTATAAATGCATTTGAACATGGCAGGTGACAGTGTGACTGTAAAGTGGGTGCTGCCCGGCCAGCGTGGCTCAGCATCAGCCTATGAGCCAGGAGGTCATGGTTCGATTCCCGGTCAAGGGCACATGGCTGGGTTGTGGGCTCCATCCCCAGTGTGAGGCATGCAGGAAGCAGCCGATCAATTTCCTCTCATCACTGAGGTTTCTCTCTCTCTCCCGCTCCTTTCCTCTCTGAAGTCAATAAAAATATATTTTAATAAAACATTGAAAATAAATATAACGAAGATGACACAAGGTCACAGAATTTCTAATTAATGCATCTGAAATGGCAGGTGGTGGTGTGACGGGGAGTGACAGCTTGGAAGCAGGGCCTGGTCGGGCCTGACACTGTGCGCCAGGAGCTGTGTGGGTGCCAGCACCCGGCTGTACAGATCACACAGGCTCTGCCGGCACAAATCACATGATGAAATCACACAGGCTCTGCCGGCACGGCCCTCGGTGACGCACATGGCCCTGCTCGTGGCACGGAACCGCTCCGCAGGCATCCTAGGTCCCCGCAGGCTCGCACTGACGGTGACAGTTAACGTGAAAGTCTCGCTGTTCTGCTCTCCCTCGGTCTGTTCACCTGGAAACGAGCAGAGTGCCCCCCGTCTCCTAGCGGTTTGGTCAGTGTCACACGGAGCAGCTCCCTCTAAGCTCAGCCCTTCTGCTGGGGCAGCTGCTGAAACACCTCCCAACGTCAGCCTTGTCACAGTCCCACAGTCCTGCATCCCAACCGTCCGCATGGAGAGGATGTGCTGCAGTCAGCAGCCAAGGCAAAGGTGAGCGTCTGCCGTCTGTTACATGGGGAACTCAGCCTGGGACCCGTGTGGTCCTTCTTACTCTGCCGAAGCTGGAGAACCTCTGAAACAGGCTGAAGGAAGGCGCAAACGGAAGTCTCCAGGGAGACTGGGCACCCAAACTTTCCCCTCCCCCCACCCCCGTGAGACAGCGGCCGTCCCAGGATGAACAGACCAGTGTGCCTGCACACAATTCTGTGACCCCAGGTTGCACTGTGAGGGTTTTTCTTCTTTTCTTGATTAATCCCATCATTGACTCATACCAAAACGTATTTCCCAAAGATCTTCAGTTTGCACGACGTTAATTTTGTTGAAATGTGCAACGCTGTATGTATTTACTGAAAACCCAAATGAGTCTTCTTAAAGAGCAGGGGTTGTCATCGCGTCCACAGAACCAGACTCCCAGGCAGACAGCAGGAGAGTAAAGTGAACCGAGGAGAAAGAACGTCTGGTGGTCACGATGGACAGGCTGAAATGCAACAAACCTGCTGCCCTGAATCGAACCGAACCAACCATCAGGACCATTGGTCAGCACAGTTTCCGGAAGACATGCCAACCTCATGCACGCGGCCCCCTGAAGCACTGAGGGCTTTACAAATAACCAGAAGAGCCCAATGGGTGACTCTGCCCACGCAGCTCTGGCCTCTGGTCCCTAAGCAGAATTTCTTCCATTAATGTGACTGCTCCTTCTGCAGCCACTGGCTCTGACCACGGCTCCGGTCAAGCCTGGCCTTCCTGCAGCGGCCATCGTGTCCGCGTGAAGGCCCCGCCCAGCGGTCCCACCTAGAAACCTACAAGTCTGTCCCTCGCCTCCACGTCCCGCAGGCACCCAGCCCGGCCTCCCTCCACCGGCAGAGCGCCTTCCTGGCCCAGGCTCCCAATGTCCGTTACCCGAGCCATCAGGGTGCCCTCCTAATGGTGCCACCCGAGCCATCAGGGTGCCCTCCTAATGGTGCCACCCGAGCCATCAGGGTGCCCTCCTAAATGCTCCACTCCCGCTCCCCACTAACCCCGCTCTGCACAGCAGCCCAGGACCTGAAAACCCAGTCCATCGTGTCTGCTACGTGACCTTGGCACCTGCTGCCTTTCCCTCCCACTCATGACAGAGCCCACCCTGCCTGCCAGGCCTGTTCCTCTGGACCTGGCCCCTGCCACCCGCTCCAGCTGCAGAAAGACCACTGACCCCATCAGGCCTCTCCTCTGACCTGTACGGCCCCAGCTCAGCGTTTCTGCAGAGAATCACACCTCCTCAGCCCTCAGTGTGGGGAGCCTGACCCTCCCAGGAAGCCTGAGCAATCCCTCCACCTCCATTTGCTCCCTTGTTGCACCCCCTACAGTACGGTCAGTAGAATAATGCCCCCCAAAGATATCGAATCGTTGGAACCTGTGATTGTTTTACCTCACATGGCAAGCAGGACTACGCAGATGTGATTAAGAATCCTGAAATGAGGAAACTGCCCGGGGTGTCCAGATGGGGCTGACGTAATCACAAGAGTCCTTAAAAGCAGGGGATGTTCCTGGTTGGTGGTCACAGAGATCCGGGAGGACAGAGGACTGGTCAGAAAGAAGCAAGCTCGCTGGCTGCCGCTGGATTTTAAACATGCAATAGCTGACTCTCTAGTCAGAGGCATTAAGGGACAATCTTCTCCCTTCGATTGCCAAATAAAAAATGACAAGAGTAATCATGTGCGAATAAGTCAAAATTATACTTATTTTGTCATATCAGAAAAAAATATATATCAATTTGGTGTGCCATTGAATTATAGTAGTTTGTGCACTAGGAGATGAAAATAGTTGAAAATCGCTGTCCTAGAGCCTCCAAAAGGAATGAAATCATGCCTACAACTTGCTTTAGCCTGGTGAGACCAACGTTGAATTTCTGACTTACAGATCTTAAAATCTGCATTGTTATAAAACCACCGAGTTTTGTGCTAATTTTTGTCATAGCACCACAGGACACTAACGCACAATATCTGTGGTATCTGTCACCCCTATAATATCGGTAATTACTTATCTCATATGGTGGTTAAAAACCACAAGCTCTAGTGTCAAAGCAAGGCAAGCTCCCCTTGCCCACTCAATAGCCAGGTGGCTTTGGGCAAGTTAACTGAACAAGCATGGTAAGATGCAACACGCTGATCTGTAAGAAGCAATGATACTGCCGAAACCAGTTTGACTCAGTGGAAGAGCGTCGGTCTGCGGACTGAAAGGTCCCAGGTTCGATTCCGGTCAAGGGCATGTACCTTGGTTGCGGGCACATCTCCAGTGGGGGGTGTGCAAGAGGCAGCTGGTCGATGTTTCTCTCTTATCAACGGTTCTAGCTCTCTGTCCCTCTCCCTTCCTCTCTGTGAAAAATCAATAAAATATATTTTTTTTTAAAAAGAAGCGATGATACTGCTCACCTCCAAGGATGGTGCTGGGTTTCAGGAAGATCATGTGAACACACACTTAGCAGAATGACCAGCACAGAGCAAGCCTCCAGTACTGCTTCCTGTCCCCACAAGGTTACAAATTCTGAAACAAGAGGCACCATAACTTTATTGCTCACCACTGCATTTCCAGGGACAAGCACAGAGCTGGCAGAGAGGATGGTCAACAAAGAGAGAATGGACAAATGAATGATGTGTTTATATGGACACACTACTTTAAGTGCCAAGTTACCGGAGGCATAATTCAAGCAGCTCAACACAATGGAACAGTGCTACACGTGCTCGGCGTTCTGTGCCGATGAGTTTACAGTTGCCGGGGTGCCCAGCAGGTACCGATGGTGACAGCATGAGCTTTTGAAAGGTACACGAGAGGAAACTGGCATCTGCCCTGGGTGATCCTGGAGGTGAGAATGAGAGGGTCTTGGCCTAGGCGCGCTTGTTCCATCGGACAAGAGCAGAGAGAATCATGCTGGGGCGTGGCGAGCGGCCTTGGCAAAGGCAGCGAGGCAGGCAGATTGAAGATGCAATCCGTTGGGGTAACTTGGACTCTGGGGAAGTAACGCTGGGGAGTAAGGGACACACGCCTGCCATGGAACACTGTGGACCATCCCCCATGGCAAAGGGAGGGTCCGGGAAGATTTATGACCAGGAAGTAACACAAGGAGACAAGTGTCCAGACAACGGCTGTCCCATCCGACACACGGTTGGGGCTTCGAGTCCCGGTTAGAACAAATAGAAAAGTCTGGTGGAAATACATTAGGAAGTTTCTTATCTGCACTTTCAAAACCACTTTGGAATTTGTTTTCAAGGTGCGGTCTGGACTCTTGCCTTGTCTCGGTAGTCAGCCCGCTCTGTTCATAGACCGGTTAGCAGTCACTGCCCTCTGGCCCCTGGGCTGGTGGCTCCTGTGCTGGTGGCTCTCACAGGAACTCTCCGAACGTCTCCCGAGCTCTGCAGTGCGACATCTGGAGCTTATCTCAGGGTGTTGAGACTGAAATGTAGAATAAGGTGGGTCCTCGGAGTCCTTCCCAAGAACCCCAAAATCTTGGTCTGTGTGATAACCTTCCCTCCTGACAAAGACCGGCCTCCCTAACGGAAGAGTATTGTCCCATCAGCTGTGACACAAACATGGGGACCTAGCCCAGCCCTCTCCTGGGAATCTCAACTCAAAGCCAGGCAGGTAGAGGCGGCCTTTCCCTATCCGGGCTTTGTGATGCCAAACGGTGATACAACATTCGCTCAGAAAGCAGCCAACTGGCTATCCTTCCATTCCAGATAGCACCCAAATACTCCCCAAGTCCTTCTCGAAACGAGTCGTATGCACTTTTGAAAAGTCTTAAATGTTTCCAAACTCTTTTGAAATCTGTAGTGATTGATACAGGTTTTAAGTTTAGTATTACTGTTCCTGTCACATGTTCATCTGATTTCCAATCTTTTGTGGTGTCCTTGATTAGCAAGGAACTCGATTTTAGCTTTTATTGGGGGCCTTTGAATGTAGCAAAATGTTGAAATGACTCATTAATCATAATAAACGACTTCAAAGGGATCCGAGTTAGACTCCGGGTTTCGGAAGAGCGTACGAGACAGGCAACTTCTTGTATTTCAATTCCAGGACAATGAGCCCACTGGAGGCATTTGCTAAAAACGCCTAATGAGTATGTTAGTCACATCTCAACATCATCTGTTGTCCACATGTTCACGTCCAGATATTGCATTTCACCCAACATCCATTTATTATGTAGCAAGATAGAGGCGAGGCTGTTCATTTCTACTGATCCATCCCCTGAGCTGTAAAAGAAAAACAAAGTGAATTCCTTCGGGCTGGAGTCTGACCAAAACCAGAGGCCTGGCTCGTGTCCCTGGCTGGAGCTTTGTCTGTACGGGGGCTCCGGTTTGAAACAAAGTTGAAGTCCATCAAGTGACTGTGTTGTTTTGTTTGCTCTGGGTTCCTGTTGGCTCTTGCTTGCAGTGGAGGAATTCGGGTCGCCTTAGTGCAGGGCTTCACGCAAGGAGACCTGGGAGCTGTCCCTTAGGGACCCCAGCCCCATGGCTCACCACTGACAGGTCTTACAGGCCAAAGACCATGAGCATGCATGAGTAAGGGGTTCGGAGTCATGGGTGTGGATTTGGCCAGTTTTCCGTGCAAACTTCAGTTCTTTTCTTCCTCTCATCTGGCTCCCGGTGGCATCGCGTCCAGGGTCTCGGTGGCCGTGGCCAGGGGGTGTTTTCTGATCTGGCCCCGACTCTGCCTGGCGCCCCGAAGCTCTCAGCAGCCATCGCTGGGAGGCCCGCCTCCCCCGCCCTCCTCCTCCGCGGCCGGGCGCCGCTGCAGCTTGGCCAGCAGCTCCTTGGCCGGGTTGAAGACGCCGTGGGTCTGCCGGCCGCACACGAAGCAGCGCGGGGTGGCGCGGTAGCGCTGCAGCGCGCAGGCCTCGCAGAAGTAGTGGCGGCAGCGGGTGACCACGGGGCTCCGGAAGGGCCGGCGGCAGAGGAGGCAGCCGAAGGGCGCCTCGGGGGCCGCCGCGCCGTCCGCCACCTCGAAGCTCTCGGCCTCGGCGGCGCCGTAGCGGCCCTCGGCCAGCTCGCGCGCGATCTGCCAGCCGTGCTTGTAGTCGGAGCGGTCGTGCAGGAACTTGCAGCTGTGGCCGAAGCCGCAGAAGCCCGTCTCCTTGTAGTCCTTGCACAGGTCGGGCTGGTAGTCCCAGCGCACCGTGGCGCGCAGGTGCTCGGGCGCGCGCAGGGGGCCCTTGCGGCCCAGGCCCAGCGAGGCGGGGCCGCCCGCGTCCCGGGGCTGCAGGCGCGGCTGGTAGCCCCGGAGGCCGCGGTAGACCGGGCCGCCGGCCGCCGCGCCCCCCGGCGCCTCCCGGGGCTCCCGGCCGCGCGCACCGGCCGCCTGGGCGGCGCGCTCCCTCTCGGGGTCCGGCTCCGCCACGGCGGTGGCCCCCATGTCCTCGGGCCCCACGGGCTTGGCGGAGCGCGTGGACTTGTAGAGCACGCGGGGCGCCGCGCTCTCCTCCTCCTCCTCCTCCTCCTCCTCGGCCTCCGCCTCGCGGGCCGCCCTCCGGCGCCTGCCGCGTGTCCTCTGGTCCAGCGGCCCACGGGCCGCCCGCTTCCCTCCGGGGCGCACCACGCAGCTGCCCTCGTCGCCGCTGTCCCCGGGCTCGGGGGCCCCCTCCCCGCGCTGCCTGCGGCCCGCGGCCCGGCGCCCCGGCTTCCTGAACAGGAAGGCGCACACCCGGCCCGCGGCCTCGGCGGGAGGAAGCCGCTCCGCCATCGCCTGCCTCCAACGGCTGCGCCAGCGGTCACGTGGGGGTCACGTGGTGTGTCAGCGGTCACGTGGACGGCGTCACGTGGTGCGCTGGGAAGGGACCGGAAGAGGCGGGACGGGTGGCTCCATGAGACAGGAAATGGGAGCAGGACCCGCTGCGGAGAGCCCTGCCGGAAGTCCTTAGGTGATTTTTTTTTAATTCGTTTTATTGATTTTTTTACAAAGAGGAAGGGAGAGGGACAGAGAGCTAGAAACACTGATGAGAGAGGAACATCGACCAGCTGCCCCCGGACCCAGGCCCTGACCACCTGTGTGTGTGTGTGTGTGTGTGTGTGTGTTTAATGTCTTTATTGATTAAGGTATTACATAAGTGTCCTCATCCCCCCACTGTATTTATTTTTAAGTATATATATTTTATTGATTTTTTTGCACAGCGGAAGGGAGAGGGACAGAGAGAAACATGGATGAGAGGGAAACATCGATTAGCTGTCTCCTGCACACCCCCTGCAGGGGATATTCTGGCAACCAAGGTACATGCCTTTGACCGGAATCAATTCTGGGGCCCTTGAGTCCACAGGCCGATGCACTATCCACTGGGCCACACCGTTTTTGGCTCAGATGTTTTTTTTTCATGTTGTTAAGATGTCAGATGTGAAGACAGACCCGGAGCAGGGAGGCCTGGACCAAGCTGGCATCCTCCCTCCTAACCGGGAGGTGCGGACCCGGGTCGGGGGACGGGAGTCCAGGAAGACGGAGACCACGGGAGAGCGCAGGCTTTGGAAACAAGTAATCGTGTGTGTGTGTGTGTGTGTGTGTGTGTGTGTGTGTGTGTGTTTAATTTAAAAATAAAAGTGAGGCCTGACTTGAGTCTTAAAAGTGTTAAGGTTCCCGGGTGAGAAGGGAAAAAGGGGGGCACAGTCTAGCGGAGGGGGCAGCACGGGCCAGGCCGCTGCAGGGAGCGCACGGGGCTGGGCCAGCAGCAAGAGGCCGATGGGGTCCTTGAGCCGGAGGGCGCAGAGGAGAGAACAGAGCGGGAGGGCCCTGAGGAGGGAGATGGATCACAGTGGTGAGGGCGGGATGAGGGCGACAGGGGTTCGAGGAAGAATCTGGGTTTCCAGCCTGAATGGTCCTGGGACTTCGTCCCGCATGTGATGGGAACAGACGCAGGGGAGGAGGCAGCCCAGGAGAGGGCGGCCGGTGGGCCACACGGGGTGAGGTGTCTGGCAGACAGCAGGCTGGTTCCAGCTGCAGACAGAGCAGAGCCGAGCCTGGGCCTCCCAGCCCGCACAGGGATGGAGGGGAGCGGGTTCCCGTGCAGGCGGTCAACAGGCCAGGCGTGGAGGAGGCGTGGCTGTGACCCAGCTGAGAGAGGACCACACGGACCTGTTGACCCCAGAACCAGGCACACCGTTCAGATGGAAGAAACTCGCTCTGAGAGCAGGACACAAAGGCACCAACAACACTGACAGGCAGCTAACGATGGAGGAGCCACTCGCTGGCCACCGCGCCATGCCAGTCATTCCACCAACGGCCATCCTAACCATCGGGCCCAGTGGTCAGCAAACTCATTAGTAGTCCACAGAGCCAAATACCAACAGCACAACGATTGACATCTCTTTGGAGAGCCACATTTTTTCAACTTAAACTTCTTCTAACGCCACTTCTTCAACATAGACTCACCCAGGCCGTGGTGTTCTGTGGAAGAGCCACACTCAAGGGGCCAAAGAGCCACATGTGGCTTGCGAGCCGCAGTTTGCCGACCACGGGATCGGGTGACCCGTGGCCTTAGCACCTGCCGATGCGTGGGAATGTCCTCCCAGAACCACCAGCGAGTCGGAGCGAGGCTGCCCGCGTTCCGAGTCCAGGTTCCAGGCCTGGAACATTCCAGCGGGCACGGCGACAGGAAGGGCAATGCCATCCGCAGAGCAAGTGGCTACCCGAAGGGGCTGCAGGAAGCGCTGAAGCCCTCCGGCGCTGAGCAAAGCACGCTGCCCTGGGGGGAGGGAGACACGGACTGGGCAGCAGGGACGGCGCCGGGAGCTTCCTCCCGGGTGTGCGGGCGCTCAGAGCCCCCGTCGCCACGTCCATACACGTAGCGAGTGGGTGGCATCACCCGATGGGCGCCAGCGCGCTGACGCCGCCTGGACAGAAGCCTGCGGGACGCAGGTCTGGCACTCAGAGGCCCCGGCGAACCGGCCGGCATTCCCGCGCCCGGAGCTCCCTAAAACACTGAACGTCTGGGGCTTTCTGGTCGTCGGTTATTAAATGGAGCGACTCACGCGGCCCAAGTCTACGGACCCACGGGCTTGCTGACCACCCTCCGTGGAAAGCCGGTGGCAGCGGGACAGTGACCGGGGCTGGGAGGAGGAGCAGGGCCTTGGCCGCCGTTAACCCTTAATGACAGGCGAGAGGCTCATTCATGGCTCCCTCCCCTCTTCCCCCCCCCACCCCCCGCCCTCCCCCGGGAGGCTGTGTCCTTCTTTCCTTTCCCGGTCATGTTTCCGGCTGACACGTGGTAATTGATTCCGCCGCTGGTTAGACGGTGTTAAGTGGGTGGGATGGGGTTTCAGTGAAAACAAATAGCACTTCACGGCCTGACCTTTCCTCCGGAGCTTCTGTTGTGGTCGGCGCTGGGGTGCGCGGTCCCAGGCGGGGCGGCCCGTCCTGTCTGTGTCTGCAGCCCCGTTCACCTTCACCCGCGCCCGGCGAGCCCACGGCTGCAGGGCCACGCGGTGTCACGTCCGGCCCGATGACAGCTCGGCGGCAGCTGGGGGCTCAGAGTCACACCAGGAGCTGGGGTCCGAGAGGCAGAGGCTGAGCACAGCCCGGCCTCTGGGGACAGCATGCCACCGTGGCCAGGACTCGCGCCCGGAAGATGACAAAAGCGAACCTCCGGAGAGGACCCTGGTGCCCGGGCTGCCTCCGTCCGCGCTGTGTCAGCATCCGCTCCGTCCACCAAAGGAGGCGCAGCGCTGACCCTGGTCCCATAGGAAGCCCAGCGCGGCCGGGACGGTGAGCTCCCGTTGTCACGGGGTCTCTGCCAGCTCCGGCCTGCAGGCCTGCGGGGTGCGCCCGGCGGGGAGGCTGCCGCCTCTGCAGGTGCTGCCGGGGCCGGGGGCCTCACCTGGGCAAGAGCCTTCCCTGCAGCAGCTGCCATCCCTCCTGGTGGACAGGTCAGAGCCCGGCCCTGCCTTCTGCCCAGCCCAGCAGGCTGTGAAGGCCACCCGGCTTGTACAGGATGGCGCCAGCACTGTCCACCTCTCTGCAGCGCCCCCCCCAGCTCACCCCTAACCTCCCTCCCAGCTCACCCCTAACCTCCCTCCCAGCTCACCCCTAACCGCCCTCCCCAGCTCACCCCTAACCGCCCTCCCCAGCACCCCCTAGAGGCGGATCGGCGTGCTGCGGGGCCCGGGGCTCTGGGCAGCCGGAGAAGCGATGGCCATGTGGAGTGAGGCAGACATGCCAGGACCCTGGCAGACGCGAAGGCAGAGCCAAAGGCTCAGGAAGCAGCGGCTGGAATGGCCACGCTGTGGAAAGCCAGGGTGCCCAGCACGGCTCTTTCCCGGGAAGGGCCAGGTGTGCGCCTGCTGCCTAACCAATGGGGAGCTGCTAGGGGAGCTGCCCATCCCTGGCGTCTCGGTGGTGCCCGTCTCTGCCGGGCAGGGCTGATGGTAGGAGACACCAGCACAGCAGTCGGCCGCTGGTAACCATGACGACGATAGGACCCAAAACAGCAGCACCACCGCCATGCCCAGCTGTCAGGAGCAGACAGATAAGTATCCTGATGAGCAGAAAGGTCAGAGTGCATCTTGTGGGGTCACCCAGGCAGGATGGTGGGAGAACAGCACCCCTAGGGGCCGGGCAGAGCCCCCGCCAGGGCCTCGCTCAGCATGCGCTTCAGAGGGATCCGCACCGGAGACCAGGGGCTGGGGGAGCGAGCCCTCCGCCCTCACCCTGGTCCCGGATGCATGACGGCGGGGGAGGGGGGTACCTGACAGCGGCAGCAAACGCCCACGTGGAGCACAGCTGTCCCGGAGGGGGAGTCACTGCCCCCCTCCCGGCCGAGGCAGGAAGTCAGATACACAGCCTCCCTCCCATCCCATCGCCAGTTATTCACCAGCCGGTCCCTGTGGAGACCAGGCGGGCGAGGGCACAGGCTCCCTCAGGCCACGGCGGGCACCGCCAGGTGGTGCTCAGGTGCCGTGTGCAGCCTCCACGAGCCATGTCCTTCCCCTCCCCCTCCACAGGGGTCCCCAGGCCCAGACAGCGGTGCTGGGGCCGCCCCCCTCCACCAGCTGACATCTGGGAGCCTCAGCGGTGACGGCATCAGGGAAGTCAGACCTGATGAATCCCAGGTGCCAAGGCGGGGCCCTCGGAGGCACCTCAGGCAACAAGACGGCAGGAAACGGCCCTGAGAAGAGGCGGAGGCCCCACCAGTGCCCCTTCCAACGCCCAGGCCTGGCCGTGCTGGGAGGGCTCAGCTCAAGGACAGACGCCGGCCTCGCCCCTCCTCACACACAGCCATTCCACAGCCGGGACATGGTTCGTACCCGGGTCACAGAGAGACCAGGCTGAGCGGGGCCAGAGCAGGAAAAGGCTCTCTGAGGGTCCCCCTGCAGGCAGCGCACCCCCGCCCGCCCCCCCTGAGCCTGTGCCGCAGCCCCACAGAGCCAGAGGTCCTGGCGATGGGTGACTTTTCCCCCTAAAGAAAATCAGCACATCGAGCTTCATCATTAATTATATAATGTAGTCCGTCCAGAAGCAATCTAAAATACTGGAGAGAAATAAAAATCAGGGAGCGTTGAAGTGGTAAACATTCATTCTCCCGCAAAGTGGAAGCTCAGTGGAACGCTGTCATAAAAGCGGTTATTCCCGAAGCGCGAAGCTGACAAGACGGACTCACAAGGAACTCTTTCCAAAAGAGGCCCACGCCCTGGCCGGTGGCTCAGTGGCTGGAGCATTGCCCCCGGGCACCAGAAGGTGTGGGCTCAACTCCTGGTCCGGCACATGCTACCCAGGTTGCAGGTTTGATGTCCACTCCGGGCGCATACAGGTGGCAACCGACTGATGTTTCTCTCTCACATCGATGTTTCTCTCATTCTCCCTCCGTCTCTCTCTGAAATCAATATACATTTACATATCCATGGGTGAGAATTAAGAAGGAGGAGAAGGAGAAGGAAAAGGAGAAGGAGAAAGAGAAGAAGAATTGGTGATGGGAAAAGACACTGTGTAGAGTTTTGGCAATCCCCATTTAGACAATCACAACTCACCACAGCCCCAGCTCCCCTCCTGAGATCTGCTGTGATCAGCGGATGAAAGAGGAAAAACCCAAGCTCGATGCGTCCATGGGTCAGCTGAGGATGAGGGTACCAGCCAGAAACAGCCAGTGGGGCCCTAGCCAGTTTGCTCAGTGGATAGAGCATCAGCCTGCAGACTGAAGGGTCCCAGGTTTGATTCCGGTCAAGGGCACATGCTCGGGTTGCCGGCTCGGTCAGATGTGCAGGAGGCAGCCAATCAGTGATTCCCTCTCATCATTGATGTCTTTATCTCCTTCATCCTCTCCCTTTCTCTCCAAAATCAATAAAAATATATTTTAAAAAAAAAAAACCAGCAGTGGTTGCAGTTCAGCCTCCTCCAGGGTGGCCTGGAGAGTGGTGAGAGGGTCAGGACGGCTCGTCCAGTGCCTGAGGGAAACGTGAAACTGTCGACGTGCACAGCCTTCACCTCTGGCCCCACCACTGGGCTTGGGTCGACAGTGCCACCCTGCGTAGTCTACGTCCCGGGTCTCAAATCCAACTGGCCATCGGAATGACAACACTGCTAAAGGCTATAGATCCCTGCACCTGCCTCAGCATCACTGAAATAGACTCCAGGATGGAGTCCTACGTCTGTGTTTCAGACGAGGTCCTTAGTGACTGATACGCCCGGTCCCTGCAATGGCATTTGGGACGCATTTGTCTAAAGCAGCGATTTTCCGCCATGTGCTGCGGAATGTCTGAAACATGCACTGCCTGACATGTAGCCGGGGCACTGCCCTCTTTTCCCTTACATTGTCCAAAAAGCAACAGCAGCCAACACAACAGCCATCCTGGGTGAAGAAACTTAAATTCGCCTGCCTTTTGTCAGATCAACCAGAAGCGTATCTTTTGGTGCGTGCCGCAGAGTTTCTGTCATCAGCTTGTGGGTGCCTGAGACGGGAAAGGTTGAAAATCGCTGCTTTTCAAAAAAGCCATGCCCGTGAAAACAAAAACACCAATAACAAAGGAAAACACATGAGTAGCCCTACTGTGTAATCACTCCACATTCTACATGCGATCAAAGTATCACACTGTACGCCTTAAAGTTACACCATGTTCATTGTTGCTGTATCTCATAAAGATGGGGGGAGAGGGACATGCTAAAGAGACTGTTTTTCAAAAAACATACATATAACACCACACCATGTGCTTCCATATATATTACCTTTTTAATCCTCCCCACCACTCCATGAGGTATGTGTTGTTAACTCGTTCTGTCGATGAGAACACTGAAGTGAAGTGGCTCAAGGTCAAACAGCGTGACAGGCGTATTTGAACTCGGCCTGGCTCTGGAGTGCCGACGCTTAATCACGATGATGTAGTGGAAAAGGCAGCCGGGGGCAGGGGGGTCTGTGATCCACAAAGCACATACATTTTTTAGGGCCAGTTCCTGTATTTGCCTTAAATGAAGACAAATTGTCTTTCTACGTCGTTCAATAGGAGAATCCATTTACAATAGCATATGAGCGCCACCTAGTGGCTATGAGGGCTGTTTGAAGAGTAACCGCTCTGTTAAAATCCTTTCAGAAGAACAAAAAGCAGAATTGTTGCGGGGCTGGTGTGGCTCAATGGTTGAGTGTCAAGTAATGACCCAGGATGTCGGGACTTGATTCTTGGTCAGGGCACATGCCCAGGTGGTGGGCTTGATCTCCAGTGTGTTTTGTGCAGCAGGCAGTCCCATCAGTGATTCTCTCTCATCACTGATGTTTCTATCTTTCTCCCCCTCTCCCTTCTTCTCTGAAGTCAAGAAAAAAAATATATTTTTTAAAAAATGAATTGTTAAAGTTCAGCAGATGCAAGTTCCCAGTTCCAGAATGAATGAATTCCAGAGGGACGAATTCTTAGACTTCCAGATAAAGTTGTAAAAATATAGTGAGAATATAAAAATGAGGGGGTGGGGAAGATAAAAACAGGTAAAGCCATAGGAATGATGTCAGACGGGGGTTTTGCAAAGAATGAAAAGACAATAGCAATAAAACATGAAAGAGAAAAGGCGGACTGGTGAATCATTTTAAGTTTATATCCTTACGATGAATTCACACAGACATACGCCACAACTTTTCATGCCCTTCTCCAGAGCGGTCTTAACCGAGCATCCTCTTCCACTGGACACTGCCTGCCCACCTCACCCACAGGCCTCAGGGCCACTTTGCAAGATGGGGAGTGCTCAGCGTTCAGAAACCCACCACTTTCCTCCCCGATTTCTGAGAGATTCATCTTCCCTCAAGACCTACTGACCCACCTACACAGAGGCAAGGCAGGGCCGATACTGAATTCACACCATGGAGAGTCATTCGTCGTGTGAGAAGCAGGGCCGGGAGGAAGTACCAAGGCCTCCAGGTGGCATCGCCCCGAGCAGAGCCAGGGTGAAACCGAGTCAGGTTCCGTGAACGGACGCTGGCCCCGCATCCTCCGGAGGTCTCTCGGGGGCTCACGAACATGAGGCTCGTCCTGCAGGGGCAGGCTCCTGCTCTGTTGTCAACAGGAGACGTCCCAGCTTTCTAGTTGGCTTATTCTGGGGAGAAACGGCCTCCTGATGCGGATGAACTTTTGAAAACATGATGCTACGTGTAAAAAGCTAGACACCAAAGGCCACATTTTGTATGAATCCATTGATGTGACATATCCAGAACAGGCGGGCCCATAGAGACAGCGAGCGAATGGGTGGTTGCCAGGGGCTGGAAATATATGAAAATATTTTAATATGTTTTTTCTTTTGTGGCCAAGCCCAGAAAAATCACAAGTAAAAACTCTGTCTTCCATCTTGAGGCTTTAGACCAGGGTGACTATTCAGTGAGAACTGCGTGTAAGATGTGCTGAGGATCTCGGCCAGCCTCCAGGTCGGCAGGCCCTGCGGCCCTCGGGTTGCCGGGTCTGGCAGTGAGAAGGGGGGGGAGGAAGGTGACACCTGGGCCCCGGCCGGGAGGCAGCTCACCTGCGGCAGCAAAGTGGTTCTAACAAGAGGTCAGGACACACGCCAGCCCGGCTTCCGGTCTGCGCTCTGTGTGGTTCCACGTTCCGACGGGCGGGGTAGGGTAGGTTTCCTGACAAGAACCAGGGCGGTCCGGCCCTATCTCTGGGCAGCTCCCACCCTCCCGATCCCGGGCACAACCAGCCTGGAGGCGGAAGAACCGGGCCTCCTCTGCACGGCTCTCTCCAGAAGCGCTGTCACTGGAAAGCTCTCCCTGGGCACCTCGGGGTGTTGTTTTGGTGTGTGTTCGCCTGCTTCGTCCCAGAGGATTTCCTCGGATGCATCACTGACACGGCCCCTCCACGGGCTCGCCCCCCAAGCTCCCCCTGTCCCAGGATGGGGCCCAGGACCTCCTGGGGCCAGGGCTGCGGGGGTGCGGGAGGACCAGGAGGAGGCCCACGTGGGCACCCCAACTTCTCTCCTTACAGCGGACACAGCACGTGTACCTAAACGTTGGAATCGCTTCATTTTCCATTGTTAGCATGGAATAAAATATGGATTTACCAGAATAACATGGCTTTTTTAAATGTTCCCCCAAAAATGAAAAACATATACTTTTTGGTTTTAAGAGAAAAAAGAGCCACCGCGGTTGCTTTTAACATGGCGTCCCACCAGCGGCTCTGGCCTGGGGGGCACGTTGGTCCACGCCACAGCGTCTCCCCCTCCCAGCTCCTGGCTGACCCCTAATCTGCAGATTAATTGCGGCCCGTGAGCCAATAAATCAGAACACACAATTCTTTTTATGAACTCGAAGGCCGGCACTTTAATGCATGACGTGTGTTTCATAAACTGGAGGAATGGCTGAAATGTAAGTATAGATTTTCACATGACAGATGTTTCTAGAAGCCGGGCTGGGATCGCTCATTCATCAAGAATGTGCACTCAGTGCCTACGAGGAAGCAGCCACAATTCTCTGCACCAGAGGCAACAGGTGAGTCCAGTCCAGGGTGGAAATAGGCATGCAAACGAGTCCTGCACACAGGTGTGCAATGGAGGAACACACAGGTGTGTGATGGGTGCACACAGGTGTGTGATGAAGGTGCACACACAGGTGTGCGATGGAGGTGCACACAGGTGTGTGATGGAGGAGCACACAGGTGTGTGATGGGTGCACACAGGTGTGTGATGAAGGTGCACACACAGGTGTGTGATGGAGGAGCACACAAGTGTGTGATGGAGGAGCACACAGGTGTGTGATGGGTGCACACAGGTGTGTGATGGAGATGCACACAGGTGTGTGATGGGTGCGCACAGGTGTGTGATGTGTGCACACAGGTGTGTGATGGAGATGCACACAGGTGTGTGATGGGTGCACACAGGTGTGTGATGGAGGCACACATGGGTGTGCAATGGAGGTGAACACAGGTGTGCGATGGAGGTGCACACAGGTGTGTGATGGAGATGTACACACAGGTGTGCGATGGAAAGCAATCTCCTCTGGAAACGCCGAGAGGCAGAGGGAGGCGATCGGGTCCGGAGGGAGGGAGAGATGAGGGGCAGAGAGGAGGCACAGGGAGAAGGTGGGGTCCGGAGGGAGGGAGAGATGAGGGGCAGAGAGGAGGCACAGGGAGACAGTGGGGTCCGGAGGGAGGGAGAGATGAGGGGCAGAGAGGAGGCACAGGGAGACGGTGGGGTCGGAGGGAGGGAGAGATGAGGGGCAGAGAGGAGGCACAGGGAGACGGTGGGGTCCGGAGGGAGAGAGAGATGAGGGCGTCTGATGCGGAGTCTGCGGAGACCCCGGCTCGGCATTCCTGACAAGTGCCCGGGGTTCCGATGAGGACGGAGCATCCGCCCTCAGACCCGCAATGACCGTGCCGCCCATGAGGGACTTTTCCAACAAGGGCTCCCGGCCCATCTCACCGTCTCTTCCCCTCGGAGGACCGGAGGCCTCGGGGCTGGTGTCATCTCCCCGGGGACCTGAGCCTGGCCGCCCTGTCACAGCTGGCAGGAGACGGGGGCGTTGGAAAACATGATCCAACCGGTCCTGGGCCCCGGGCCTCCTGACTCAGGCCCCGGGGGGCAGCCAGGAATCCAGAAATCCCCCCGTAGCTGCCGCGGCTCCCCCGGGGTTAGAACCGCTGAGTAGATGTCTCTACGCCAACGTCAACCCTCCAGCCATGACCTCCCCGAGCGCCGGGAGGAGCTGCCAAACCCAGGCCCACGCTCCAGCCGAGGCCCCGTTCCCGCCGTCGGAGGCCTGCGGGGGCCGAGCCCGCGGGCTCTCAGGGTCTCAGCGGCCTCCTCGCTGGCCGGGAGCCGGGCGGGGCCCTGACGGAAACACTTGCTCGGGCAGTTGTTACCATCAGGTTCATGGCCCCTCAAGTCCCTCAGCCAAGATTCCCCACTGCTGCCATGACAACCAGAGCCGGGGGGGCCCGTGGCTCAGTGGATAAGCATCACCCCAGGAACCAGGAGGTCAGAGTTCAATTCCTGGTCAGGGCACAGGTCCGGTGGCAGGTCCATCCCCAGTGTGGGGCGTGCAGGAGGCAGCCGATCCATGCTTCTCTCTAATCGGTGATGTTTCTCTCTCCCTCTCCCTACCCCTGCCTCTCTGAAATCAATAAAAATATTTTTTTAAAGAGAGAGAGAGGGGAACTCTGCACCATGCACTTCCACGTGTGGTCTGCTTCCACGCATCCCTGGGAGGCCGGGCAGGGACCCCGACTTCATTCGCCGTGAGACGCGGTCAGAGGGGAAAGGCCGGGCCACCTCACTGCACAAATGGACTTTCCTCCTGTGAGTCCCCAGACGGACTCCGCAGAGCCCACGCTCTCCACGTCCACGTCTGAGAGGCGGGGACAGCCACGCCCTGAGCCCCCCCGGGAGAGGGGCTCCCGGCAGAGCGGGCCACGGGCCTGCCCTCCGCCCCGGACACGCAGAGGCTGGGGAGTAAACTAGAGTCCTGCTCTAAGTAATTCCATCCGCGCGTTTCCAGAGCTCGATGATAGTTATTGTATCTGACACCAGTCAAGGCTAGCCAGCGTCTTCTGTGAGCCCGCCACGGAAGCTAAGAAGCATTAGTCCTAATGGCCGATTCTGTCTTATTGCATCTGACTCAGAGCCAAAGGTGGACGTGGCCAGCGGAGAGCAACGCCGGCCGCTCCCCTCCCGGGCCTCCTGCCCGCACCTCTTCCCACCCCTCTCAGCACAGGGCCGCGGGGGCCCGGAGGCCGCTCACACCTTCAGAATGGATTGTGCAGCCAACACGTCCAAAGCACAGAGCTGGGCGTTCCTGCATCTTCCGAGGCCAGCGGTCAGCAAACTCATCAGTCCGCAGAGCCAAATACCAACAGCACAATGATTGACGTTTCTTTGGAGAGCCACATTTTTTAAACTTAAACTCCTTCTAACGCCACTTCTTCAAAAGAGACTCGCCCAGGCCATGGTGTTTTGTGGAAGAGCCACACTCAAGGGGCCAAAGAGCCGCAGTGTGCCGACCATGGCCCTCGGTGAGTAAGATTCTGCCCTTCAGGGATGAAGAGGGGTCAATAATATAATACTCTAACCCTGGCTGGTGGGGCTCAGTTGGTTGGATCGTTAGCCCACACACCAAAAGGTTTTGGGTTCGATTCCAGCCAGAGCACATACCTAGGTCATGTGGGTTCAATCCCCAGTCAGGGTGCATACCTGAGTAACCAATCAATGTTTCGCTCACATAGTGTTTCTCTTTTCTCCCACCCCCTCCTTCTGAAGTCAGTAAACATGTCATTAGATGAGAACAAAAATAGTGATGATGATAATAAATGATAATAGTGCTAGGCTAGCCCACACTATCCCATCAGGATGACGCGGCACGCCTCCAGGCGGTGAGGTAATAGCAGGGTGAGAGTGTCCTCAGACGGAGAAGGGGAACTCCCCTTGGAGAAATCGGGAAAGGAGGCATCCTGGGAGAGAGCCACCAAAGAAGCATCTGTGAGGGTGACGTGGAAATGGAACTCTTGTGCCGTGAGCAGCATAGGCCAGGGGGAAACTGAGGCAGGGTGGGGCACAGCCTCCGATGGTGTGTGTCCGTGCTGCCCGGCGGCAGGCGTGTGTCTGGTGGTCGGTAAGGAGCAGGTGTGCCCTTGGTCAGGAGAATGCCTGCATTCCGGAGATGAATGCAGCGAGCGGCGCCTCTGAGAAACTGCCTCCCAGGCCCAGCTGAGAGCCATTGCCCAAGGACCGCCGGTGGCCGGGTCTGTAGTGTTGCCCCCACCGATGTGTCAGAAATTAACCCACGGGCTCAGCCAACGTTAGTCACCTGGCCTGGGAACCCAACTCTCTCGCCCACAGGAAATGCAATCCGTGAGGTTCAAGCCATTGACTTAGAAACAGCCTTCAAAGGCAACCCACTGGCGAGTGTGGCCAGCCCCCCAAAATGATGGGGGTTTGTTCCCTGTCTTTGCTTCCACTTCTCAAGGAGAGCTTGCCGTCTCGTGGGAAAGGTGAGAGTGTTGTGGGTGAAGGAACCAGGAGCTTCAAGCATGAGGGCATTGACAGGCACCTGTGCCCCGATCAGGACCACAGCCCACCAGGCGGGCCCAACTAGCCACACATGGCCTGTCTCCAGGCGCCTTAAAAAATGGCACCAGAGGTGAATGTCCTTAAAAGATAGAACATCTTCACAGGGTTCAGGGTCCACTTTACTGGGAAATTGCTCTCCCTTTTTCTTTTTTAATATATTTTTATTGATTTCAGAGAGGAAGGGATAGGGAGAGAGATAGAAATATCAAGGAGGAGAGAGAATCACTGACTGGGTGCCTCCTGCACACCCTCTCCTAGGGATCAAACCCACAATCAGGGCTTGTGCCCCTGACGGGAATAGAACCCATGACCTTTCAGTCTGCAGGCTGATACTCCATCCCCTGAGCCAGGCCGGCCAGGGCTGAAAATTGCTCTCTTTTTAGAACATTAGTCCCTGGGGAGACAGTGTGGGAGCGTCGGGGAGAGACTTGTTTTTGTTTTTCTCCTTATGAACTTGCCTAAGAAAACTGATCCGCCCTAAAGCCCCTCTGGTTATAAATTCCAGGCCTCTATCTCTTCTTTGTTTGCTCTGAAACCACCTACCTCACCCTCCTTGGAGAGCTCAGGGCAAAACAGTCCCAGTTCTGTTCCTCTCTGCTTGGCTTGGAGGGGAAGAGGTGCTGGGCAAAGGGAGACGGGTCTCAGTGATGACTAAGAAACACAGGCAGCCGGTTTGGCTCAGCGGTAGAGCGTCGGTCTGCGGACTGAAAGGTCCCAGGTTCGATTCCGGTCAGGGGCATGTACGTTGGTTGCGGGCACATCCCCGGTAGGGGGTGTGCAAGAGGCAGATGGTCGATGTTTCTCTCTCATTGACATTTCTAGCTCTCTATCTCTCTCCCTTCCTCTCTGTAAAAAATCAATAAAATATATTTTTAAAAAAAAGAAAGAAAGGAAGGAAGGAAGGAAGGAAGGAAGGAAGGAAGGAAGGAAGGAAGGAAGGAAGGAAGGAAGAAAGAAAGAAAGAAACACAGGCAATTAGCATCCACCCGCAATGAAGCGCAACCACGGCTCCAAGCTCTGCCCTCAACGGTCTTTCTCCCTCACAGAGGAGACCGGGCGCCCCTCCCCCTGCAGACTCTCCGGGTCCATCGCCGATGCCCATGTTTCGTGGTGCCAGATATAGACCATGGAATGTCCTAAAGTGTCCACTGCTTATCTTTTTAAAAATACAACTCAAAGGCCCGATAAGAAGGATGCATGCAGGCATAAACAGGCAGAGACGCACATGTCTGACTGTTGGGGAGTTCGTGTACATACATGTGACTCTTGCTGACTTTGAATTTCAATGCCGTTTTCGACCTTTCAGAAAGTTGACGAGTAGTATAAAGAATTCAGAATTCCTGTATACCTCCCACCTAAACTCCCCAATATCACCTTTGACCCTGTGTGGGGGGAGCATGGAGACATGTATGTCACAGGCATGAGGCACTTTCATCCCTAATGGCTGAAGATTTTGTCTCCTGAAAGCAAGAACAGTCTCTTACATCCTCACCATGGAATTATCACAGCAAGGAAACTAATAATGCTATTGTTCGGAGCGACTACACAGGCTGCATTCAGACTCTGCCAGCTGTCCACACTGAATACCACCAACACCATGAAAGTGATTCTTTTTGGTGAGTGTGAGGGAGTTTCCAGGCTAACGGGCGAAGTTCTGCTACACATAAAAAGGTTTCATATAAGTTTACAAGTCAGAAAAACAAAGCAGTTGTTATTTCAGGAAGACTTTCCGGAAAGGAATCCAGCATGGTTAGGAGGCACGGCACTGCAAGCCCCTCACAATAGACATTTATGTGGGAAACGCCGGCCCAGAGTTCTGAAGTCTGCATCCGAGCTCTGAGCTGCGAACGTGGGGTGGGCGGAGAGGGAGAGGGAGCTGGCAGCCTCGGCACAGGGGGACTTTGCTTTTTGCTTGACACAGTTTCATACGGTTGGCATTTTCATATAGTATTGACATAGATTAAATGAAGCAATCCATCTGAGAGTGAGTGAGTGAGTGAGAAGGCATGTGGAGGCTACTGGGTGAGTGACACATGTGTAACATGGATCAGTGAGAGACTGAGTGAGGGAGAGAGGGAGGGAGGGAAGACGTTTGCAAATGAATGGAGAAAGAAGAAAGCAGGCTGGTCTGGTAGGCAGAGTCTCATAGTAAAGTCTTCATCACACATGTGCGTGGACCACGGGGAAAATGGGTCATGCAGTCTGTCTCTGAAGGTGTTTCCCAGCCAGTGTATGTGAAAATCCTTAAACCCCCAGTCACTGACGCAGGGAGGTTTATGCTAAATTTTTATAAATAAGTATTTATAGCCTGGCCCTCGTGGCTCAGTGGTTGAGCTTCAACCTATGAACCAGGAGGTCACAGCTCAATTCCCGGTCAGGGCACAGACCCGGGTTATGGGCTCCATCCCCAGGGTGGGGCGTGCAGGAGGCAGCCCACCAATGATCCTCATCCTTGATGTTTCTTTCTCTCCCTCTCCTTTCCCCTCTGAAATCAACAAAAATATTTTTTTTAATTTACATGGAAATTTGATGACAGACCAGCCACGCATGGATTCAGAACCTGTGTCTGTCCTAACACCATCTGCCTGCTCTCTGGGAAGCCCGAAGCCCTAACCAGGGGATCCGGTCGGGAAGGCTGGCCTCTGCAGTCTCCTCACCCCAAAGGATGCTGGGGCACCGGTCTGCACCGCCCAGAACGTTCTCTGCGAGCATTCCTTCAAACACAGAACCCAGCCTCTGAGCCCTCACCGCCCAGTCCACATTCAGAGCAGGAGACGTTCCTTCAGCATCAGCCACTGGAAAACACTCCGCCTCCGACTCATGATGTGCGACTCCGGGGATTAGCCTAGGATGTTCGTCAGAGGAGAGTGTGTGGCTTAATGTCCCTGGGCTGCTGCCGGGGTTTTGGCTGTAAAACAGGAGGAATATTCCCGCGTCAGAGCGCGGAGCGGGCTCCTGGGAGACCGGGGACATGTCCGGTGCGTGCCTGGCACCCGGCACATCCTCGGCGGGTACCGGCTGCGGTGTCGGTTCTGTCTTACTTTTCATAGAGGTGGAAAGCGCTGGCACAGAAGTGGCGTGTTTACGTGACGCGCAGTGCCATGTAGCATGGCCACCATGCTGTGCAACCACCTCCGCCCGGTTCTAGCCATCGCGTTGCCAAAGGAAACCCATATCCACTGAGCAGCTGACTGCACTTCCTTCCTCCCCTCCCCCCACTTCCGGCCCTCGCAGTCACCAATCTGGTCTCCGTGGCGATGGCTTCACCCGTTCTGGACATTTCATACCAACGGTGTCATACAACATGTGACCTTTTGGGTCTGGATCCCTTCATTGGTTGGCATGATGTTTCCCAGATTCAGCCTCCCTGTAGCATGTATCAGTACTTCATTCCTCTTTAAGGCAGAATAACATTCCATTGTACTTTTATTTTATTTCTTTTTCCAAGAGGATGTGAGAGGAAGAGAGAGAGATGGAAACATCACTGATGAGAGAGGATCATGGATCGGCTGCCTCCTGCACGTCCCACTCTGGGGATGGAGCCCGCCGCCCGGGCCTGTACCACAACCGGGAGTCAGGCCGCGGCCTCCTGGTTCATAGGTTGAGCTCAACCCCTGAGCCAGGCCGACCGGGCCCATGGCAGCTTACACCACAGTTTGTTAGCCTTTTATCAGAGGCTGCCGTTCCGGTTGGAGGTGGCGTTCAGAGCAGCCTTCCCGAGGCCCACGCCTCAGCCCTCCATCCAGGGGGGTGTTTCCTCGCCTGCCCCCACGGAGGTGTGGACCCACCGGGGCAGCCATGCCAGGCTCTCTGCCACGCTGCCCGTGTGCGTGCACGGGTGTGCATGGCTGACCTTACATAGCATCTAAATAAAAGCTATGTCCAGGCCCTCAGCCATGCACACCCGTGCACGCACACAGGCAGCGTGGCAGAGAGCCTGGCATGGCTGCCCCGGTGGGTCCACACCTCCGTGGGGGCAGGCGAGGAAACACCCCCCCGGATGGAGGGCTGAGGCGTGGGCCTTGGGGAGGCTGAGCCCGGGAAGAGATTCCTGCGCAGAACAATGCGGCGGGAATGCAGGGCCCGGACGATGGGCAGCTACGGAAGGAGGCCGGGACCGCTGAGAGGAATGCCAGCTCCCTGCCCCGGCCAACATCCTCCATGGCTGATTGCACCCTGACAGCCTCTGAATTCCTCTCATAGTTTTCCACGGAGAAACTATTCTCCTGCCTGGCTGCCAGAATCACCGAGCGAGCGGCGCTGATTACGGTCAGCGGGTGTGGACAGGGCGGAGAAAGAATGCGCCCTCCAAGAGAGTCTTCGGGGAAAGAGTGCCATGTATGGCCAACATCACACTCCGCACACACATCCCTACCTCCCAACGGGGCCAACATCGGAGGAGACCTCGCCTCTCTCTCTCTGTCTCCCCACTCCACCCCCCCACACCCCGCCCCAAAGACCAGTCCCCCAGGAAGCCCTGGCCCTGCCCCCATCTCCCCCCCAGTTTCCAGAATGAGATTCTCAAAATTCACTTCCACCAGAACTCCCTGCTGGGCTCCCACAGGACAAAATCCCGGGCGTGGCCAGGGGAGGGCCCTGTGCCCGGGTCACAGCTCTGCCGGGAGCCCGGTCCCGGCCTGTGTTCCCCGAGCAGATTCCAGAGGAAGAGGGTGCGCGCCCTGGGGCCTCTCCCCTCCAGTGGTCACTCTGAGGATCCTGGGGCTTCCGGGGCCCCTGCACTGGGGCCTCTCCCCTCCAGTGGTCACTCTGAGGATCCTGGGGTTTCCGGGGCCCCCGCACTGGGGCCTCTCCCCTCCAGTGGTCACTCTGAGGATCCTGGGGCTTCCGGGGCCCCCGCACTGGGGCCTCTCCCCTCCAGTGGTCACTCTGAGGATCCTGGGGCTTCCGGGGCCCCCGCACTGGGGCCTCTCCCCTCCAGTGGTCACTCTGAGGATCCTGAGGTTTCCGGGGCCCCCGTGGTCGGTCGGGGTGGGCTGAGTGGCAGAAAGAAGGAGCAGGTTGCTGTGCACAGCATTCCTGGCCCTGAGCTTCCAAAGAGGAATGTGCCCCCAGGAAATGAGAGGAGCTGGCCTGCCTCCACTCTGCAGGCAACAGGGAGCTCTCACACCATGCGTTCCCATCCCTCACAGATGGTGCAGCCCTCCCGCCTCCTCAGCCACCGCACAGCAGAAGAGAGCCTTCCTCCCGACGTCCATGGACGTGACATCAGACAGGCCTGGGGACGTCCATGGACGTGACATCAGACAGGCCTGGGGACGTCCATGGACGTGACATCAGACAGGCCTGGGGACGTCCATGGACGTGACATCAGACAGGCCTGGGGACGTCCATGGACGTGACATCAGACAGGCCTGGGGACGTCCATGGACGTGACATCAGACAGGCCTGGGGACGTCCATGGACGTGACATCAGACAGGCCTGGGGGCGCCACACAGGCCACATCCAGGTCCACAGGACGATGGGGAAGAGCCGGGCACCAGCAGCGCGATCTCCCCTGGGAAGGGCCACTGTCCCGGGCCGGGGCTGCCAGGGTCCAGCCCATGGGGTAGGACTCGGTCACGGCTGCTTCTGTCTTACCAAGCGCCCACTCACTTCCTGAAATCCCCAAAAGCGAACGTGTCTCTCCCACGGCCGCCACAGAACCACGCCACCACAGAGCCACGGCTGCCACAGAACCACAAGGGGGAGCCTGTCCCCGACACTGCCCTGTGTGCTTTCTGACCCTGGTGTTGAAAGTGATTTTTACTTTAAAACCTTCCATGTCAAAGCCATCTCTGACGTCCGGACCTTGTGCTTCGCAGAACAGCAGCATCCTGAAGGCCAGCCATCCGTGACAGATGGACATGGCTGCTCCCCTGCTCCCGTGCACAGCTGGCCACGTGGCTAAGGAAACGGCCTGGACTCGACCCCCATGAAGTCCTAACGGCGATGCCACACACTGTGGCCAGCGTCCTCTGACCCCTTCCCAAGACCCCAACCGGAGCCGACCCGTCTCAGCTCCCTGACCTTCAACCTTTCCCCCCATAGCGTCATGCCTTGGCAAACGGCCTCAGCGCTCAGGGTGGCTCGCCGACGGTAGGTGTCGGCCTAAGGGTTAAGCATTCCCGCTCCCGGATAACATCAGCAGAGGGTTCTGGGAATCAAATACACCCAGCCAAGTCTCTTACGGCTGCGCTCTTTGGAGATGTTTCAGTTTTTTAAGAAGAAGAAACAGGTCAAGAATGTGCACTTCATTTCCACATCTATTTTCCTGGGCCTTTCCCTTTTCTTCCTGGTATGTGTTGTTATGTGCTGGGGCCTCCCCGGGGTTTCTCCCTGCTCCTGTCCTGCTGGGCCTGTGGACATGCCCTCTCGGTGGGGACGTGGCATGATCACAGACCCGCTCATTCTGACAGCTGTCTGCAGCCGGGTGGCACATTCATTCCACAGTGAAAACTGCTTATTTATCCCCTGTGCCCCAAGCCCTGGGCTCACAGCACAGCTCACAGCACGGCTCTCATAAACCAACCTAGACATTCCGTTCTCAGGGATTCACGTCTGTTGGAATATTGGCCTAGTGCCCTGGTCGGCAAACTGTGGCTCGCGAGCCACATGCAGCTCTTTGGCTCTTTGAGTGTGGCTCTTCCACAAAATACCACGGCCTGGGTGAGTCTATTTTGAAGAAGTGGCGTTAGAAGAAGTTTAAGTTTAAAAAATGTGGCTCTCAAAAGAGATTTCAATCGTTGTCCTGTTGATATTTGGCTCTGTGGACTGAGGAGTTTGCCGACCACTGGCCTAGAATGGAGGCCAGCACAGGCTCTCCCAGAGGAGGGGGCACCTAGCACAGGAGGAGGCCGGGGTACCTGGGACAGGGGTTGAGCATTGACCTATGAACCAGGAGGTCACGGTTCGTTTCCCAGCCAGGGCACCTGCCGGAGTTGTAGGCTCCATCCCAGTAGAGGGCATGCAGGAGGCAGCCAATCCATCCTTCTCATCATTGATGTTTCTCTCTCTCCCCCTCTCCCTTTCTCTCTGGAATCAATAAGAATATCTAGTTTTTGAAAGAGAGAGATTTCTGCTTCGGAGAAGTTGGCAGAGGGCATTTTGGGAATCTCCCAAGCAGAGCAGGCTGTGGGCTTTGGGGGTTTAACCATAACTCTGCCCCTGGCAGCTGATGACCTCAGCAAAGTAACTAACACTCTGTGCCCCACTTCCTCCACCATAAAAGGGGGTACGTACCGGTGTCTACTTCTAGGGCTGTTCCAGGGGTTAATGAGCTCGTCTTAGGCGGCCCTGCTAGCGGTTCTCAACCTGTGGGTCGCGAGAACCGCTGCTGTGGAGCCTAAGACCATCGGGAAACACAGATATTTACATTATGATTCATAACAGTAGCAAAGTCACAGTAGCAGCGGAAATAACTTTATCGTTGGGGTCCCCACGACACGAGGAGCTGTGTTAAAGGGCCGCGGCCTCAGGAAGGTGGAGAGCCGCTGGTCCGCTGCGATGGAATGATGCCTGGGGAGCGCTGGTCTGGTTCCCAGTGTGACCGTCTCATTCGCTCACCACCCAGCACCACGCAGGGCCTCACAGGCAGATGCCACACAACAGCCGTGACAGCCGCCCACGCCCAGACCACGCCCGTGACACAGGGCCCTCCCACAGCTCCTCTTCCTTCCCGCCCTGAGGCACAGCGGAGCGCGAGGCCGATGAAAAGACACTGAGATGAGGTGTCAACACCGGCATCCTTATAACTGTCTTCAGATGTGCCTGATCACGAGTCACATTAGTGATTTAACGTAATTCATTTCCGTGCAGACATGTCCGTCCGTCCTGTGTGCTGCTGTCTTACAGACAGGGTGCAAACGCGGTTCTGGCCTCCACCCTTTGCAGACGCTCCCGTGGGGAGAGTACCAGCCCAGAGGGGCCCTTCCTCACGTCCACCTGGCTCCCGGTGCCGCCCACCTTAGAAGAGTTGACCTTGAACTTCCAGGCACCCCGGCTTACACACGGGCGCTTCTGAGAGCCGGAGCCGGAGCCAGGGACCGAACACAGAGAAGGTCTGTCAGGCCCAACAAGCTGCTTCGCGGGCAGGAATCCGGCTGCGTTTCCAGACTGAACGTGCAGACGTTCAGCTGCTTCTGCTTGGGGCGCCGCCGGGCCTTCCCCGGCCTGGCCTTCGGCACACACCGTTCCCGGCGCTTGCACAGCCGGCCCACGTGCCAGTGCGCGGCTCGGCAGTGTGGGAGTGGACTGGCTTCCAGGTGTCTGTGTCACTGGACTGCGATGGGTTTCCTGCGTGTTTGCTGGGTAAGCACATCCTGTCCACCCTGCACCGCAGCTCGCAACATTTAACGAGCTTCGGGGGGCTGGCACCTGAACCAGGAGCTTTCCAGCGTGGGCGCTGGGACGGGCCTAGCCTGGGCCGCTCTGTACAGAAGGTGCCACAATGGCAGAGGGTGCGGAATGGGGATACTTTGGCAGCCACGGGCCACTTGTGGCTTTTGGGTGCCTGACATGTGGCTACTCCAGACTCAGTGCGCTGTAGGCCTGGAATGCACACCAGCCTTCAAAGGTCTAGTTCCCAAATAGCCAAGGACTCACTAACACGTGTTTAGATAGAGGAGCTGTTACAGCGCTAACTTGGATATGTGGGTCAGATAAATACAATGCTAGCCCTAGCCGGTTTGGCTCAGTGGATAGAGCATCGATCTGCCTGCAGACTGAAGGATCCCAAGTTTGATTCCGGCCACGGGCACATGCCTCAGTTGTGGGCTCGATCCCCACTATGGGGTGTGCAGGAGGCAGCCGATCAATGATTCTCATCCTTGATG
Source organism: Pipistrellus kuhlii (assembly GCF_014108245.1). Lineage (NCBI taxonomy): Eukaryota > Metazoa > Chordata > Mammalia > Chiroptera > Vespertilionidae > Pipistrellus > Pipistrellus kuhlii. Next base: position 155,042 of record NW_023425515.1, read on the forward strand.
TTTCTATCTCTCTGTCCCTCTGCCTTCCTCTTTGAAATCAATAAAGAAATATATATGTTTTTAAAATACAGTGCATTCACGTGCTCCTGTTTACCCTTTTAATGAGGCCACTCAAACAACTTAAATCCCACACATGGCTCACGTACATTTTGACGGTGCAGTGTTGACTCGGGGTTTTATTAAGATCAGACTCTCACAGGGTGGCCCAGGAGTCGGGGGGCTAACAAACACCACGTGATGGAGATTGCTGCCCTCAGGGACCCCACAGGAGCGGCAGTGACCTCCGCCCGGAGTCAGGACCCCTGGATGGCACCTTAGGAATTCGCCCTTCCACCTTCCCAAGAGGCACTGACAGAGGCCGCCCACCCAGTCCTCCAGGCCTTTGAAATTTCCATCCCAAACCTTCGAATGTTTCCGTCGGAAACCGGAATGGCTCGCTCCAAGGATTCTAAACACAACCAATGAAATACGTCAGCCACGCCCGTGTCTCGGAGGGGAGAAGGAGGCGGGTAAGATCTGCCCCATCGAGACCCCGAGAGCACCTGAGGGGGGGGGGGCGGGGGGGGGAGGGAGCAGGACAGTCTCCCTCTCCCGCGGGTGGGGGTGGGATTTGTGGTGATGGTACTTCAAACAAGTGTTTGTGGACTCGTGTGCGAGAGGAAAATCCACCAGACCGGCCCACGGCGAAGACCTGGGCCAACCTTCTCCTTATCCATGTGGGACTCCCCGCTCCCCCACCACTTACTGTCCCCACATCACTTCCCTGACGCACAGAGACCCAGCGTCCAGGCGGCCATTCTGTACCACGTAAATGTCAGTGCATGGACCTTCTGTGGCCTGGGACGAGCAATGCATATGGCGGCGCTTTTCCCCTTAAACAATGGCGATCCACGCCACGGGCCATGACACCAGGCCCGGGCTGGCCCTGGAACACGGGGAGAGCAGCTCCGATCTCTCGCTGCACCGAGGACACCCACCTGACGCCTCTAACCTGCCGCCGGCTCACGTGACATGCTTTGCAGTGGCGTGACCCTCACGCTTGACCTGAGTGTCAGTGTCTGACCGAGCCCCTGAGCCTGCGGCTGACCGTCCCATCCAGAACCTTCTTGCCAGCAGGCACGAGGAGGAAGACAAACTGATAAGAAGCGTAACAAACAGAAGCAGGACCAAGGGATGAGCTAACAGCGTGAACAAACACACGGGGTTCCGGGAAAACTGGTTCTGCTTGCAGTGGGACAGGGCGTCCTCCCTGGGACTCGCCGCCCGGCCTCTCTGACCACAGCTCCACACCCTCTGAGTCCCCACGGCCACGTGGGCGAGCGGCGGTTGCTATTCTGCACCAGAGGCCGAGCTTTCCTCACCAGCTCACCGCCAAGCAGGACCCCTAGCGCTTCGCCAACCCCTGTGGCCCTCTAACTCCGCGGCCGCCCGCCCTCCCCTGCACAGAGAACACGGAGAGGGTTCTTCCCGCTGGCCTTGGCTCCCGCCCAGAGGACCACGTGGGTGTGACTAGCAATCGGGGTCACCGGGAACCTATGTCGATGAGCAACCAATGAGCTTCCTGGGTGAAGAGGCCAAACTAGCAGCCCTGTCACCAGTGAGGAGGTGTCTCTGAGTAGCCCTGCGTGTTTGGCCTGAGCCCAGCCTGCGGTCCAGAGACCAGACTGACATGGAGAATGCCCGTCACTGGTGACATCTGAGGCACTGAGGTGAGGGTAGAGCTGCTTCCGGCTCCTTCTATGACATGCAGACCAGGTGCAAGGAGGAATTCTGCCCACAGAGAGCCACAGGGCGTGGCTCCTCTGGGCTCCACTCCGGCACCCGCACAAGCAGAGGGGACGGCACCACGCATGGGCAGAGGGAGGGTGTCTCCTGGGCCAGCAGAGTCTCACGGGAGTCTCTAGGAGAAGAGAGAAGTCTCCACAGGCAGCTCCCCAGCATCAGAGAAAGCAAATGGCAGCTACCACGTGGGGACTGAGTCCATGAGTGATTAGGAGGACAGTCTGAGGCCAGCAGCCCATGAAAAACAAGAATAATGGTCATCTCTGCCTGGCTGGGGGGGCTCAAGGGGTGAGCGTCAACCTATGGACCAGGAGGTCACGTTCGGTCAGGGCACGTGCCAGGTTGCAGGCTCAGTCCCATGTGGGGCATGCAGGAGGCAGCCGATCCACGATTCTCTCTCAACACTGATGTTTCTCTCTCTTTCTCCCTCTCCTTTCCTCTCTGAAATCAATAAAAATATTTTTTTAAAGAATATGGGCCATCTATACTAAAGTGAACCTCTTTTAAACGACATGACTTAACAACAATTAACAAAATCACACCTTTCCTGGGATGCGACACCACAGACCCGCTGAGAGATGGGGGGTCTCCCAAGGGCAGCTCAGAGGTCCCTCCGCTGTGCTCTCCATGTGGGACTGGGCAACCTCGCTGACTTAACCTGACACCTGAAGGAGCAAAGTGACACACCCCTCGGGAGAGCAAAGGGGCTGCAGAACGGAGGCTGTCGGCTGCTGTGAGCATCCCGTGCCCATGGGCCAGGCCTGGGGGTCTCCCTGTCTCAGGACGGCCATCTTCATGGGGTTGGAGAGTATAAAGGGCATTGGCTCCGGAGCCGTAGACACGGATCCAGAGCTCAGCTCTGCCACTTGCTCATAGAATGAACTGTAACACATTGGGTGACCTCACCTTGGACACCTCAACTAGCAAAAGAGGATTCTGGTAAATACCTTGCAAGACTCTCTGGAGGGTTAAATAAACTGTGCACAGCTCATCGCGGAATGCCTGGAATATCTCCTTCTGCTGGAAAAAGCATGGAAGCAACATAGACCCACTAACGGAGGGTCAGGACCAGCCAGTGTGCATGTAAAGCCACAGGATTGAAGAGAGAAAATCTCACAGATTACACAGTCCAACCCCCTTTTGTTTGGCTATGGAACTGGGGCTAAGTGTCTAACTAAGGCCACACCATCAATGAGAGATAGAAGAGAACCAAAACCCATGCTTGGCCCTGTTGGGGATTGAATATTGTCTCCCCAAACAGGACATGTTGTTGTCTGAACCCCATGCCTCTGAACGTGGTGGCCTTATTTGGAGGTAGGGTCCTGACAGAGGATATGAAGTTAAAATGAGGCCGTTAGGGTGAATTGGGTACAATATGACACACGTCCTTATAACAAGGAGAAATGTGGACACAGAACAGGGAGTATGCTCTGTGACGAATGGAATTATACTGTCCTCGGTCCAGAAGCTTCCAGAAGCTAAGAGCAAGACCTGGACAGACCCTCCCCTGTGGGGGAAGCACAGGACTTGGTTGGAAAGTCTAGGAGGAGGATTCTCTGAAAGGTCAGGGGCCTCTAGGAGGACCTTGCTGAAGGCGGCAGCCCCTGCCTTAACTTTTCCAAACCAGTCCAAGCCCCGGGTGTTTAAATGGAATCTCTATGTTTAGTCTTTAGACATGACCTTATAGAAACATGTGCTTTCTCAAGGACACTTACTCTGATGATAGTATCTAATGATAAATTTTAGTTCAAGCTGTTGTTACAATAAAAGCTTAAGGAGGCAGGCGAACAGGGCTGTTTGGTTCCTATAGCCAAGCAGTCCCTTAGCCTCTCTTTCACAGAAATGTGTGTCAGAGTAATCCATTGATCCCAGTCACTCAGGTCTGCTGGTCAGTCCTGGAACCCCTGGAGCCTCAGAGGGAGTTGGCCCTGCCGACACCTGGGTCTTAGGTTTGGCCTCCAGAACAGTGAGACAAGAAGTCTCTGTGGGGTAAGCCACTCAGTGTTGGGTACTTTGTTTAAGCATTTTTAGTGAACTAGTACAACTACTTCCCAGAGTACTAACCCACCCTACTAGTCATTTTCAAATTTGGGCCCCTGGCAGACAGTGATGTCCTGGTAAATGTTTAATAAATGAGTCTCAGATTGTATAGTGTTTGCCAATTCCTATGGTGTAAATACTCCCAACGTGGCCAATTTCAAGCCACCAATGTGTGGTTGGGAAGAGCTGTCTTAGCCCCCTGAGGCTCCGAGGATGCTTTCACCTTTCCGCCAAGGTGGCAGAGTCATCTCACTGTTTGTCCAACTGTCTCTCACAGATCAAACAGAGAGTAAGCACAGCAAACAGTGATGATGAAAATCGTGGAGTGGAAAGAGCACTGGCCTGGGAAGGGCCTTCCTAGTGCCAGCTCCATTAACGAGCGACATCAAGTCTCCCCACTTCCCAACCTCTTTCCCTGCAAACGGTGCGACTAGGGCCGTGGTCGGCAAACTGTGGCTCTCGAGCCACATACAGTTCTTTGGCCTCTTAAGTATGGCTCTTGCACAAAATACCATGGCCTGGGCAAGTCTATTTTGAAGAAATGGCGTTAGAAGAAGTTTCAATTTAAAAAATGTGGCTCTCAAAAGAAATGTCAATCGTTGTACTGTTGATATTTGGCTCTGTGGACTGACGAGTTTGCCGACCACTGGGCTAGGGAATGGTCAGCAGAGGTGTGTTGTGTGGGTCACATGAGGGCCAAGCACATTAGACATACTGTCAGCCTCATCTTATCAGCTTCATTCCAGTGGCTTCGGGTAGAGGGTGTGTGTGATTGGTTCGTGGGGGACAGCTTTCAGAATTGCTTTCAGTGTAAAAAGCAAACTGACCAAGAAAAAACGATTTCAGAGAGGAAGAGAGCAATAGAAACATTACTAATGAAACAACCATGGATGGGCTGCCTCCTGCCCGCCCCCTACTGGGGGGCAGCCCACAATGCAGGCATGTGCCCTGACAGAATCAAACGGTGACCTCCTGGCTCATAAGTCGACACTACCACTGAGCCACACCAGCCGGGCTCCTATTTTAAGGCTTTTAAATGACCCAAATGCTTCAGCGCCAATGACAATTAAATGACCCAAATGCTTCAATGCCAACGACAATCCTTTAAAACTTACTGGCTTTCAGAGAAAGATGAGTATCATCATACGTGGAATCTAAGTAACAAAATAAACTGATGATCAGGAGGCGTGAAAGTGTGGAACAGGGTGTGGGGCGTCAGAGGGAAGGGGGGAGGTAATCAGCCAAAGACTGGGTGCACATGCATCCCCCATGGGCGCAGACAATAGGGTGCTGAAGGCCTGGGGTGGGGAGGAGGCCTGGAGGGGGTCCAAGGAGGGGGAGGGAATATTCATAATACTTTCAACAATAAAGAATTACTTTTTTTAAACTTCCTGACTTCAGGTTGCCGCCTTAAGACCTGTGCGGGTGGTGTTCCTCTAAGGGAGGGATATTTTGGATTGTTTTTGTCCGTCCCCAAGAATGAGGGACCTGCACCTTTAGATTTGTACCCTAACCAACAGACACCGCCTCGCCGCCCGCGCTGAGCCCAGACCCGGCCCCGGCAGGCCCAGGTGCCCTCAGGAACCCCGGGAGGAGGAAGTGGCTCCACCTCCGTTCCCAGGAGATTAGATCACAGGCACCCGGGCAGCCACACGGCCCCGGGCGAGGATCTCGGTAAAGAGGACATCGTGACCCGGCCCACACGTCGGGCACGGACAGGCTGTGCCCGGGGCCGAATGGCGAGACTCCTGCCTTCGCATCAGGTTCTTCCCAAAGAATCGGACCTGGAACTAGATGACCTCAGCAAGGAAACACATTGGCTCCAAACGGTGGTTCATGTTCAAAGTCCAGTTCAAACAGAGCAAACCGAAGTTCCTGGGACTGGGTTCACATTCTGTTTTGAAATCCTCATTGTCCCCCTCAGGGTCCTGTATGAGATGCCCATGTTGATGGGCATTTAAAAAAAAAAAAAAAAACTGGCCCTCACCGGCTTGGCTCAGTGGATAAAGCGTCAGCCTGCAGACTACAGGGTCCCGGGTTCGATTCCGGCCAAGCGCACATGCCTGGGTTGGAGGCTCGATCCCTAGTAGGGGCTGTGCAGGAGGCAGCCGATCCATGATTCTCTCTCATCATTGATGTTTCTCTCTCTCTCTCTCCTTCTCCCTTCCTCTATGAAATCAATAAAGGAATATATATTAAAAAAAAAAAAAAAAAAAACAACCCTAAAGTCATAAAAGCATGAAGACTGGAACCTCAGAGGGAAGGCAGGAGAGGGCGGGTGGGAAGAGTGAACGTGTACACATCTATGCATGGCCCATGGACAGACAATGATGTGGGGGGGACGGGAGGGGGAAGTGGGCTGGAAGAGGTTAATGGGGGGAAAGGAGAACCTCCGTAATACTTTCAGCAATAAAGGTGTTTTTTAAGTGAACACACACACACACCCTGAAATGGAAGTGTCGTTTCCGTAGTTTGAAGCCACGCCCTGATAGAACAGACGCCCTCTCCATCCCCTCCCCTTCCGTGTCACCTCAGTGCTGTCATCTGGGAGCCAGGAGGCAGACAGCAGTTAGCGGGGAGACACGGCGGGCACAGCCTCTGTGTCCACCGAAGGGGCCTCCACAGGTCCAGACTGGCTAATGCTCTGTCTCAGAGCACTACTTAAGTAGACAATTTTACCCGTATGTTCCCAAAAATTCTAGTTCAGCACTTCTTAGTTGGGATTCTGGAATCTGTAGTTTAACAACTCCACCAGGTGATTCTCATCCTGAGAGAAGTTTGGGAAACACTGTCTCACAGTGACGGGTCCAACGAAGATGGATTCTACGAGGACCCGAGAGAGATAAATGGGCCCCGAGATGGAAAGAGTTAGGGCCCCGAGATCAGGAGAAGGAGGAACCCATCTATTGAACTGCTAAGATCCGGGGTCATTTCTTCCAGTGGACATGGGCCCCCAGCTGATACCGTCGCCCGGGAGCCTGAGAGGATGAGCAGGAGCCACAACAAGGAAACATCCTCCCCACCCCACCCCTACCCCCCCGCACACTGGAGGGCCCACCAAGACACAGGCCCACGGACCATGTCCAGAGGCAGGGACAGGCTGGAGTGAGGAGCCCTGGCCACCCCAGTCCTGAAGGGGAAGCAGCTACCGGAAGCCAGGAGGAGAGGCGACCACAGGAGAGGGGTGCCCTGCCAGGAGCTCTGACATCAGGTAGGAAAACCCCAGATGACCGAGGGCGGCGAGGGAGTGGGGACGCCCATACTCTCATATTTCCCCTGAGTCCCCGGGGCTGAACCCACTGGGACGCGGCTGCCAGGGGAACCCAGAGGCCGGCGTCCCAGGCCCAGAGCGAGGCAGTGGGACATGGCGTGGATCTGGAGGCACGTGAGAAGCCAGACACCCTCCCGACAGCTCCTCCCGCCCCACCCGCCACCGGCCATGAGCACCGGGAGCATGGCGGCCACAGGGGGACCAACAAAACGAAGAGGAGCGGGAAGACTGAGCCGGACACTCGAGGGGGCGCCCCCTCCGAGCCTGACCAGGGAACGTCACCGCAGAGAAGTGACAGCACAGGACCCGGCGTGTGTGAAGCCCGTGGAGGGGAGGAGTGAGGAGGCCGTGCCTGGCGCGGTCAGCGGCCACCGCATTCACACTGACCGCCAGCTGGGAGCGAGAACGTGTGAGAGAGAAGTCACACACGCTTTCAATTGATTCATAAAACCAAACACTCACTGATCAATGCCAGGGAGGAAATTCAGTTAAACAGAAATTTGTTGCTGCCGAAACCGGTTTGGCTCTGTAGATAGAGCGACGGTCTGCGGACTGGAAGGTCCCAGGTTCAATTCCGGTCAAGGGCATGTACCTTGGTTGCAGGCACATCCCCAATAGAGGGTGTGCAGGAGGCAGCTGGTCGATGTTTCTCTCTCATCAGTGTTTCTAGCTCTCTATCCCTCTCCCTCCCGCTCTGTAAAAAGTTAATAAAATATAAATAAATAAATAAATAAATAAATAATAAAAGAAATCTGTTGCACTGGAGAGTTGAGCCAAGGGATTACTTACGAATGTCATGTAGGGGGGAAATGAAAAATACGTTTGTTCAAAAGACGTAAAGTGCCAATATCCAGCTAAAAAAACTTCTAGAAATAGAACACATCTACACATGGAGAAAAACAAGTCTTCAAGAAACGAAGAGTGAACTTTCCAGGTGGAAGAAACAAGGGGATTAAAAATGCCCATCATGCAGGCCCTGGGCTCTGTCTCCTGCTTCCGAGGGGTCCGGACGGCACGGGCCCAGGGACCCCCTTCCCCAGGCTCCGGCCCTTCCCCTGCAGCTCAGCCGTCACCCCTCCCCGACCTCCTCCCGACCGGCCAGCGCGCCGCTCCCTCTCCTGCCTAACCCTCATTGCCGACGGCCAGGAGCCCCCAACTCACCAGAGTGACCCCGAGTAGAGGCCGCGCTCCCGCCTGCCTCCCGCACCTGCGGGCCGCACACCCAGCTCTCTGGGCTCTCGGGGGGCCGCTTCTTCGGGGAGTTGAGCTGCTGCATTAGAAGCCAAGGGCCCAGCGGCTCTGAAAGATCAGCCCCAGTGCGGTGGCCGCATTCTCTCCAGGGGGTCTGCTCCTAACCGAGGAGAGTGGGCAAAGCGCAGGCCGGGGAAGCCGCCCTGGCCCTGGCCCTGGCCCTCGAGAGGAGCCGGCCAGGCCTTTGGGGGCTGCAGCCCTGGTTCTCCGAGCAGACCTTCAGCTCCGTGACTTCCTGCAGAACCACTTCCGGGTGAAGAGGTGAAACTCATAGGAAGATGGGCGACACCTGCCTCGCCTCCGCCTCACCTCCGCAGGCGGCCGGCCCCAGGCTGGCGGGGCGGGTATCTCCCAACGGCTCCTCCTCCAGGACAACTGGGAGCCCAGAGGCCTCAGGGGGCCCTCTGCATCCCCTGGTGGCTGGCTATTCCTGAGCCTGTCCCTGAAACTACTAGCCATGATAGATAGATAGATGATAGATAGATAGATAGATAGATAGATAGATAGATAGATAGATGATAGATAGATGATAGATAGATGATAGATAGATGATAGATAGATAGATAGGTGATAGATAGATGATAGATAGATAGATAGATAGATAGATGATAGATAGATCGATAGATGATAGATAGATAGATGATAGATAGATCGATAGATGATAAATAGATAGATAGATAGATGATAGATAGATAGATGATAGATAGATAGATAGATAGATAGATGATAGACAGATAGATAGGGCTTTTTTAATTTATTTCAGAAAGGAAGGGAGAGGAGGAGAGAGAGAGAAACATCAGTGATGAGAGGTAGTCATTGATCAGCTGCCTTCTGCATGCCCCCAACTGAGGATGGAGCCTCAACCCAGCATGTGCCCTGACTGGGAACCGAAGCATGAACTCCAGGTTCACAGGTCGATGCTCAACCACTGAGCCACACCAGCTGGGCATACTAGCCGTTCTTTTAGCCACCTTGAAGCCCTCTCCCATGCATTGGACCAAATGAAACTATAAAGCTTTGTGCAGCGAAAAGACCTGCCCTCCCTTGTACGCCGTTGTGAAATGCGGAAGTTTAAGGGTGAAGCGAAAATGCTAAACGCTTCTTGAGAGAATGAACCTGAAATGAAGAGCTTCTGAGCAGCATCCGCGTTCTCCTGGACACTTAATGCTGAAGGCGATGGAGCCACTTCCGATCCAGAATCCAATTCCATCCAAGTCAGCTGTAGAGGAAACACGAAATAACGGCGTCTTCACAGACACTCAGGGTCTCACCCAGGCCTTTCTAATGGGTTTCACCAGCAAGAGAAGGAAATCTAATCCAAAAAGGGAAGATGTGGGACCCAAGAGTAGCCAGAGACACCAGTGGAACGTGGTTTGGAATATATTTTAAACTGTTAACAATAATCTGCAGCTAAAACCCCGGAGGATCCAAACGCGGTGGCAGCAGACGTGGGGGGTGAAGAGGTGGGAGTGAAAACATGCTGAGGGCCTAGTTTTGTTTATGTTGCGAAAGAGAAATCAACTAATTCCAAGTAATTGATTTGCGATCAATAGTCCAAATATTAATTAACCTAGCCATGAGAAAAGGGACATAACTCTAGATATGAGATTTTATTCAATAAAAGCAAGTAAAAATGTATTAAGAAATCTGACAATCTCAACAAGTTCATGGTTTTCTATAAATGTTATGAATTAATCAAAATTGACCCAAGAAGAGGTAGAAACTATGAATAGATAAGTAGATTAATATGCTTATAAAAGGTAGGCAAGCAAAAACTGGTTTGGCTCAGTGGAGAGAGCGTTGGCCTGTGGACTGAAAGGTCCCAGGTTCGATTCCAGTCAAGGGCATGTACCTTGGTTGCGGGCACATCTCCAGTAGGGGGTGTACAAGGAGGCAGCTAATCGATATTTCTCTCTCATCGATGTTTCTAACTCTCTATCCCTCTCTCTTCCTCTCTGTAGAAAGTCAATAAAATATATTTTTTAATTTTTTTTAATTTAAATTAAATTATATTAAATGTTGGCAAAGCTCGAGTCACTTTTTATATTTTTTTATTGATTTTTGAGAGACTGGAAGGGAAAGAGAGAGAGATACCTATGTAAGAGAGCAACATCAATCAACCATCCCCCCACCCCCCCTCCCCCGCACAGGGGATTGAGCCAGAAACCAGTGGTTGACCATGGTTCTTTGCCCGGTCAGGGCACAGGCCCAGGTTTCGGGCTCCATCCCTAGTGTGGGGTGTGCAGGAAGCAGCCGATCCATGATTCTCTCTTATCATTGATGTTTCTATCTCTCTTTCTATCCCTTCCTCTCTAAAATCAATCAAAAATATGTTTTAAAAAGAAGAAAATTGGAAGTTTAGGGCAGAGAGTGCAGGATAAAGTATTTAAGGCCATGACCTGGATATTCCGGTGTGTTTTTTGTTGGGTTTTTTTGTTTGTTTGTTTGTCTGTTTTGTTTGGAGCCAAGAAAGTAAAAATTTATTCAGGACACGGGCCATGCCCGGAGTCACAGTAGCTCATGCTCAGAACCCTGGGCCCATGTCTTCCAGGGGACGGGTTACATGGGGGCAGGGGATATTAATCATGGTGATTAATAGAGTCAGAGACCTGGCCTCTGCTGATTGGCTGGTGCCGGGGGCAGGTCGTTGCACCGGGGCCCATGTCAGCCTGGAGCTGTTCTGTCCAGCTCTGCGAGGGTCTGTCCTGTGAGGCCGCTCCGCCTTCCTGGGCTAAGACGCTGTGCTGAGTCTGAGTGAAAACTGTCCCAGGAGTCAACGGGCCCGGGCCTGTCTCTGAGGGCGCGCACTACAGGACCGGAAGGAACCGCTTGTCCCGAGGGCTGGTGACCAAGGAGGGCCAGGGCGGGTGCGGCAGGGCGCTGGGGAGGCCAGTTTGAGTCAACGGGGAAAACCCCAAAAAAAGACCAGATTAAAGAAAATGGGTCTCTGCTGGCTACAGTCCCCCTTTCTTCTGTCACCCCTCAGTCTTGGGGACCAGGGGGCGACGGGCCCAGGTCAGCCAGGAGGAGGATCGGCTCGTCAGATGGAGTCCGCTCTGTCTGCCCTTCGCGCCCCTCTGGCCTGGCTCTTACAAGCTCACACGCCCCCCTCCCACCGCGGCCCGGAGCCTCCGGGAGAGCGAGCGGGCATTTCCACCTGGAAAGTGTGGCCTTGTCTCCACCAGGAGGCTCGCTGTCCCCAAACTCCACCATCGAGTTCCCAACCCAGCGCCAGCTCGCATCTCAAGTAACCTTATCCTCCTTGAACCCCCTCCCCTTGGAGCGCTCTGTGGGGGTGCAGCCGGCCAGACTGTGCCCTCGGAGGCGGTTGGTTCCTGTTGAACCCGGTCAGAGCCTGGTGCCCCCGGACCTCTCTGCCCCTCTCTGGGCGCTCCCCAGTCCTCCCTCTACCCTTCCAACGACTAGGGGGCACGGGTGTGTCAGAGTGACCTCGCTGTGTCACCAGCACCCGAACCCATAATCGCCCCCCATCTGACCCTGACAAGACAGCACTTCAGCACCAGGACCCTGGCTTCGCAGGCTCCCCACTGAGAAGGCAGCGCTGGGCCCGGCCGCACCCCGAGAGCCGGGAACTCGCACATAGCGGCGCCTGTCTCCTTCCACATGGACCCATAGTCAGTCAGTTAGTTATTTAGCTAGTTGATCCTCGCCCAAGGATATTTTTCCATTGATTTTAGGGAGAGTGGAAGAGAGAATGAGAAACATGGATGTGAGAGAGACACATCGATTGGCTGCCTCCTGCTCACGCTCTGACCAGGGCCAGGAAACCTGCAACCAAAGTGCATGCCCTTGACCGGAATCGAACCCGGACCTCTTGGTCGGCAGACGGGCGCTCTATCCACTGAGTCAAACCAGCCGGGGCTGACACACTGTATTTAACTGTGTGTCCTGTGCAGACACGCGTCTCCCTCACGCGGGACACGGATGGTGCGTGTGGCCAAGCAGAGATTTTCTTGGAATGTGACTGCAGATTGCGGGGGCAAATGGGCTGTTATAAACCACAGCACTGTCTCCTCAAGGCCATGGGCACTTTTTAAAACTTTCCCTCTTCCTCTGAAGCGACTGTTCCGTTCATCAATGCTCTGTTTGTCCAGGCGAGCGCCGGGCCTCACAGAACAGCCGTTCAGACGCCGTGACTCAGTGCAAGGGCTTTCCTGCCGTCCGGGGGGATGTTCACGGCACACACGCCCGCGGACTGTATCAAAGCCGCCCCCGTGCCGGGACCTCCCGGCCTCAGAGGCGGAGGACGCCAACCGGCTGCGGCTCCCTCCTTTGTCCTCCCATCGGGAGGCCTCATTGTCCGAGGACACGGCCCGTCGGCGAGGCTGGAGGGCCGCAGGGCTCTGAGTATCCACTAGGATGTGTCCACACACCAAGAGGGAACCCCAATGCACAGGGCCGCCAGATCATCCGCTGAGCTGTGCTGGGGATGTTGATGGGGGAGAGGAGGGGATCGCCCTGGGCACCCGCCACGCCCACAGCCATGGGAGAATCGCCACTCAGTGCGGCTGTCAGCCACTGAGCTTGGGGCGCTGCTCTTTGGCGGCGCAGACGCTCGTCCATGGGATGTGGCTGTTTCTTACGAAGACCTCACATCACCCGCCCTCACCTGCCTGTGTCACTCTGTCCTCCACATCAGACGGCCAGCCCCTCCTCGGACACAGTGTTTTGAAAGGACAGGGGAACTAGCAAACACCGTGTCCTCAGTGCCCGTATTGCTTATTATCTTAATGTCTGCCGTGTTTACCGCAGACAGTTCTTACAATAGCATGCACAGCTACCCACAAAGATGGAGTCTCTCTGAGCTGGGAATGAACGGCGCTCCAAACCACCCAGGATGAGCCAGCGACATTGATGCCACACCTCCCCCGCCCTCCCTAACCCGCCCGCTTACCCCCTCATCCCGGGGTCCACGCCACTGGCCGGCATGAAGGAGGTCGGCAGGAGCTGGGCGAGGACTGAAGGGGGCAAAGCACGAGGGCAAAATCCTCAGAGAAACAAAGCGTGTGCCCCCTGGTTCCGACCACAGGATCTTCTCCCGAAGGCACGTCCCGTCCCGGGTATTTACGAGGACGGCAAAGAGGACCCCACATCCTCACCCCCCTGGGAAAACGGCTTAAAATCTCAGTGAGGCCCGCCCTGGCCAGGGCTGCTGAGTGGATAGAGCATCGGGCTGTGGACCAGAGGGTCCCAGGTTCAATTCCGGTCAAGGGCAAGGGCACGTACCTCAGTTGCAGGCTCCTCCCCAGCCCAGCCCGGGCCCTGGTCAGGGTACATGCAGGAGGCAGCCAGGCAATGTGTTTCTCTCACATCAATATTTCTGTCTCTCCACCTCTCTCCCCCTCTCTCTAAAAATCAATTAAAATATATCCTTGGGTGAGGATTGGGGGGAAAAAGTCTCAGTGAGGCCATTTATAAAAGCTCGCAGGCCTCCCAACCAATCGGTGGGAAATTTCTTTGGAGGTTCCATGATGTGCGTGCCAACTCCCAAGAATAGACACACACACGCACGCACACACGCACACACACACGCACGCACACACGCACGCACACACACGCACACACGCACACACGCACACACACACACACACACACGCACAGCTGCGTGAAGGCCTTCGGTGCTCTCAGTCCTGGTGGCATAGACTTACCTAGGGGACTCACCGGGCCTTGCTGAGACAAGTCTCCCTTAACCTTCTCTCCAGCAGCCCGGTCTGGCCCCGCCCCTCTCACCCCCCTCCTCCCTCCGAGCTCCCCGAAGGGCGCAGGGGCCCCGCGGGGAGACAGGCGGCCACACCTCCCGGGTCAATGCACGCGGGGGAGGAGCGTGGCCAAGTGCGGGGGAGGCTCCTTTGCCTCCGGTTCAAGCAGCAGAGCTGACAGGAGCCGCGGGGGGAAGCAGCGGGGCCCTAGGCGTTCCCCTCCTCCTGAGCTTCCAGGGTCCGGGGCCCCGCAGGCGCCACGGAAACCCATGGCCGGGCTGGGGAGACCGGGCACGGGGCCCGGGGCCTGGGTGCGCCTGGGCCGGCTCTCCCCCTCCCCCAGGCCCCAGCCCGGGCCCCTCCGCACAGCTCAGGCCCAGCGCAGCCGCAGCCCCTTTTCCATCCGGCAGCCTCGGCGAGCCCGTCGCCAAGGCTCTGGCTCTCTCCGTCCACAGGGCCCCTCCCCATCCCCCTGTTAGTCACCCGCTTCCCCGTGGCGGCCCAGCAGCGGCAGCTCCTCCATTCACGCCGTGCTCACTGTGGAGAGCCCATGTGTACACGCTGCACACCCCATAGCAGGGCTGTCTTAACCCCATGTCCTGTCCAGTGTGAGGGGGCTAACGCATTCAGTTCAGGAACGAACCATGATCCCGAAACCAGTCAGTTCCCATCGACCAGCTGCCTCCTGCACGCCCCCCACTGGGGATACAGCCTGTCACCTGAGCCTGTGCCCTGACCGGGAATCAAACCATGACCTCCTGGTTCACAGGTCAATGCTCACCCCTGAGCCACCCCAGCCGGGCTGGAACCAGGAGGTTCTGAGAAGCTGGGCGGGTGCCAAGGGAGAAGACGGGCAGACGGGGCCTCCTGCAGCCCCCACGCCCTTTCCCAAGGCCCCGTGCCGTCTGCGGAGCCAACCGGGTCAGAGTGGCCGTGCTGGGAGGCTTGGCCACGGACGTGAGCTGATGCCCGCTCTCTCCCTGGCCCACTCCCTGCGGGACAGCCGCCTGGGGTTCCGGGTGCCGCCACCACCAGCCGGAGGCCCTTCCGAGGGACGCACAGCCGCTCTCTCCCTGGAGGGGGCGGCCGGAGGGTGAGCACCGTCCGAGGCTACAGGCAGGGCCGCCTGCTCGCAGGTCACCCCCAGGCCCGAAAGCCGACAGCCAGGACCGGGCTGGGTGGCTGGCAGGCACGTCTTACAGGAGCTGAGCCAGGCCACGTCATCAAAGGCATTCAGACAGGCGGCTGCCTCTGTTATATACATACTCACACCGTGTCTGTTTCACCAAAACGCGGCCCGTGGCACAGCGTGGCTTAGCGTGCAGGTGAGCCTCAGCCCACCCCACTTCCTCTTCGGGGCTGGCCGGCAAAGCCCATCCCTCAGCAATAACACCTCCCGCCCTCCCGCTGCCAGCCTGTCTGGGGAGATCAAAGGGCCTCTTCCCTGCCCATCAGGCCTGCAGGCCCCTGGCCTCACCAGTCTGTGGTCTCCCCCTTGGCCCAGGCTGCTCTGCTCTCTCAGGAGCCGCCTCCTTGGACTGGGCTGGTGACTGACAGTAATGGCCATTCTGTTAAGTCACCTCCCTGCTGAAATGCCCTCCAGACACACTCCTCAGACTCCCAGGAAGAGATGAGAATGGATTCAGGAAAGAACATCCTCCAGCCCTATTCGTCACAGCGCAGCGAAGACAGACAGACCGGCAGCTTTGCTTCCCCTCAGCCAGGGCTGCCCCGAGAGACACCGCTGGCTGCTAAGTGGGCATAGGGCGCAGGCCGGTCCTCAGGTCTCTGCTTCCTGGTGCTTGGACCATCCGAAGCCCCAAGGCCATGGGGTCTTTTAAAAGGTGTTTTTAAATAGATTTTTATCGATTTCAGAGCAGAAGGGAGAGGGAGAGAAAGAAAGGGAAACAACAATGACCAGAGAGAATCACTGATTGGCTGCCTCCTGCTGCCCCCACACTGGGGACCAAGCCCAAAACCCAGGCATGTGACCTCCTGGTTCATAGGTCAACTCTCAACCATTGGCCCACACCTGCTGGGCCAGCCAGCTAACTGATTTTAAAGAAATTCTCACTTATCAGACCATCCACTTGTTCATGGAGGCTCCCCATCCTCATCCGAAGAAAAGAGGGAGGGGGAGGGCGAGTGAGGGAGAGGAGAAAGGGAAGAATGGAGCAAGAAAGAAGGGAGGGTAGGAGGGAGGGAGGGAGGAAAAACGAGGAGATGAGGAGAGAGAATGAAGAGACACAATAATTAACACCTTTTACTTTCCTTTGGCAGGACAGTGTTTTATGTATTTTATCACACGGTGATTATACAGATAATGCGCCCATTGGATAGATACCACTTGTCAACAAAGAATTTACCGTATCTGCAAGGGTGCACCTTCCATCCGACGGTTTGAAGACGGTGACCAAGTCCTTCCATGCCACCTGCCAAGCCCGCGGCAGAACCGGGAATGGGGGTCTAATTCTGTGCCGTCTCCTTCTGAGCCTCCGCAGAACACGCAGAGCGCGGTGCCCGCTTCCCCAGACCGCTAGGCGTGGCCTGCAGGTCCGATGGGTCCGGTCAGCCCCAGGGCCGGGCCTGGGCACCGTCGTCGCTGGGTCCGCACGCAGTTCGCTGAGCACCCGCCCTGTGACCACCCGCACAAGCTGCGGACACAGAGCCTCCCGCACCAGCTGGAGCGAGGCCCCGGGGCGCACGCCACCCGCCACCACATATTAATCACAGCGGAGAGGAGCACACACGGGGCGGGTCATCACACGGGGCGGGTCATTCATTATGAAAACTCCCTCACCGAGCGACATCGTGTTAACTGGTGGCAGCTTAGCGCGTCTCTGCCGGGCCTGTCTGCCTGCGCGGTCTTCGGCTGCCCGTGGTAATGAGCCGAGGCCTTCCCTCCCTCCTCAGGAAGGAAAAGCTCCGTTTGCACCCGTGGTGTTTGCCTGCGCCCTCTGTGCGGAGAGGGGCGGGCGGGCGGGCGGAGGGGGTGCGATGCCAGGTTAGCTTTACGGAGAGCCGAGGAGGAACAGGGAACGGGTGCTGGTTACTGGAAAGCCTCTGGTCCCTGTCCGCTGCCGGCCTGAGCTGCTCAGAGGACTCGGTGGTCACACTGGCGGCCGGCCTGCTGCTCTGCCCACGTGGCTCGAATTGAGAGCAGAACCTGTGCCTCAACCCACTGTCCCCTAAAGCAGGGCTCGGCAAACCGTGTCTCCTCAGCACACGACAGCAGATCCTCCGTGGCTCTGCACCACGGGGCCCGCGGGCCGGCCGCCTCCCGGGTCCTCGCTTCCCTGGTGGTTCCCGAGCCATCGTGGGAGGTGAGACCTGGCAGGGGCCTTGAAATGTCCTCGGAGCCACCCTCCTGCTGCCGCTCCTCACGTCCCCGAGAGAGAGCACCAGCACAAACCCTCGCGACGTGGCCGCCTCCGCAATGCACCGCCCGCCCAGGCGGAGGCACCGGTGCTGGGGAGGGCTCCGAAGGACAGGTGGGCAGGCGAGGAGGGGGAGCGGGAGAGAAAGGAAGGGGGAGGGGAGGAGGAGAGAGTGGGGGGAGGGAATGGGAGGAGAGGGAGAGAGAAGGGGTGGGAAGAGAAAAGGAGTGGGGGAGGGAGAGGGGGTGGGATGATAAAAGGAGTGAAGAGGGGACGTGTAGGAAGGGGGAGTGGGGGAGGTGGAAGGTGTGGGAAGGGGGAGTGGGGGGGTGGAAGGTGTGGGAAGGGGGAGTGGGGGGGTGGAAGGTGTGGGAAGGGGGAGTGGGAGAAGGGGAGGGAGGGGAAAAGAAAGGGAATGCGGAGGGAGAGAATTGCCAAGTATGAATGCTCCCGGCATTCCCAGGCGGGACGGGGAGAACAGCCCTCTGTGTCTCCTGCCAGCGACTGGCCGAGAACATCGCTGCTCTGTCTCCTGCTCCGTGCACACATGGTCCAGGTGCGTGAGGCTGGGGCCCAGGCCAGAGGCCAGCTGGCCCAGCGTTAATGCCCATGCCTGTGGGCGGAGTTGGCGTGGCCACAGAGCGACCCCTAGTGGCCTGGTTCATAGGTTGACGCTCAACCCCTGAGCCACGCTGGCCAGCAAGTTTGCATTACTTTTAATCAGAGAAAAACCCTATATTTCATCCCAACCGTTTCCTCATAACACACACACCTGAAACGTATAGGAATGTCTGATCCCTTTTGCATCCAATAATGCTAGCCTGTCCGGTGATTCTTTACACCCAAATTCGAAAGTCGTGATGAATTGTGTGCCCACAGCCACTCCACACACCCACCTGTGCACAGGGACATGTGGGCAGGATGGTTTGGGTAGCTGCCTGTGACTGAGTCCGCTTCCGTCTGCCAACTGGAAAGACAGCCTCCGCGCTGGCGCCCTCCGGCTCTCTCAGGCACATTGAGTGACAGCTCGTGGGACATCAGATCCAGGTCACGTCACCACAGACTGTGTGTGGCTGCAGGTCAGAAGTACCTTCGTACAGAGCCCTGAGGCCAGAATGAATTTCTGTCCACTCAGCATTCTACTCCCAACCTCAGGGGAGAGAGAGAGAGAGAGAGAGAGAGAGAGGGAGAGGAGGAGAGAGAGAGAGAGAGAGGGAGGAGGAGAGAGAGAGAGAGAGCGAGAGGGAGGGAGGGAGGGAGGGAGAGAGAGAGAGAGAGAGAGAGGGAGGGAGGGGAGGAGGGAGGAGGAGAGAGAGGGAGGGAGGGAGGGAGGGAGGGAGGGAGGGAGGGAGGGAGGGAGGGAGAGAGAGTCTCAACTCAGGCTTCAGCCTGCATTTGCAAATGAGCAGGAGAAAGAAAGACATAAGCAGGCACAACCAACAGACGATGGGTTAGGACAGTGAGCCCCATGCGGCTCTCTGGCCCCCGGAGTGCGGCTCTTCCACAGAACACCACGGCCTGGGCGAGTCTGTGTGGAAGAAGTGGCGTGAGAAGAGGTTTAAGAAATGAGGCTCTCCGAAGAAATGTCAGTCGTTGTCCTGTTGATGTCTGGCTCTGTGGACGGAGGAGTTTGCCCACCACGGGGCTAGGAGCTCTCTTCACTTGTGAAGGCAGATGCGAGAGGTCTGGCTTCAGCGGGAATGGCTCAGCGGTGACAGGAGAGCGCGGACCCGCAGGCAGCCAGGAAGGCCGCCTCGCCGGGGCCCGGCTCCGTGCCGGGTGTCCTTGAGCCCGAGGGCCTGGGCAGGGAGGATGCGCCCCTCGTCACCCGTGGCCGCGTCCTCTAATGAGTTTGTTTCCAGGCGCCACGGAGGCACACCTCCCCGCCCGGGCGCCTGTGTGCAGGCTCACTCCGGCTTCACAGCGAGGCAGCCGCACTGCCTCCCATCATCCCCCATCGCCCCGGCTCCGGCTGCCTCCCGTGAACCTCTGGAGGGGCTCGGGGCCGAGCGTCCACCATGAACCGGGAGGTCCCAGCTCGGTCAGGGCACAGGCCCGGGCTGCAGGCTCGGTCCTCGATGTGGGGCGTGCAGGAGGCAGCTGATCAATGGGTCTCTCTCATCACTGATATTTCTGTCTCCCTCTCACTCTCCCTTCCTCTCTGAAATCAACAGAAATATTTTTTTAAAGAAATGAGAAACCCAAGGAACTGTTTGACATTGAAATTGGATTTCAAAAGAACTGTTGGCCCAAACAAAACTCAGTCCAGACGGATTCAGTGGACTCTCGGCACAACCATTATGGCTGGTCTCCTTTTCGGTTCTATAAGTGTGTTTCTAGCATCACATGATCTCACTCCTCTAGGAGGAATGATGAACAGCACAGACCCGGAGACAGGGAAGCATCGATCTGACTGCCAAACCTCAGAGGGAAGGGGGGGAGATCAACCGAAGGACTTGTGTGCGTGCATATGAGCCTAACAGCGGTCACGGACAACAGGGGAGTGGGGGCATGAATGGGGAGGGGTTTGGCATGGGAATGGGGGGATGAGGAACAAATGTGTGATACCTTAATCAATAAAGACATTTTTAAAAACGAAATGAGAAACCAAAATTTACCTTAAGAAAACAAAAATCAAATTCACATGTCAGTACCGGCCTCCTAAACATTAAGGAATACAACATCCCACCCCCAAAAAAAAAAAAGAAAGAAAAGAAAAGAAATACAACACCTTGCAGACCCTGCAGGGGCCGGGATGTGTGGGGACACGCACTGTGCCCATAAAACGCCCGCTCACAGCCTCAGAGCTGCTCTCTCTGCACCGGAGGATGCCAGCCACTCGGTGCGGGGGGAGGAGGAGCGCCCAGGCCTGTCTTAACAAGCCAGCACCCGGCGGAGCCTGGACGGGGTGCCTGCTCCCTCTGCGGCCAGTTAGGGGTCCCCAAAACGCCCCGGGGGCTCTGCAGGGAGGGCTCTGAAGGGAGCCCACGGGCCCCCACTGAGTCGGGCACCTGCTCATGCCCAGACCAGTGGCTGGGTGAGGCCGGTTTTGGAAAAAGCACCGATTCCCGGTGAAGCCACGCAGCCTGAGCAACTCCAGAGGGAGAACACTATTTAGACTTTATTTAAGTTTCCCTAAGAAGTAACATTGTCCGCCCCCTTCATCCTCAGAAATACTTTGCTTCATTTCTTTAATACATTTTTTGATGTCAGAGAGGAAGGGAGAGGGAGAGAGAGAAACATCCATGATGAGAGAGTCACTGATCGGCTGCCTCCTGCCCGCCCCCCACTGGGGATGGAGCCTCCAGCACAGGCCTGTGCCTGACCGGGGATCGAACCCTGACCTCCTGGCTCCTAGGTCGACACACAGCCCCTGAGCCCGCCGGCCGGGCAGAGTCAGCCCTTCTCGATGCCAGGGCCCTGGCACCCGTGTCCTCACTGCAGACGGCACCTAACCTGGCGTTGCTGCCGTCGGACGGGCCACGCCTCGCCCGTTCCCGGCAAACCTTTGTTTCTCGCTAAAACCTGTTTGCCTGGCAGCAGCCAGGAGACACGGGGACCTCCCACGGCAAATGCTGGTACAAAGGAGAAGGCCCACGTGGCCAGAGGTGTGTGCCCAGGCATTATCCCCGCCGCCTTCGCCAAGTTTGCCAAGGGAGGGCCCCCTCCCATGTGGACTCGGCTCGAGTTGCCCGGACACCACTCCTTGTGGGTCATTGTTCCTCCGCCACTCCGACCAGAGGCTCCTGATCCGCCCGCAGGCTGAGCCACGGCGTGGACTCTGCGTGGCACGCCAACGCTGCCCGCCGGCACCAGAGGCGCGGGCTCCACCGCCACAAAGACGGCTGGGCCCTGGGCGGGCGGCTCAGTGGGTTGGAGCATCTTCCTGTACACCAACAGGTTGTGGGTTCGATTTCAGGTTAGGTGTGTAGATGAGACAACCCATGGATCTTTCTCACATCAATGTCTCTCTCTCTCTCTCTCTCTCTCTCTCTCTCTCTCTCTCCCTCCCTCTCTCTCTCTCTCTCTCTCTCTCTCCCTCCCCCTCTCTCTCTAAAAGTCAATAAAATCATATTCTAGGTTGAGGATTAAAAAAGAAGAGCCCAGCTGATATAGCTCAGTGGTTAGGCAATGACCCATGAACCAGGAGGTCACAGTTCAATTCTGGTCAGAGCACAGGCCCAGGTTGCAGGCTTGATCCCCAGTGCATGGTGTGCAGGAGGCAGCCGGTCAGTGATTCTCTCATCATTGATGTTTCTCTCTCTCCCTCTCCCTTCCTCTCTCTGAAATCAACAAAAACATATAAAAAATATATTTTTTTAAAAAAGAAGTTTGGGATCTCGTGGACTGCGGCCAGCAGCTGGGAACCCCTCCCCTGGGCAGGGGTCTGTCTTGGGGTCACCACCCCTAATGGCTGGTGACACAAGAGCCGACCACTGAGAACGGACTCCGTTTCTGCAGCCAGACATGCTCAAGACCCTCATCAGCCCCGATGTGCCGATGTGGGCTCCATCCGAGGCCCATCCGTCTCAGGACGCACTCGGCCTCCGCGCAGACACCCGGCCACATCCGGACGCGCTCCACCAGGCCGGCGCCCGCAACACCAGGAGCCAATGGTCAGCGGCGGCGGCTGTGGAACCGGAAGGCCTTAGTGTGCGGGGACAAGGTCACAGGGATCGGGGGATGCTTTCAGGAAGCGGCTTTTTCTCTTGGGAGATGTCCAGGCCGTCACCCTCATCACCGCCGAGTGAGTGCTCCTGCGCCGTCTCCCGTCTCGCCAGCCTCCCTGATTCCGCGCTCCCGCAGGGGGGCTGGCTGACTCGTGGGCCTCCCTGATGCCAGGACTCTGCCAGGCACAGAGCAGGGGCCGTGTCGCTGCTGTCCCTGCAATGCGCTGAGACCCTGTCATCGCTGTCGCCCGTTTCTGCCCCACCCGCCCCAGCTCTGTGATCACGCTGTCACCCGAGCTGTCACAGACTGGGGGCACTCTGCGGCCTCCGTGAACCCATGATTACGCAAGGTCTCGGAGGCCAGTACATGGGGCTGCCCTGGGGTTCTCTCACCCCCGTGAGGCTGTCTCACCTCGATTTCACCGTGTTTTCCAGGCAGCGCCAACTCTGCTCCCAATAGCCGGGCATCCAGGCCAGCCTCATGTGCCAGGGGCTCACCCCTGTTCCCCGGCCCCGACAGCAGGTCCCGTCATGCAGGGCTGCCCTCCAGGCTGCCACCCTGCCACTGCGACAGCAGAACTCCCCCTCCGCCTGCTCTGCAGAGGCGCCGGGCGCTGACCCGTGATCCGCCAGGACCCAGCGGGAAAGCCGGCAGGGAGCAGTGTCCTGTGCCGAGGCAGGCAGTCCCCGGAGACCAAGCCCAGAGCACGTGTCCCTCCCCCCCAGGCCCGCGCACAGCTGTGTGTTCGGCCACAGCTGGGCCGCCTGCGTGTCACAGGGACCGGGCCGCCAGCTGCCAGGACTGGGAAACTGGATAAGGTGACTGAAGCCCACAGGCAGGCAGCCGGTCCCCGTGTGGGAGAACCCTCTCCCCTGCCCCAGAGCCCTGGGGACCTTTCACACTCCTGGCCGCGACGCACAACCAGAGCCAAATGTTCAGCACCTCCCTGGCAGGCACGGCGTCACTCCCTGTAGCCTGGAATCACGTGGCCTTCCTGACCGAGCAGGGAGTGTCAGGACGGGCACAGGGGGCAGGACGGGCACAGGGGGCAGGACGGGCACAGGGGGCAGGATGGGCACAGGGGGGGCAGGACAGGCACAGGGGGGCAGGGCGGGCACAGGGGGGCAGGGCGGGCACAGGGGGGCAGGATGGGCACAGGGGGCAGGACGGGCACAGGGGGGCAGGACGGGCACAGGGGGGCAGGGCGGGCACAGGGGTCAGGGCGGGCACAGGGGTCAGGGCGGGCACAGGGGGCAGGACCAGGAAGGTCGGACATTCATGGAGGGAGAGTTCATCCACCTCCATCCTTGCGCCGGGCCAGG
Organism: Pipistrellus kuhlii; assembly: GCF_014108245.1. Classification (NCBI taxonomy): domain Eukaryota; kingdom Metazoa; phylum Chordata; class Mammalia; order Chiroptera; family Vespertilionidae; genus Pipistrellus; species Pipistrellus kuhlii. Next base: position 178,476 of record NW_023425515.1, read on the forward strand.
ACGGGGCCCAGAACTTCAGAGAGGGGGTTTTCCTCTGAATTCAGAGAGGCCGCCCTGAGCTGACACACCGCCTTTCAGAGGTGATTCATCAACATCGTCTCCGGAAAGAATCCGCCGGAGACGTGAGATGAGAGCCGTACAAAGGCCCAGCTGTCACGGAGTGGCCGGCCGGTGAGAGGGCCAGCTGCTCCCGAACATCAAAGGCTCCAAAGGCCGCGTTCAGTTGTGTCTCCAGACCCCCCAGCGCCGGATCCAGCACCTTGAACTTGAGACAGGAAGACTGGAGGCCACCCTCCTGGGAGCCAGGAGGACAGGGCCCCGCCCCCGCCCCGAGCACAGAGCCATCAGTCACCTCGTGTGGGAAGGGCCGCTCCAGTTCATTTAAAATCCTGAAACCGGTGTGGCTCAGTGGATAGAGCGTCGGCCTACGGACTAAAGGGTCCCGGGTTCCATTCTGGTCAAGGGCATGGACCTTGGTTGCAGTCACATTCCCAGTAGGAGGTGTGCAGGAGGCAGCTGATTGATGTTTCTCTCTCATCAACTCTATCCCTCTCCCTTCCTCTCTGTAAAAAATCAATAATATTGTGTGTATATATATATATTTTTTTTTTTTTAATTTTTTTTTTTAATCCTGGGACAGCTGCAGGAACCACCACAGGCAGTAAGTATGCTGCTCCCACGCCGGGCACCGGCTCCTTTTGATAACCCGTTGTCCGATTTCCGGAGAAACGATGTTAGAGCTTCATGACGGGAAGAGGAGCCATCCCGTCACACACGTTTCTTTATTGGTCCTGGCTCTGTGGCTGTCCACACGGACTGAGAGTCTCCTATCTCAGGACCCCAAGCCCTGACCAGAACCGAACCCGTGACCTCCTGGTTCCTAGGTCGACGCTCAACCCCTGAGCCACACGGCCGGGCTGGGCTGAGCTTCGCTCTGATGAGAGGACCAGGCATCCTCTGTGCACTAGGCCCATGCCACTGCACCCCACCCAGCCCCTGCCCTGGCCCCACGCCCCCACCCAGAGGCCCGCGGGCCCCGCACAGCCTCCCCACGCCCGTGACAGCACCAGGTCAACATCATTGATGCCCCCCCCCCACCCCAGGAAAGAAATGCCAGAACCCTGAGCTGTCACCATCACCAGGAAGAGCCGAGCCTGTTTTGATCTGAAACCAAACCCTGCGTCCTGAGCCGCTCTGGGCCCAGACCCCTCAGGTCCCCCCACCCTGGCCTCCAGCGCGCCCTCCCCCGGCCCCCAGGCCCGGCTCGGGTTTCCCTTCAAAGCCCCTTGCGGACCCGGGGCCACTTCCCCCAGGGCGGCCGGCCCTCCCTGCGGCCTCCTCGGAGGAGGAGGAGGGGGGGGAGGAGGAGCTGTTTTGACTGAGATCAGGTTCTGGCCGGGGGAGATGGGGAGGAAAAGCCTCCAAATTGGAGTGAGAGTAACTGAGATGTCTGCCCTTCGTAACTGTCAGGGGCGTCGCTCTGGGACAGGACGGAGGGGCCGCGGTGGAGGGGCCGCGGGGGCGGGCAGGCCGGCGGGCACTTCGGGAGACATTCTCCCCCACACCCCGCCCTGGCCTGGCCTCCAGGGCTCCTCGCAGCAGGGCAGGGAGGAGGAGGGGCAGAGGTGCCCCTCCCCCGGGGGCAGGGCTGTCTGGCTAGTTGCTGGGTGCCCCGAGGCCAGGCCGCGGAGAGGCCCAGCAGGATGCGGGGGACAGAGGGGGATGGGGGGCACTCTGCCAGACGTTCCCATAAACAGTTCGTACGCTGGAAACTGGCCTGGGCTGCTCCCGGCACAGCTGCCACAGACACGCTCATGTTTCTAAATAAACTAAAGAAGATGTTTGCATAATAATTCATCGTTTCTTTTCTTTAGAAGCATCGAACAGACCGTCAAACCTCAGAGGGAAGGCAGGGAGGGCAAGAGGGGGGTAAGAGATCAACCAAGGACTTGTATGCAAGCACATGAACGTGACCTTGGACACAGACAGTGAGGGGGTGGGCATGTGCGGGGGGAGACGTGGGCGGGGAGAGGTCAACGGGGGGGGGGGGGGAGACACATAAACATTTCAACAGGAAAAATTTATGAAAAATATTTTTTTAAGTATTTTTTTAAAATATCACTTTGCCCTGGCCAGTGTTGCTCAGTGGCTGGGGCGCTGGCCCATGCACCGAAGGGTCTCGGGTTTGATTGCCAGTCAAGGGCACGTACCTTGGTTGCAGGTTCAATCCCCAGCCCCGGTCGGGCACATTGTCGAAGGCAACCAATCAGTGTATCTCTCTCATATCGATGTTTCTCTCTATTTCTTTCTCTCTCCCTCCCTTCTACTCTAAAAACCAAAGAAAAAAAAATATACTCAGATTGCCGAAGCCGGTTTGGCTCAGTGGTAGAGCGTTGGTCTGCGGACTGAAAGGTCCCAGGTTCGATTCCGGTCAAGGGCATGTACCTTGGTTGCAGGCACATCCCTGGTAGGGGGTGTGCAAGAGGCAGCTGGTCGATGTTTCTCATCGACGTTTCTAGCTCTATATCTCTCTCCCTTTCTCTCTGTTAAAAATCAATAAAATATATTTAAAAAAATAAGATTATTAAACAATAAAAAATAAATAAAATAAAGAAGTAGTTAAAAAAATTATATATATATATTATATATATACACACTCATAAGGATTGACAACAACAAAAAAAGTATCACCTTATGGTTTTTATTTTTTTTTAATATATTTTTATTTATTTCAGAGAGGAAGGGAGAGGGAGAGAGAGAGAAATATCAACGATGAGAGAGAATCATGGATCAGCTGCCTCCTGCACGCCCCACACTGGGGGGAGAGCCCAAAACCTGGGCATGTACCCTGACCAGGAATCAAACTGTGACTTTCTGGCTCATAGGTCAACGCTCAACCACTGAGCCACACCAGCAGGCCCAACTTTTTTCTTGTAACATGGATGCTCCTTATGGCATGCAAGGAGAAAGCAGTGGAGTCTAGGAAGTCCAGGGTGGCCGCGTGGCCAGATTCTGCTGAGGACTCTCCTCCTGGTTCGCAGACATCCACCTTCTCTTTCCATTCCTCACCTGAGGACAGATGTTCTTGATTTTAGGGGGAGAGGAGAGAGAGAGAGAGAGAGAGAGAGAGAGAGAGAGAGAGAGAGAGAGAGAGAGGGAGACATCAAGCTGAGAGAGAACCATGCACCGGTTGCCTCTGGTTCTTGCCCCGACTGGGGATGGAACCCGCAACCTGTGCCCTGAACAGGAATCAAACCCCCAACCTTTTGGTGCCTGGATGATGGTCCGAGCAACTGAGCCACCCGGCCAGGCCACGTCCATCTTCTCTTGTTGAATCCTCACATGGGGGGAGGGGGGAGGTTGTTAGGGAGAGAGAGAGAGAGAGAGAGAGAGAGAGAGAGAGAGAGAGAGAGAGGAAAGAAGAAAGAAGCATAATAGCAGCAGCAATCATTAAAGATGAGCTGAGAACAACTAAGAGAAGGCAAGTTGGGGGACCCGGGGGAGCCGTATCTCAGGGAAAGAGGGAGAAGGCTGATTTCTCTCCTCAGGACTCTGCCTCAGGCGCTGAGGTTTGATTAAAGAAACGACCTTGAACCACAGCAGAGAATAATAAAGGCGATTTCCAGTAAGTGTGCTAGCTCGAATTAGTCATTTACTTTTTATTTTTAAACTGAATTCAGCAGAGATTCGCATGCATTAGATTACAGTGATTAACATTTGAAATTTGACCTTGAAATAATCTTTACATTGTAAATTCTTAATGATCAAAACAATGTTCTCGGTGATTAAGACATATTAGTAATTAATTATTAAAGGAGAATAATTGCAAACACACATTCCTAAAATCTCAGGGCTTTTAAACCATTTGTGCAAATGACTGGACTTTTTTTTTTTTTTAATTTGGGTAAAAACACACAGCCCTGCACCTGATTTCTCATTTCCATCGTGAATCCAACAACAACAACAATTAAGGTTCCTCTCGGCCTGCCTTTCTGTCCCCCACGAGCCGGAACGCACGCCGCTCTGACCTCATCGGAGCCGAAGGAAGAAAACTGTCACCGTCTTAAAAAGCCAGACTGGCCCCGTGAGGCTGACAAAGGCCACGGGACTGGACCGTCGCTCTCCTAGGAACCGCTCCGCCGTGCGCCGTGGCTCAGCGGCTGCGTGTTGACCTAGGAACCAGAGGTCACGGTTTGCTTCCCGGTCAGGGCACAGGCCCCCGCGCTCCATCCCCCGTGGGAGGCGGCCGATCCGTGATTCTCTCTCATCACTGATGTTTCTCTCTCTCTCCCGCTCCCTTCCTCTCGGAAATCAGTTTTTTTTTAAAAAGAGCTGAAACTGGTTTGGCTCAGTGGATAGAGTGTCGGCCCAAGGACTCAAGGGTCCTGAGTTCGATTCTGGTCAAGGGCATGTACTTTGATTGCAGGCACATCCCCAGTAGGGGGTGTGCAGAAGGCAGCTGATGGATGTTTCTCTCTCATCGGTGTTTCTAATTATCTGTCCCTCTCCCTTCCTCTCTGTAAAAAAATAATAGATAGATAGATATATATAGATATATAGATAGATAGATAGATAGATATAGATAGATAGATAGATATAGATATAGATATAGATATAGATATAGATATAGATATAGATATAGATATAGATAGATATATAGATAGATAGATAGATATAGATAGATTTTTTTTTTTTTTTAAAGAAGAAGAAATTTTTTAATCGCTTTGTAAACATGAAGTTGGGACAGGACCCAGTATCTCACCAACAGCTAGGCTGGCGTCCAGAGAAGGGGGAGGATGGTGGTGAGCAGGCTTCGCCCAAACCATGTTTACTAAGGACCAAGGTTCCAAAAAACAGTTCCCTCCCCTGCCTGGAGAACGGGAATTCCACCAGACGCGGTCGTGTGTTCTAAGCAGCCTCTCCCAGCACCACAGCTCTGTCATCGGCCGCCCTTGCCGGAGATCCCGTCCAAGGCGGAAACCCCGAGCAGGTGCCGGCAGGACGGACGGCCACGGCCATCTCGGGGCCCGGACGGTGCACGGCCACCCCGGCTGAGCACCCCCAGCCAGTTCTAGGGAGAGACACAGAGCACCCTCTCTCCTCTCCCCCCTCCCCGGTCCAGCCCCTGGGCCATGGGGTCCCATTAGGAGTGACATGTTTAACGAATTAAAAAAAGAAAAAGCCATTTCTGGGGGGCATTTAATCTGTGCAATTTCCTGAGGTGTTACTTTGCTTTTTTTGTTTTTTCTTTTTATATATATATATTTTATTGATTTTTTTTAACATAGAGGAAGAGAGATTAGAAACATCGATGACAGAGAAACATTGATTAGCTGCCTCTTGCAAACCCCCTACTGGGGATGTGCCGGCAACCAAGGTACATGCCCTTGACCAAATTGAACCTGGGACCTTTCAGTCCACAGGCCGACACTCTACCCACTGAGCCACACCGGTTTTGGCAGGCATTACTTTTCACAGTGTACTCTGTGTTGATTGTTAACATGCTTTTTCCTAATATAAAGGCGTGGTCTGTGAAACGTGACCTCCATTCATTTTCTGTTGCTGCATAAATTACAGCGAACGTGGTGGCTCCAAGCAGCACAGGCGTCACCTTCACAGTTTCCATGGACCAGGAGTCCTGCACGTTTTAACTGAGTTCCTTGCTCGGGGTTTCTGCCGTGAACTAAACATTTGTGTCTGTCACCCCAAAATCCGCAAGTGAAAGACCTGTTTGTGAGCGTGCTGGGTCTCCGGGAGGCGGGCCTTTGGGAGGTAATGAGGGTGAGAGTCATGAGGGCCCCAGATGGATTGGTTCCCGGGGAAAAAGGAACTGGAGCTTCTCTCTGCCCCACCACGTGAGGGCCCAGCAGGTGGCGGCCCCTGCACGCCGGGGAGAGAGCCCTCACCGACAGGGAGCCTGCGGCACCCCAGCCCGGCCTCCGGGATCCTGGGCACCGAGACACGGCCTGCGGCTGGAGCCCAGGCCGTGCCCTTTCCTGTGGGAGCTGAGCCCGCACAGCCTGGCCCGGCTGGCATCAGTGTGTGAGCGAGGTGCACCCGGGTTTACCCGCTTCCCATGCAAGAAGTGAAAACGGTGAACCCCTGAGGACTCTGTCCGGGCACCTGAGGCCCCAGAACCCGCTCACCCCCACAGGAAGCGCCCTCTGTCCTGCTCGGCGTCCCTCTCCGGAGAGCATAGCTGTGCCCCCCGCCCGCCGCCCTGCCTGCTGTGCCCCCCACCCGCCGCCCTGCCTGCTGTGCCCCCCACCCCCCCACCCCACCTGCTGTGGCCCCCGCCCCCCGCCCCGCCTGCTGTGCCCCCCGCCCGCCGCCCCGCCAGCTGTGCCCCCCGCCCGCCGCCCCACCTGCTGTGCCCCCCACCCCACCACCCCGCCTGCTGTGCCCCCCGCCCGCCGCCCCGCCAGCTGTGCCCCTGCCCGCTGCCTGTGCTGCCAGCAGAAGCCATCGGGCCCGAGGCACTCCCGGCCGCACCGGTGCATAAACATCACTGATCCAAACGGAACAGCTGACAGGACGTTCACCTCCTCGCCCACCCTCATCCTGGAATGATGCCGTTCTGAGGCGCTGCCCTGACTCAGAGAAAGAAGGGAGGAAGCCCGGGCGAGGAGGAGGAGAGGGTCCTGCTATCACACCCAGAGCGTCACGGCCGTGCGGCTGGGAGGTGGGCCTGAGCGCTGGTGCTTTCTTTCCAGTTCCACTCGGGACACATTCTCTCTTTTCTTTTCTTTAATCCTCACCCAAGGAGTGAGGATATTTTCTCCGTTAATTTTGAGAGTGGGAGGGAGGGGGAGGGGGAGGAGCAGAGAGAAACACATTGATGTGAGAGACACATGACTGAGTGCCTCCCACATGCTCCCCAGCTGCAGCCCACGTCCGAGCCCTCGGCGGGGAATCTAACCTGCGGCCCTCCGCTGTGCAGGCCGACACTAACCACTGAACCAGCCGGCCAGGGCCGGGGATACAGTTCCAGTCAGACAGGCACCGAGGATGAGCACAGGGCGCTGTGCGCAGTGCGTGCATCCTGTGGACGAGGACAGTGAGCGCGGCCAGCTGTGCAACCAGCGGCCTCCCCTCGGCCTCCAGCTGCTGCCCAGCTCGCACCCGGAACCGGCCGCTCGGACCTGCTGCGGCCCCTCAGCTGGGCCGGCGCCTGTGAGGGCCAGACAGGGCCTCGCCTCTCTCACCGGAACACTCGAAAGTCAGGGAATTCCAGCTGTTGTGATTTTTAGCAAAACCCTGTTTATTTAAATGTATTTGTTGTAATACCTGCTTGGGGCTTCGTTATCCTTGGGACACAGAACAAAATCAATACCCCTCTTAAATATAATCGATTCCTTAAAAGGCATTGAAAAGTAAGCTTCGGTCATCCCGTCAGCAGCTTGTTTCCGCCCACAGAGGGCCGAGCTCTCCAGGCTGCTTTGCCAGCATGTGGCGTTTCACGGTCACCCCGAAAGCAGCAGTGTCGTCTGCCTCGTTTCCCGACAGCGGTTCACGTTTTCCGAAACGGAGCCCACTCGGCCGTCACTGCCGGGCGGACACACGTCTCCACAGCGCGGACGGGCGGTCATGGGGGAATGGGGTCAGGAAAGGCTGCCCCCAAAGCAGCCACGTGGGCTCGGGGGCTCCTCCGCTGAAGGTGACGGAGAAAAGGGGGCAGGAGGGACTCGCCCCCTCCTTCCCGCCAACCTCCGGCGTAGGCTTCCATGTGGGAAGGTCCCCTCACCCCCCCCCCCATGCCCGAAGAGACAGTTCCTGTCACCAGACTCCTCTGCGATGGGGCCTGCCAGCTGAGTCCGCATAACACCCCTCAGTGAACGGCCCTCATCGTCCATCAGCTCCCCCCGTACTCACCTCCCCCGGGGCGCCCACATCCCTCCTCCTTTGTCCATCACTTCTCTACAACGTCCTGCCTTTTTCTAAAAGGGCACATACGCTCCTCAGTCTAGCTACTTCTTGGAGTTTTCACTGCTTTTCTGTGTCGCCCCTGTGCACATGCAGCACGAATCTTTTCTCCTGTCGATCTGTCTCCTGTCGGTTTAGTTCACAGGCCCCAGCCACTGGACCTAAGAGGCTAGAGGAAGGCCGAAGCCGGTGTGGCTCAGTGGATAGTGTCGGCCTGTGGATTGAAGGGTCCCAGGTTCGATTCCGCTCAAGGGCACAAGCCCAGGTTGCAGGCTCAAGCCCCAGGAGGGGGGTGCAGGAGGCAACCAATCCATGATTCTCTCTCATCATTAATGTTTCTCCCTCTCTCTCCCTCTCTCTTCCTCTCTGAAATCAATAAAAGTACATATGTAAGGGGGGGGGAGAATGTGGCCCTCCCACCCAATGAAGGATTCCTCAGCCATAAAAAGGGCGGCCTGCCACAGAAGCTGTGCGGAGTGACACAGACCAGACACCAAAGGGCAAATGTCACATGGTTCCACTTACATGAAATCCTGGGGGGAAATTAGAGACAAGACAGATGAGAGGGTAGCGGGTGCTGGGGGAGGGGGATGGGCAGCCACCATGTAATGGTTAAGGGTTTCCGTTTGGGGCCACGGGAGAGCTTTGGAACTGGTGACGGTCACACAACAGGATACCCAATGCCACCGAGTTGTGCACTTGAAATGGCTTAGATGGCGAATTTCATGTTATGCATTCTTGGCCACAATAAAAAAGTTCCCGTTTCTGAAAAACTTTATTTCCAAATACAGGGAGTGGCTACCGTTTGCTGACCCCGAACCTGGAGTCTCCCACAGCACGGCAGTGACTCAGGCCTTCTGACGGAGCAGCCAGCTCTAGCAGAGGCGGTGGGTCCGCCCCCCGGGGTTTTCGACGGGTCTCCGGCGAGGTCACGTCTCAGGGTGTCCGTGGAGGGGGTGGGACATGGTGGGACATGGGGGAACACGGGGGAAGGTGCACTCCGGTGGGTCGTGTGCCCTTGAAAAGCCTCCAAACTGTGTCCTGCACGCGTGCCAGGGGGCCTGAGCCCGTCTGCACGCACGGCCTCGCTCTCGGTGTCGCTGATCAGGAGCCCCGGCTGCAGCTCCCCGGTGTCCCGGTGTCCCGGTGTTCCGCCGGGAAAGGGCAGTGAGAGGCGCGGCAGGCCGGGAGGATGGCCGCAGCCTGAGCACGGTTCCATCCAGGAGAACAGACAGCCTCGCAGGAACGGACACGAAGCCCCAGGTGCTGACTCGCTGTCCAGCAGCCCTGAGCCGGGCTCGGAGCCGCCGTGGGGATGAATGACGGTGTCTGAGCGATGGGACAGGAGGTGGGTGAGCTGCGAGGTGCTGCTTCCTGAATCCACACACACACACACACACACACACACACACACACACACCGTACAGCCGTGAGGCTGAGGTGCAGACACGCACCTGTCTGCAGAAGCCGTGGAGGAAGATCAAGTGCGGCGTTTTCTTTCAACACGGACAGCTGCTCTGAGAGCCCCCATTCAGGCTGGCCAATTACCGCTGACAAACCCCACTGGGCCTGACTGATGCTGGAAGTGGACTCGGTGGGAGGCAGACACCGGGGCGTGATAAAAGACATTCTCCTCGGTCTGCTGGCAGCCGGCCGTGTGCCGAGTTCTCAGGTGACTGGTTTGACAGTGATGGGACGGGAAGACAAAACGCATGCCCGTCCCTTCAAAGGCAGTCCGCTCTTTATTGCCCTCAGAGGAAACCCGCGATAAAGAACACCGGCACTCCGGCACTCTGCGCCAGTCCGAACACAGGGCGCCGACAAGGCCGCCAGCTCACCCGCCCGAACCAGACTGCCGCCACCCCCACTCCCCACCCCCAACCTCCACCCGCCCACCCACCTGCAGCCGGGAGCACTCAGAACCGGCTGCGGGGCCAGAAGCTCAGGACAGGCCCGGCTCAGCCAGCTCAGAGGGCGCTGCCCGGTCCTCCCCACGCCCCAGCCCCCGAGTGCCCTCCTCCTCTAGGCCTTCCTGTCCCAGACCCCAGGCAGCCAGAATGGGCCGGGGAAGTCCGTCCCACCACAGGCTCTGGGCCCCCTACGTGGCCACAGCATCCTCGCTGCAAACATCCCCTCCACTTAACCAGCTGGCTGAAAGGCTGAAAGGCAGTTTTGCCATTAAAAAGGTAAAGTCACAACACATAATGGACACTTAATGCCACAATGAAACGTGAAAAGATGAAAAACGTTTACTGTGGATGCGGACTATGTGACTGCATTGGCACTGTAGTCATGGCAACAGCGCCCAACAGCAGACTGTCCTGTGGACGGCGCCTGAGCGCCTTCTGAGGGAGCCGCGGGCGTGGCTCTGGCCTCGGAGGCCAGGCCTCGCTTTCTCCTGCCCATGTCCTCTTTCTTTTTTTAAAATATATTTATTGAGTTTTTACAGAGAGAAAGAGAGAGGGTCAGAGAGTTAGAAACATCGATGAGAGAGAATCATCAATCAGCTGCCTCCTGCACACCCCCCACTGGAGATATGGCTGCAACCAAGGTACATGCCCTTGACCGGAATCGAACCCGAGACCCTTCAGTCCACAGGCCAATGCTCTACCCACTGAGCCACACCAGTTTCGGCCTTTCTCTCCCCCCACCCTCCATGTCCCCTTTCAGAAGGAGAACCACCTCCTTCGGCCAGTCTGGTCATCGGGGAGATGCTGCTGTGGAAGGGCTGGCTGACAGTGACAGGTAAACCGGAGCGATGAGAGCGTCGCCATGGAGAGATGAAGCAAAGCACAAAGCAAATGGCCACCAGTTCTTTCATCTGCTTTACGGCACCTGACTGCGTCGTCAATAAAACCAAACCAGACCACACACCTGCCAGCCAGCCGCTTCTCTCTCCCGGCAGACCCGCCTCCCAGCCCCCGGGTCCGTGGCCGAATGCCTGCCGCAGACACGTCTGGGCAGAAGCGTCTGACAAAGATGCTTCAGCCAAAGGCCGGCCCCACCCGTGGCAGCTGGGCTGTGCCCGCCCGGCAGTGACTGCGCCCACGCCCCCTGGCCGGGCTCTCCTCACCTCTCCAGACCCCTGGCACCGGCCGGCACCGGCTGGCCCCGCCGCCAGGCCCCGGGGAGGCCGGGGAGCGGCCTGCGGCAGCGTCTGACTCGGGCACACAGACCGGGCTCGGGCGGGTCCGGGGGTGTGGGCGCCGCGGGCCGCAGACCGCCGTGGGCAGCGGGCTGTGGGGGAGCGGCCGGGCTCCTGCACACGGATCGCTGGAGGGAGAAGATGGGGTTCCTGCTCCTGCTCCTGCTCCTGCTCCTGCATGGAGGCGGCATGCTCCGCTCACTGTTTCTGCGGGGCCCACGTGAGCCACGGCCCCCGGCCTCACCTGCACGTTAAGCCACATCAGAAAGCTCGTGATCCCCTGACCTCCCAGCAAGATGGCTTCCAGACAAGCAGCGTCACCGTCAGGCAGCTCCGTCAGACCACGGTCATGCGTGGCCGCCCTCCTCGTCCAGCTAAGGGGACCTGCAGGCGCTCCGCCTGGAACGCCACCCGCTGGAGGGGGAGGAAGCAGCACCCGCTGGAGGCGAGGCCGGGGTGGGCACCCACGGCGAGGCGCTGCGGAGGGTCCGAGGCCGGCAAGGGGAGCGAGCTTGCCCTCAGGACACACAGCGGGGCCCTGGACAGCCCAGCAGACCTGAGATCCTTTCAGAGGAGGCCTCCACCTCGTCACTGAGATGTGCGGGCCACCTCACGCCTGTCAGTCAACGTGGACGCGGGATCCCAGGACAAGGACACCGGGCACACACCACTCGGCCTGAGGCTCTGTCCTCAGGTCTAACACACGCCTTACGGACAGACAGGCAGCCCCATCAGAGGAGGGCTCCTTCCCGCTCCTGACCCGCCTGGCAGGAGCGCGTCACAGGAGACCCCTTCCTGTGTGGGTGCTGTTACCCTGTCTGCCTGGCAGCACCCGCCCACCTGCCCGGACCAGGGAGCTAGCCTGCCCTGCGATGAGCCATTCCTTCTGCCGGGGGAAAAGTGCCACATGCTGGCATTTCCTATGGCCTGTCCGAGGCAGGCAGGTCCTGCGTCTGATCGCCGGCCCCCACCCTCCCTCTGAGCCTCACACCCGCCCGGCCCCTCCGCCCTGACCTGCTGTGCAGCTGCCCACTCTCCCATCCCAGGAGCAGAGCTGTGTGCTGGGGCCAGACACCACTCCCACCCGCACACACTGCCCGCCTCCGAGCAGCCAGCCTGCTCTGCGCGGCGGGCCTCCAGCGCCACCCAGTGTGTGAGGAGGGAAGCGCCTCCAGCTCACCACCCAGCAGATGGGCTCCTCTCCTCAGCTCCTTGGGATTGGGAAGGGCAGTGACTTGTTCTCACAGGAGGCCGGGAGGAGCATGGAGCACTCAGCACCTGTGTATCACGCACTCGAGCTTGGGATTCACGTGCTCAGCACAGCATGGGCGGGCGGCGGGCGGGAGGTGCTCCGTGGCCCTGGAGGGGGAGGCTCGCTCTGTCTTCGGTTCGGTGAAGTCCAGGTCATAAGCAGCAGCCTGGCTTCTGTGCAGTGACACGCCTGCTCTGACCGCCCCGTCCTGCCTGCTGTCATTACAGGCATGAGATCGCTGTGAGTAGTAATCCAGAGCCAGAGTCTGAAAAGGCCTGTTGAGAGCAAACTTCACATCCAAGCCTCACTCCGAGGGAAGCCCGGTCCTAAAGGCTTTTGTGATTTTAAAGAAGCTCCCGGCCAGCCCAGCTCAGGGGCTGAGCGTCGACCTCTGAACCAGGAGGTCAGGGGTCGATGCCCGGTCAGGGCGCAGGCCCGGGTTGTGGGCTCCATCCCCAGTGGGGGGCGTGCAGGAGGCAGTGGATCAATGGTTCTCTCATGGATGTTTCTCTTCCTCTCCCTTCCTCTCGGAAATCAATGAAAATGTATTTTTTTAAATAAATAAGAGGAAAGGCAAAGAGCCATAATTCCAAAGGGCCCACTGGGCACAAGCACGTCCCTCCTGACCTCCCAACAGCACCAGGAAGGTGACAGCCACGCAGAGCAGAGGCACACAGCCCCACAGGTCAGGGGCATGCTGACGACCACCGGACACCAGCCCACAGCGAGGCAGGCCACACTCTCTTCATTCACCAGCTTTCCCTTCCCAAACCCAGTCTGCGCCGGGTGCCCTCCGAGCAGCCGGCCTGGCTCTGAGGCAGGGGTGGGCAGCGTCACCTGGGCCTCTGCTGCCAGTGCCGGCTCCTCCCCCTCTGCTGGGAGCGGGATAGAGCAAAGGGAACAGCCACTCCAGCCCAACAACCTCCTTTCAGCGGGAAGTCAGCTGGGCAGAAGGCGCTGGCACGCAGGACTGCCCGCCCTCCCTGTTACCTGACCCTGAGGTCACAGAAGCTCCCCTGCTGGCCCTTCCTGCTGAGCCAGGGCAGCAGCTCACCCTTCAGGGAAGAAAGACCACACCCGGGGTGGGGGCGGGGGTGGGGGTAAGGGTGGGGGCGGGAGTGGAGTGCGGGCAGGAGTGAAGGTGGAGTGCTGGTGAGGCCAGGCTGACCGCAGCCCGCTCGGGCTCCCTCTCAGTGGGCCCAGCTTCCTCAGGCAGAGGCGTCTTCCCCCAGGGGCTGTTCAGTGGGCATCAGAGGTGCCATTAGGATGGCGTGCCCTTCCTCACCTGCAGCCCTGCCATCCTAGCACCTGGCCCTGCACATCCTCCAAGGTCCCCGCCCCCAGGGAAGGTACAGGCCCAGGATCAAGCACACCATTTATTTTTTTTTTTAATATATTTTATTGATTTTTTACAGAGAGGAAGGGAGAGAGATAGAGAGCTAGAAACATCGATGAGAGAGGAACATCAACCAGCTGCCTCCTGCACACCCCCTACTGGGGATGTGCCCACAACCAAGGTACATGCCCTTGACCAGAATCGAACCTGGGACCCTTCAGTCCGCAGGCCGACGCTCTATCCACTGAGCCACACCGGTTTCGGCGTCAAGCACACCATTTAATGGGAGCCTCCGTCGGTGTACGCGGTTCTGGGTAAAGCGTGCCTTAGTGCTCAGTGTTTTAGGTGTCGCATCCGCAGAGGGGGTGGCATCGGGCGGGGCACCTGGGTGAGGCGAACAGCCTCTGCACACTGCTCATTGTCTCGGCAGACGCCCGGAGGATCTTCAGCTCCTCTGTCCACAGCGTCTCCACCAGAGTGAGCTGGTGTGTCCCCGCCATTTCCTTCTCCTTCATGTGAGAAACCTGCAAGAGATTTTTAACTTTTTATAATAATCAACATACATAACATTTACCATTTTGAGCGCTTTTATTTATTTTTTTTTAATATTTTTTTAATATATTTTATTGTTTTTTTATAGAGAGGAAGGGAGGGGGATAGAGAGTCAGAAACATCGGTGAAAGAGAATCATTGATCAGCTGTCTCCTGCACACCCCCCACCGAGGATGTGCCCGCAACCAAGATACATGCCCTTGACCGGAATCGAACCAGCGACCCTTAAGTCCGAAGGCCAATGCTCTATCCACTGAGCCAAACTGGTTTTGGCTTGAGCGTTTTTAAATGTACAGTGCAGTGGTATTTAGAATGTCCACAATGTTATGTAATCATCACCAGAAACTGCCCCCAGCCCTGGCATCCTCCATCGTCCGGCTCCATGCCCTGCCTGTCCCAGGTCCTCCCAGAGGAGCAGTCTGTTTCCTGCACTCTGATTTATTCCACTGAGCACAATGTTGCCTTCAAAGTTCATTAAAATAGTTTAAATCCCAGTAATGTTTTTATTCAAATGAGCTGCTCTTTTATTTATTTATTTTTATTTTTTAATTGATGTCAGAGAGGAAGGGAGAGGGGGAGAGAGAAACATCAGTGATGAGAGAATCACTGACTGACTGCCTCCTGCATGTCCCCCTCTGGGTATCAAGCCAGCAGCTGGGCACGTGCCCTTGACCGGAATCAAACCCAGGCCCCTTGAGTTCACAGGCCAACACTCTATCCACTGAGCAAAACCAGCTGGGGCAGCTCTTTTTTCATTTAATTAAAATAGTAACTAAATAAAAATAAAAGGAAAAGAGTACTTAAAATCTATTATCAAGAATTCATGTGGTAATTTTAGCTATTAAAAGGTGCAGGCACAATGTTAATAGTCAAAAACCAGGTAGCATCAATGTTCAAGTATATAAGGCATTCAACAACACTCAGAGAAGGTATGCCATCCCTACCCAACATGCCCCAAACAAGTAACTTGTTAATCAAACACTTCTTCAAGAAAAAGATGTAAGCCCTGGCCAGTTTGGCTCAGCAGAGAGCGCGTCGGCCTGCAGACTGAAGGGTCCCAGGTTCGATTCCGGTCAAAAGCACATGCCTGGGTGGCAGGCTCAGTCCAACGTGCAGGAGGCAGCCAACCAATGATTCCCTCTCATCGTTGATGTTTCTACCTCTCCCTTCCTCTCCCTTCCTCTCTGAAACCAATTTTTAAAAATACATTAAAGAAACGTACCTTTTGAAGCATAGCGCTAGCCTCCTCTGTGAGGTAGCAGCATATTTTCTGGGCGATGTCCAAACTCTTCTTCTCATTCACGTCTGAAACTATCTCCCCAAGAAGGACTTTTTTCCAGCACAGACTAGAACATAATGTTTAGTAAGGTCATTTCAGCAGGGCCTCACCAAATGAAGACGACCATTACACTGAACACACACACACAGCCTCTAGTTTCCAGAAGCTTCTAAAGCCCTCCCATGGGGATTCCTCTCAGAACCCGCCCACAGGCTCCCACGCTCCACCACGTGCTCCTCCTGTGCTGACACGGACACGATTTACAAGAAGGATAGTGGGAACAGGACTCGGCCCCGGGTCTGGCCCACGGGCGGGCAGGTGGTACGCGTTTGAGGGTAGGCAAGAAGGAGCAAGAGCAGCTCGGCTGGTGTGGCTCAGCGGTTGAGCGTGGACCCATGAACCACGGAGATCACGGTTCAATTCCCAGCCAGGGCACAGGCCCGGTTGTGGGCTTGATCCCCAGAGTGGGGTGTGCGGGAGTCCAGGAGGCAGAGATGGATGAGTCTCTCTCATCGTTAATGTTTCTGTCTCTCTGCCCTCCTTCCTCTCTCTGAAATCAGTAAGAACGTTTTAACGAGGGAGCCACAGCAGGAAGCCGAGCCAAAGGCGGCAGTGTCCCCATCCGCTGGGAGCAGCCAATGGGAGGAAGGGTGGAGAAATGGATGCTGACGGACAGCGTCTCCAGGGGAAGTGGCGACAGGCATGGTGCCTGGGCTGCGGCAATGTCCGAGTGCAAGTACTGAAGGCAATTAGAAATGCAGAGCCAAAACCTGAGAGGCCCGCCCTAACCAGTGTGGCTCAGTGGATAGAGCGTCAGTCTGAGGACTCAAAGGTCCCGGGTTCAATTCCGGGCAAGGGCATGTACCTTGGTTGTGGGCACATCCCCAGTGGGGGTGTGCAGGAGGCAGCTGATGGATTTTTCTCTCTCATCGATGTTTCTAACTCTCTACCCCTTTCCCTTTTCTCTGTAAAAAATCAATGAATAAAAAATAAAATTAAAAAATTAAAAAATTTTTAGTAAAGCAGAACGAGCGGAACGAGCACACCACATCTGGGCACTGAGCCCTCTCACGCGACTCCCCCCACTCGGGGCTCCACCCCTCCAGGAAGTCCTTCCTGCTCGCGGCTCCGACCGGCACCACGGCAGGAGAACGGCAGCAGCACAGCCATGGAGCCCCGGTCCTCCCGTGGAAGCCGGGCCGGGACCATGGACACCAGGCTCCCCTGCGCCTCCCCAGAACACGCCCAGGCCTCGCCCTGGCTCTGCCCCGGGGCAGAACGGAAACCCACCCCCTCAGACCCTCTGGGCAGTGCCAGTGCCTGCACTTCTGAACAAGCTGAGGTCCCCGGGGGGCCTCTGAGGAGAGACTCAAAGTGCCACCAACCACACACTGACCGTGAGGCTCCCACAAAGCGGACACGGGGACACGCAGAGAGCGCGCCTGCCCACGGGAGCGCCCGCCCGCCCGCACTCACAACTCCGCAGGCTCCAGGCACAGCAGCCGCAGCGCCGTGAGCAGCCGCCAGGACGGCCCGTCCCATCCGAACGTCAGGTTCCTGCGGGGGGACAGGACAGGTCACCGTCACTAGGACTTCGGGGCACAGCAGTCTCTCTAAAGCGGCACTAAGCGTTACAGAGCCTGCGGTCTTGGTCAGAAAGACAAAAGGAGAAAAGTCTTCAGTTCCTAACGGTGAAGCCTGAAGACAGGAAGGTCTCTCGTGTTAAAAAAGAGAAAAGCAAGCAGCTGTTTCCCAGGCGCTTGGGCCAGAGGCTGCGCCGGATGAGGCCCCGCGGCAGCCCGGGCCAGGCGCAGGGAGACAGGCCGGCGCCGCGGGTGGTCTGGGGTTAAACCAGCACCACCACCCAGCACCAGGCCTGCGACTGAGCCGGCCCCTCACACTGCCCTTCAGCCACAGAACGGAGCGCCCTGGGAGTCACCAGCCACTGTGTTAGGTGAGGGCCAGTCTGGCCCCCACCAGCCGATGGCACCCACTGGACCACATTCAGAGACAAACGCAACCTGGGCCACCAACCAGCACACCCAGGCTCTCCGCTGGCACCAGGATGCCCTGTCCACGCTGGCCGCTGCGCCCCTGAAAGCTTCCCTGAAAAGAATCTCACGCTCCCGTGTCCCCATGACACCCGCAGAGTAAGCGCTCGGTCACACCTACCTGCCCGCTGGTGAGAGCCAGGTGTCCTCCCTACAGAGCCCTAGCCCTCCATTTTATCACCATTTCCCCACGGAACCACTGTGAGAGCAATACTTACTCTATAAGGTCATGATCCTTTAAAATGGCAATCTTTTTGTTCATCTGCTTATCTGCTGATGGAAGGTATTTAACAAGCATATCTACATAAAAAAAAAATCAGACTGAGATTTAGGGTGTAATTCAGACAAAAGAATAAACCTTTCCTTCTCAGCTTACTTTCCTTCCCATTGCAACCCAGACAAGTGTAAAGTGTGACCTCATTCATACAAAACAGAGGTCTCTTCTTCCAGGCCCACGCTGAGACCGTCCTCCGCTCTGGAAAAGCCACGGAACTCCACGAGGCGGGGACCAAACACCCGTGGGATGGAGGAGCACCCCCCGGACGGGTTCCTGGTTCCGCCAGAACCTGCACCAGAACAGCCTCATCGCCCGCTGGGTGCCTATGGCTCCTCACGCTGGAGTCTCCGCCGCCCGGAGAAGGCCCGGCTCCCACTGCTGTCTCCCCCTTTGTTGGGAGCTTTCACAGCGCATGTTTTTCAAATGTTTTTATTGATTTCAGAGAGGACGGGGAGACAGAGACAGAAACATCAGTGATGAGAGAACTCGCTGATCGGCTGCCCCCTGCACGCCCCACCGGGATGGAGCCCGCAGCCCGGGCTCTGGCCAGTGGGCAGGCAGGCAGTGCCCTGACCAGGAACGAACTGTGACCTCCTGGTTCATAGGCAGGTCGACACTCAACCACGGAGCCACACCAGCCGGGCCACAGCATAAATGAACCAGCTAAATCCTGGTCTCAGGAAGGGCAACACCGAGGTGATGGCTACGTAACAGGCACAAAAGAGCGACACCCAGGCCTTCCTGGGGGCAAAGCCCCAGAGCAGGGCCTGCGCCTCTCTGGGGAGCACAGGCCTTCCACCCGGCAGGTCTGCACGGCCACGTGCTGTCCTCCCTCAGTGACGGCGACACGTCTCCGTACGGGGAGTCCCGTTTCTCCCATCTCTAAGCAGGCATCTCCTTGCATCTTCCTGTGCCTCCATCCTGCCCGACCGAGCTCAATGAACTCTTCCCGGTTCTTCTCACCCTCAATGTTGGTCAAAGCTTCGGAGTTTTTACTTAGTTATTGCAATTATTTTAATACAGCCCGAGTAAGGCCAGCCCTACCTCGGAGAAAATAAACGATACCCATTTGAAGGACTGCTGCCTGGCCGGTGTGGTGCAGAGGTTGAACCCGGAGATCACAGCTTAATTCTCTGTCAGGCACGTGGGCTGTGGGCTCGATGGGCACAAGCCTCCTGAGGCCCACTGGGGGGCGTGCAGGAGGCAGCCGGTCAGTGGTTCTCTCTCATCGCGGATGCTTCTCTCTCCCTCTCCCTTCTTCTCTGAATCCAATAAAAATATTCGGAAGGAAAAAAGGCCTGCCATTTTTACTAAAACTTAGAAGAGCCCGCCCCCGATGGGGAGTGTACGCCCGCGCAGGGATGAGCCGGAGCAGCCACCTGGCGGGACGGGCACGCAGGCGTGGGGGCTGGCGCGGGGCACGAAGCCGTACTCCAGCAGCAGCCGCCGGCTGTCGTGGGCGCCGTAGCAGATGAACACCTCCTGGTGCCGCCGGCAGCCTGAGCCCGTCCTGACCTCGTAGCAGCGGCTCTCCTCGTTAAACGCCGCGTCCACCTGGGGGGAAGATGGTTCGTTTTTAAAGCAAAACCCAAAACCAAGACTGAGTTATGACGTTTATGTAAGCCAATGCCCGCTGGAACACTCACCGCTGAACGGAACCACACGTGGAGAAAGGAAGGTCCCCCGGCAGCCCCTACCTGGCCCCATTCGCCCCCTGTGGGGGGGTCCCAGCCCTGGTCCTGGGGACGGCGAACCTGACGATGGGTAACCCCGGGAGGGAGGGGAGCGGGGCGGGCGGTCAGCCTCCCGGGCCCCCAGGCTGCACTCGGGCAGCACAGCGGCGACCACAGGAAGCAGGCTCTGTAGTAACGAGGCTCCTGGCTCCCTGGGACGATGTCGTTTATTTGTCTGGATGACTTCCAGCGCTGGCAGGGAGGTGAACCTGATAGGCCCATAATCGGCAAACTGCGACTTGAGAGCCACATGCGGCTCTTTGGCCCCTGGAGTGTGGCTCTTCCACAAAACACCACGGCCCGGGCGTGTCTACGTTGAAGAAGTGGCGTTAGAAGTTTAAGTTTAAAAAATTTGGCTCTCAGAAGAAATTTCAATCATTGTCCTGTTGATATTTGGCCGTTTACTGAGTTTGCCGACCGCTGGGCTAGGCTGAGGACCAGGTGGGGGGCCGTCTGGCTGGCAGAGCAACCAGCGTGGGAAGCCTCCGCACCAGCCGGGACGGCCAGCGAGAGCAGGGGAGCTGCGCGCCAGGCCTCTGGGGCCCCCGCAGAACCTGTCTTAGCCTGACACGGCTGACACTGCCTATGGAGGTGTGACTGATGGTGAGTTGATGGTAGAGAGGAAAAGACAAGACCTACCTGCTCCCCACAGAAAGGCGTGGGTGCAGGCACTGAGGCCTCCTTCCTTAGCAGCAAAGCCCAGCAAGCCCCAGCGAGGCGCGGAGGAGGAGCAGGCTGCAATCCCCACCTGCCAGCAGCAACAACAGAGTAAGGCTGTGGTTTGGAGTCTCATGCCAAAAGCCAGCTGCACGCATGTTAGACCCGCCCCGCCGGCCATCTTTTTCCATAGAGGGCAGGGAGGAAAGAGGGCAGAGGAAAGAGGGCAGAGGGAAGAGGGCAGAGGGAGAAGAGGGCAGAGAGGGAAGAGGACAGAGAGGGCTGGGAGCCATGTGTCCCAGGCTGCGGGAGGCGGGACCCACACAACCGTAAAATCGCTGGTCCTGGGAAATCACTGGTCCTGGGGGCGTAAGGGCACGAACAGCCCAATAAGAAGCCAGTCCGCCAATTGGCGAGTCCATGTCCAGCATCCTGTGTATATGCCCGACTCCTCTCATGGGCGGCAGCCAGACACACCCTCCCGGCTCGGCCTCCCGCACTCGGTGTGACAAGCGGACGGCAAGGAGTGCGTGGCCTCGGACGGCACGGCGGGGCCTCCCACGCCCTCCCCACGGCAGCGGCTAACCGGGCGGCACGGTGGGAAGAGGACGGTGAGCGTGGGTCCCGGCCGGAGTGCCTCCCCGGGGACCGCGAGGGCTGGCTCACCCGGTGCCACAGGGGAGCAGGGCAGAGAGCGAGGGCTCCGACTCTCCCAACGCAGGATCCTCTGATGATTCCGACTCGTTTCCCCATTCAGTAAAGGTTTGTGTGTGTGTGTGTGTGTACTTTTTTAATAAAGCTTTATGGAAGGCCTACTACGTGCCAGGCCCTGGGCTGAGCACTGGGATGACAAAAGGAACAAAGCAGAGTGCCGGCCTCTAAGACTGCAGAGCTCAGAGAGGGAGAGGACATGAACCAGAGAGCACAGCAGAGATCAAGCGGAAGCAAGGCCCCAAGTATACAAGGGTCGGGACAGAGTGCAAACCACACTCCAGGCCAGTTCTGGAAGGAGGAGGACTGTACCACAGTGGGTGAGGGAGGGCAGGCTGCAGGTTAAGGCCTGGGGAGGAGGAAATGGGGATATAACACGGGGCTCTGCAGCCAGAGGGAGATGGGCTGGGAGGAGACAGGAGCACGCCTGGCGGGTGGGGCGGCAGGCCGTCACCAGAGCCAGCTACGCCCTCCCTGTGGGCCCCGCACTGTTCTAGGTCGCAGCTCTGAGGCCGTGTCCCTCCTGCGGACACAGAATGTGTCCCCTCACCTGGACGGCGGGGCTGTGGTTCAGCAGGTCCAGGAACGGGGCGAGCGCGCAGGTGTCGGGCTCCGCCGACAGGCCCTGCCTGCGGCCCCTCGCCATGTACACGGCCCTGGTGTTGACGGTGCACCAGGCCCACCGGAAGGCGCGGTAGCTGAAGACGCTCTTGGCGGCAGCGGAGAGCAGGGGCTGCAGGGAGGAGAAGCAGCCTCGGGAGGAAGTGAACAGCTCGCGCACGCGCATCCTCTGCTCTCTGGCCGCCTCCGCCAGCGGCCTGGGAAGGAGAGCCACCACGTCGGGCTCCAGACACACGGCGCAGGTGTAGGCCTTTGGCAAGACCTCCAGATAGGGCTTCCAGGGAGACCGGTCCCCAGCATGCCTTTCTGCAACCAGGAAGGTGCACAGCGCCAGCAGCGGAGACGGGGGCGGCTGCCACCTGGCCAAAGTAAAAGCGAAGGAAAGAAGTTACTTTCATTGAAGACGGACGCTACAGTGGTTAGTTCTGCTCCCACAGAAGGGCCAGTCAGCGCTCGCCCAGTTTATTTCAAGTGTCTGCACAAGTCACGTCCACACCAGAACGGACTCACTAACCGAGTCCCAGCTTCGTTTGATCAGCTGCCTCCTGCACACCCCCTACTGGGGATGTGCCGCAACCAAGATACATGCCCTTGACTGGAATCGAACCCGGGACCTTTCAGTCCGCAGGCCGACGCTCTATCCACTGAGCCAAACCGGTATTGGCTAAAACTAACTCTAATGTTAACAGCTCTTCAGAGCTGAAACCAAGTTCAAGCAAGTACAAAGAAGGTAAAAACAAAAGAGAAATGAAGATTTGTCAAGCTCTACTGCGATGGAGAACAGCTACTATGATGAGCAAGGCGCTCAGCCACGATTTCCTTTATTATCCCATCTCATCATCCGTTTCTGGGACAGATCGGGATTCAAACCCCCCCTCCCAGTTTGCGGTGAATTAAAAGCAAACTCCACAGCCCAGAGTAGACCTCTGCACCGTGGCAGTGTCAGCTGTGCACGGGGCTGGGTCCCCTGGCCTCGGCCTCGGTGCCGTATCTGCGATGGTGCAGGCCTACGGAGGAGCGGTGCCCGGGGAGCACGTGAGGGTCACTTACCTGGCGATGTACGGCCCTAAGCGGCTCCTAAGCACCGTGTCCGTGGTGAGCAGGCAGCTCTCAGGCAACGAGATAATCAGCTGGCCCTCCTTCCGGAAAAGAAAGCAGAGTTCAGAGCGCCCGTGCTCTGGGAAGGGCCTGTGAGCGCGCGTCTTTTCCAGCCCTCCGTCTCATCTGCTGAGAACCAGGGCAACCCGGCCACTGAGACCACCACCGACTAACTCCCAAGCCCCTGCGCCAGTGGGTGCCCGCAAGGCTGCCCCAGCGCAGGGGCGACGGCCCCACAGGAGTTAAAGGTCGGTTATGTGGCTGTCAACCTTCCACCGGGAAGGAATGTGCAAACACTGACAACCCAAAGCAAGCTGACCCTTCGCTTTCTTAGGCCGGAAGTTGTGCACCTTCAGGAAACAGACAGAACAGACACAGATACACACACACAGACACACACACACACGTCCATCTGGTGCAGCCCATGTGCCAGAGGCTGTCCTAGACTGGCCACCCTCCCAGCCTATGTCACTAGCGGAAGCCAGGGCAGCGCACCCAGCACAGGGGCCCGCCTTCCACCTGCCGCAGTCCAGCTCTTCCCACGGCGATGGGAACGGAGGAGGGAAATGAAGAGGCAGGTAGCGGACGCCAGAGACAGGGAGGCGCCGGGACGTTGTGGTCCTGCTAGCATTGTCACTGGCGTCAGCCGACAATCAGCTAGGTGCCAGTTCCAGTTGCCTCTTCTGTATATTGAGATTAAACTATTGTAGATCATCTCTACCACTTCTTCCTGCCCCGACATCCGTGACATTATGATTTTTAAAAATCCACCTAGTGCCCAGGTTAGAGAACCGGCCTGTACAGCCAAAGGTGGCGGCTCCTGTCCCGGTCAGGTCCACACCGAGCTTTCAGCGCGGGTGAGGGAGACAGCCTGTCAATGTTTCTCTCACACGTGGATCTCTTTCTCTCTCTCTCTCTCAAATCAGTTAAAACTTATCCTCAGGTGAGGATTTGTTTAAAGCCACTTGGTAAAATGGTCTCTATGGTCCTTGGAGTAAATCTCTTCATCATCAAAACTCATCAAACTGAACACAAAAGCTGTGCAGCCCGCCGGCATGGCTCCATGGCTGAGCACCGACCTATGAACTAGGAGGTCAAGGTCTGATTCCTGGTCGGAACACATGCTCCAGCTGCAGTAGGGGATGTGCAGGAGGCAGCCAATCCATGCTTCTCTCTCATCCATGCCATGTTTCTCTCTCATCAATGTTTCTATCTTCCTCCTTCTCCCTTCCTCTCTCTCTAAAATAAATAAAAACCTATTTTTAAAAATGACCAATAGTCACTGCTCTACACGAGAGGTATATGTCTACTCTCCAAACTCTGCTACATCTGAGGTCAATTATACCTCTGTTCAAAAAATAACAATATTACCCAACAATGTGCATGTGCTTAATGCCAATAAGCTGCCCACTTAAGTGGTTAAGATGGTAAGTTTTATTTTATAGTAGTATGTATTTCGCCACAATTAAAAATTATAAAGTAATTTAAAAATTAAAATAGCATAATAGAATTAAAACACTAAAAGTTACCATTCTTTACACTAAACATATGTACAAGGTTGGGGTATATAAATTAAATTGAAAAATTAAAATTATTTTAAATAAAAATTAAGGAATTGATTAGTAGCTTTACAGAAAACTGTATTAAATGTACTTTAAATGGCATAAATGGACCTTGGAGATCAGATCACCTCCCTCTGCCTGTTCCGTTCCACCTCCTCTGCTACGCAGACTCTCAGATGAGAACAGCTCCCTCCCTTGGCATGGTTAACACATGATCTGGTTCATAAAATCCGCTGTGGCAGACTGCTGGCTGCCAACCCAACAGACTTCTCCCCTCCTCACCACCCAACACCCCCCCCCCCCCCGAGGGCACTGCCCACAGGTGTCGCCTCCTGCCGCTGGGGTGTCGCTGGCAGCTGAGAGGCAGCTGGTTCACAGCCCCTTTCCTGCGGGAGAAGCTGTCCTTCCTCCCCCCTTGCTTGGTCCTGCTGCTCAGGCTCCAGGCGCTACTCGCTGGGCCTGAGCGTGGCGCTCCCTCCAAGGACGCGGGCAGAGAGCCACTAAGTCCTGGGCCTCTGACGGCCACGGAGGCCACAGCAGCCAGGTCGCCTAGCCGGCATGTTCACGTGACGGCAAAATAAACTGCTCCGGGCGAGCCCTGCTGCTCGGTGTGTCTCCGCTCTGCACACGCAGCTCTAACGGCAGAGCTGTATGAAACGTATCGAGCAAGTGGATGCCTGGATGCCGAACTTACTTTTAATCCACTTGGTTAGCCCACAAAGCAAAGCAGCAACATCTGCACTGGGCTTCAAGGACAAGAGAGATTCTCACCTGCAGGGACGTCTTGCTCATCAGCCCTCGCCCGGTATCTGGGAACCAAAGACAGGCAGGTGAGTGCACTCTGGACAGAAGATGTGTGAGACCCTCAGGGCCGGCGTCTCGTACCCTCTGGGTCCAGGGGGCTAATGGAAAACGGACATGTGCTGGCTCCTCTGGGTTTGCGACCCTCGAAGGGCAGAGTGAGTGCAGAATCGAGACCTAAAGACCATGCGCCTTCCAGAGCGGCTCCTGGGTCTCTCAGGGGCCCTTAGAATGGCCTCCTCCACAGAGTCTTCCTTTAGACTCCTACGCTGATTTAAGTGGAAATTTATCTCCAACCATATAGGAGGTGGGCAAAAGTAGGTTTACAGTTGAAATACAAATAAATAATACTATAATCGATGCATTATAATATAAGAATAAACCGTGTGTTTTGAGTACTCACAACTGTTAACCGACTTCCGTCCACCTCTGCATATGAACAGAACTTGGCATATGAGATAAACCTGGAAGACACTTTACCAATATTTTTCTACAACATAGTGTTCAATGGAGAATATGTTTTCCAATGATATTTCCGATAAGGGCTTAATCTCCTAAATTTACAGAGAACTCCTACAACTTAACAAAAGGAAGAAAAACAATCCAATCAAACAATAGTCAAAGGATGTAAATAGACACTCTTTGAAAGAGGACATACAGAAGGACGAGAGACATATGAAAACATGCTCAAAGTCACTTATCATCCAGGAGATGCAAATCAAAACAACAATGCGGTACCATCTCACACCTGTCAGAATGGCTATCACAAACCTACGACAAGTTCTGGCGCAGATGCGGAGAAAAAGGAACCCTCGTGCACTGCTGGTGGGAATGCAGACTGCTGCAGCCACTGTGGAGAACAGTATGGAGTTTCCTCAAAAAACTAAAAATGGAACTCCCATTTGACCCGGTAATCCCATTCCTAGGATTATATTTCAAGAAACCAGAAACACCAATCAGAAAGAATATATGACCCCCTATGTTCATAGCAGCACAATATACTATAGCTAAGATTTGGAAACATCCTAAGTGCCCATCAGCAGATGAGTGGATTAAAAAACTGTGGTACATCTACACAATGGAATATTACGCTGCTATAAAAAAGAAGGAATTCTTACCATTTGCAACAACATGGATGAACTGGAGAGCATTATGCTAAGCAAAATAAGCCAGTCGGAGAAAGAGAAGTTTCACATGATCTCACTCAAATGTGGGATATAATGATCAACATAATTTGATGAAAAGAATAGATTGATCTAGAGACAAATGGTAGGGGAAGGGGGCTAGAGAGTAACCAAAGGACTTGTATGCATGCATATTAGCATAACCAATGGACACAGACGCTGGGGCAGTGGGGGCTTGCCCAAGGTGGGAATGGCTGTGGGGGAGGAGGTCAATTGGGCAAAAAGGAGACATATATAAAACTTTAGAAAAAAAAAGCAGGAGAGGAACCAAGATGGTGATATCGGTAAACACCTGAACTTGCTGTCTCACACAACCACATCAAAATTACAATTAAAAGAGCCAAAGCCGGTTTGGCTCAGTGGGAGAGCATCGGTCTACGGACTGAAAGGTCCCGGGTTCGATTCCGGTCAGGGGCATGTACATCGGTTGCGGGCACATCCCCGGTGGGGGGTGTACAGGAGGCAGCTGGTCGATGTTTCTCTCTCATTGACGTTTCTAGCTCTCTATCTCTCTCCCTTCCTCTCTGTAAAAATCAATAAAATATATATTTTTTTTAAATTACAACTAAAAGAAAAAACAGACATCATCCAGAACCACAGGAAGGCTGGCTGAGAGAAAGTTCTACAGCTAGAAGGAAAGGGAAGAGTGCATCTAGACTGGTAGGAGGAGCAGAGGAACAGAAGAGCAAAGGTCCAGAGGTGTGTGCACGGAAACAGGCTGACGACTGAGTGCACTGCGGTCTTTTTCAACCAGGAAGGAGATACAAACTCCCAACTGCTCTGAACTCCGGTTCCAGTAAAACTCTGGAGACCCAGACTCAAACGGGGAGAAACTGGACTGTCTAGCAGCAGAGAATCTTGAAAGCAGCAACAGAAAAAGTAAGTTACCTACAAGGGAGCACCCATACGACTGTCAGCTGATTTCTCAACAGAAACTATGCAGGCCAGAAGAGAGTGGCAAAAAATACTCAAAGTGATGAATAGCAAGAACCTACAACCAAGATTACTCTACCCAGAAAAGTTATCATTCAGAATTGAAGGTCAGATAAAGAGGTTCACAGATAAGAAAAAGCTAAAGGAGTTCATCACCGCTAAACCAGTATTATATGAAATGCTGAAGGGTATTCTTTAAGAAGAGGAAGAAGAAGAAAAAGGTAAAGATAAAAGTTATGAACAAAGTGACAACAAATGCATATCTATCAACAAGTGAATCTAAAAATCAAGTGAATAAAAAAATCTAAACAGAATATGCCGAAGCCGGTTTGGCTCAGTGGTAGAGCGTCGGTCTGCGGACTGAAAGGTCCCAGGTTCGATTCCAGTCAAGGGCATATACATTGGTTGCGGGCACATCCTCGGTGGGGTGGTGGGGTGGGGGGGTGTTTCTCTCTCATCGATGTTTCTAGCTCTCTATCTCTCTCCCTTCCTCTGTAAAAAATCAATAAAATATATTTTTATTAATCTAAACAGAATAAACTGGTAAATATAATAGAATCAGGGGCATAGAAAGGGAGTGGACTGACAATTCTTAGGGGAAAGGGGGTGTGGAGGGTGCAGGGAGAGACTGAACGAAGTTCAGAAAACAGAGCTCGGCCACCTACACTTACTAAGGCACAGCAGGAAGTGGCCACGGGACCTTGTTAAAGTAAAGTGTGTTACAGACTAAGTTCCGGAATGTCTGCACTTCTGCTGATGGACAACAGCACTAAGTCTCGGTCACCGGCGTATCCCTGTCTACACTGCTGGAAAGGAGCATCAAATTGGTGGCTCGCCTCTGAGAGGCCGCAAGGTCCTATGATCACAACTTCTATGAATTATCCTTATTCCTGCCTTTGCCTTATTTTTCTATTCTCATCCCCCTTTTGTAATTTTAAATTTTATTTCACCATTTTGGAATGTCTTCCCATAAGCCACTTCAATTTACTTTTAGAACAAGGTAAAGCATGTTAATCCACCTTCTCAAATATTATAGCTACAACCTGGCCAGCATGGATCAGTGGTTGGACATCGACTATAAACCAGATCAGGGTTTGATTCCGGGTCAGGGCACACGCCTGGGTTGTGGGCTCAACCTCCAGTATGGAGTGTGAAGGAGGCAGCCGATCAATGATTTTTTTCTCATCACTGATGTTTCTATCTCTCCTTCTACCTTCCTCTCTAAAATCAATAAAAATATATTTTTTAAAAGAGAATTACAGCTACCAAGCAGGAAGCCTGACATAATATGCTCCCTGAGATAATACAGCCGCCTGCAAGGCTCACCCCTGCGTTCCTGTCACCTGTGCCCACGGCTCCTGTGACAAAGGTCATGAGGACTGACAGCCAGACTCACCTGGAAAACAAGCAGGTATTAAATTCGTATCTTCAAACTTCCTAGCTTTCAACCACTTCTTAAGAGCTATAAATTCAGGCTTGTAGCTCTCATTCACTAATCAATGGAAGAAAAAATGGTGATTAAAATCACTATAAAATCAGATTACCCTTTAAAAAGAAAATCTCTGATGAAATGTCTGTGTTATCATGAAAAGAAATGAATTTTTAAATGTACAAATAATGTAAACTAAAAAGAAAAAAACATATGATCGTCTCAAAGACGACTGGTAAAATGGACCGTTATCAGTGTAGTACCTCCCGCTGGCCAGGCACTTTCACACAGGTCTTCAAACTGGGTTACAGGGAACTCAGAATGATGAGTTTATATCCAAACATTGATACCTTGCAGGTAATTAGAGGACAGGAGAGAGGGCAGGACTAGAAACAGAAACCTGGGAGTCCCCAGAAAAGACACTGTTGAAAGAAGGATAAATATGTTTATATTCCCACAAGAGTTAAAAAGAATACAATGGCACAATTACAAAGAGAAATATTTAAGAAACTATAGGCCTGGTGCATGAAAATTCATGCACTGGAGTGGGGGGAAGGTCCCTCAGCCCAGCCTTCCCCCTCTCACAGTCCAGGAGCCCTCAGGGACAGGAGGTAACCTGATGATCAGGGGAAGGCAACGCCCCATTACACCTCTGCTGCTGCCACTGCCAGCAGCGCAAGTCTCAGCCAGCTCTGGTTACCTGAGCCTCGGGCAACCCTAGGCAGCTGGGTAGCCGACATCCAAGGCTTGAGTGAAACTTGGGCCAGCCCTGGGTGGCTGGTGGGGCTGAGGGGACTGGGCGCCACCATCTTGTGGCTGTGAGCACTGCCATCTTTGAGGGTGTTGTAGCAATTAGCATATTCCCTCCTTATTGGCTGTGGGCACCACCATCGTTGTGAGGGCGTGATGGTCAATTAGCATATTCCCCCTTTATTAGATAGGATATTCTCTGTGAACATTGCCCAGGAAAGAGAAATATGTTTATATTCTCACAAGGGTTAAAAAGAATACAATGGCACAATTACAAAGATAATTATTTAAGAAATATTCTCTGTGAACACTGCCCATGTGTCTTTGAGAAAAGCTGTATGCATCTGTTACTATCAAGCAACAAAAGATCCTTTTTGATATCACTGGCACCAAAAAACTGTACCTCCTCTGGACTGAGAACTGCCGAGTTTTCGTCTTCTGATCCGGCTTGTTCTTCCTCTTCCCTTCTTCATACCACAACTGCAGTTTCTGTTTCGGTGCCCGATCGAAAATAAAAAGCACTTCTTTCCCCTTCTCCCAATGTAAGATAATCACTGTTCTTGGTACCTATAAAGATTTAAATCGACAAGCATATATTATCTGGTAAACCACTTCTCTAAAATGTTTTTATATACAGAACGTTTACATAGAGAGCTAAATCATGATCCCTTGTGCAGAAATGGAATGCACATTTTACTGGTCCCTCTAAAATAGTTCTTTAAAAAAAAAAAAAGTGTGTGTGTGTGTGTGTGTGTATGCCTACGGTATATAAATATATAAGAGGCAACTGGTAGATGTTCCTCTTTCACATCAATGTTTCTCCCTTCCTCTCTAAAATTTAAAAAAAAAAAAAAAAAAAAAAAAAAAAACGAGCCCAGATGGTGTGGCTCAGTGGCTGAGTATGGACCAATGCACCCAGGAGGCCCCGGTTTGATTCCCACACAGGGCACATGATTGCAGGCTGATCCCCAGTAGGGAATGTGCAGGAAGCAGCTGATCTATGTTCTCTCTCATCAATGTTTTTCTCTCAATTTCTCTCCATCTCTGAAATCAAAATTTTTAATATTTAAAATAAAATAATCTTCCGGTGAGAATTTAAAAAGAAAACAGCAAGATTCAGATACTGGAATATTATGTAGCCATCAACAGGGGGGAAATATATGCTCAGGTGTAGAAACGTCCAAGGGGAAAACAAAGTTTCGGAGTGATCCCCCTTTTTAAAAAAAAAATATATTTTTATCGATTTCAGAGAGGAAGAGAGAGGGAGAGGGAGGCAGAAACATCAACGATCTGGAACCCATCATGTATGTGTACAAAGCCAGAAGACGTAAGGAAAGATGGCAAGGCTGTGCCAGGGGCGGGGGCGCTACGGAGACTCACAGGTGCGGGATGCTCCGGCGGCGGCACCCTGCAGAACCGGGCTTTGTGTGCAGACACACAGCCCTACCGCCCAGCCCGCACCGGGCAGAGAAACAGGGGCCCGGCCATTACCCCCGCCTCGGCCCTGCGAGGGTCCCCGCTCCACCTACCGAAAGGGGGCGCGCCGGCTACGCGGTGCCCTGCGGGCGGGCGGGCGAGCTCTGCACGTGGAGCCCCGCGCTCCGCCCGCACCGGGCCCCGCCGGCGGCGCGGACCCCGGGGGCCGGGCGCCCGGGGGCGGGGAGACGGGTGCGAGCTCCGCACCGGGACCCCAGCACGCCGCCCGCCTCAGCCCGCCCGCAGCCTGCGCCCCGCGGGCCCGCACTCCCGGGGACGCCTCCGGGCGGCGGGGCGGGCGAAGGAACTCAGCTCTTTTTCACCAAAAAACTCAACTGAGAGCCCCGCTCCGGCGCGCGCCGCTCCCGTGGCCGCGCAGCCGGGGCCCGGCCAAGCGAGGGGCTCACCTGGCGGCGGGCTCTCCGAGGCGGCGGCCGGGCTCCCCGCGCCTCACCAACCAGAGCCACGGCCCGGCCCGGGCTCCGCGGGGCGTGCGCGGCGGGTCCCCGGCCCGGACCCGGTCCGTCCCGGCCCCGGACTGAGGCGCGAACGGGAAAACCCAGGGCCCGCGGGCGCCGAGCCTGCGCTCTGAGGTGCCGCCGGCGGAGGGAGGAACTCCGAACGCGGGGCCGGCCCGACCCTCCGCCAGCGCCCAACGCGCCTCCCGCTCCGCCTCCGCCTCCGACACGGAACGGCGAGCCCAGGCGGCCACAGCTTCCCGCCGCGCGCCCCGCCCCGCGCGCCCCGCCCCGCGCGCCCCGCCCCGCGCGCCCCGCCCCGCGCGCCCCGCCCCGCGCGCCCCGCCCCGCGCGCCCCGCCCCGCGCGCCCCGCCCCGCGCGCCCCGCCCCGCGCGCCCCGCCCCGCGCGCCCCGCCCCGCGCGCCCCGCCCCGCGCGCCCCGCCCCGCGCGCCCCGCCCCGCGCGCCCCGCCCCGCGCGCCCCGCCCCGCGCGCCCCGCCCCGCGCGCCCCGCCCCCTGCTAATTGGCTCCTGAAAATTCTTGCCGGCTGAGACTGCTCCCACTTCAGCTCAGCTACTGAATTTCCCCAGACAAGGTCATCAGTGCTGGCCCCAGGCCAGGCCTCTGTTTGAGGTCTCAAGGCCCCAGTACACACTGGCTCTTTAAGAACTTGCAAAAGGGGCCAGAAACACTCCATATTCGGGAGACAAAGAGGGTAGGGTCATATAAATAGGGAGAATTCCTGCATGTTGGGGCCCAGAATTTGAGATACATGTTCCTCTGGACCAGCGCGTAATAAATGTAACTCCAACTCTCTAAGTATTGCTTTGTTCTTCTTCGGTTTTCTGTAACAGCAGGGTTAAAATTGCAGACAGCGGTTTTTACACGAGATAGAGATGACTATGCTTCAGTAGTTCAGAGAATGCTCGTATATCCCTTATCAACTTTCCCCAACTATTAACCATCTTACAATATGGCTCACTTGTCACAAGAAACTACCACTGGAGCAGCAGTAATAACTGAACTTTAGTAAAAACTAAAATTTCACACAGCAGTTTTCATATAAGATGGATGCTTCACACACCATAAATATATGTATTTTTTGCCGATCTGACAAAAAAAATAGCATAATTTTGACTCACCAACACGGGTCAGCTCTTGTGTAGGCCAAGCATGTCAAGCTTGCGGCCCTCATAAACTTAAACCTTGTTTATTTGGCCCGTGTTAGCCCTTGAGTTTGACATGCTTGTATGTAGGCTGTTGTCTTTTTTAACTTGACAAGCTAAAGGCAAAGAGGTCAGTGCCCCTGAATAAACAGGCATTGCATGTTTTAAAACGTCTTGCACCGGGACACGCTGGCTGAAAGTCGCTGATCTAGGCGGGTGGTAACCCTGGGATGAGTCACATGACTAGTTCCCCCAGCTGTCCTGTAAGAACCAGCTGGGGGAAGCCGGGAGCTGTGCTTTCATTCACTTAGGGGACAAATAACACACACTGAGTCCTCGTCCCCTCCTCTCCGCTCCGGACACTTGCTTTGGGCTGCAGGCTGTAAAACTCCAGCGGAAAGCCCACGGAGAACCGAGGCCAAGGGTTCCGTGTAACGGTGGTCAGACGACCAATCAGAATGTCTCTCTGCTGACAGGCAGGCGTGGCCAGCAGCCACAGGCCCGCCCACCTGGAAACCTGCGAGGCGGCCCTGCTTCCCATTCTAGGCTCCTTCGGGCCGGAAGGGGCGGGGCAGGGCCTGGACCACGCCTGTAGGGCGGGGCTACACGAGCAAATGGTCTAGCCACGCCCCTGTGGACGGGGCTTGCGCCTGCGCGCTGGGCGAAGGACAGCGGTTCCAGCCGGTGCGCACCGTGCGCCCTCCAGTCGCCCTCGCGGGCGCGCCGCGCCTCGCGGGAGCCCCGCTCGCCGCGGTTGGGCATCCACAGCCCCCGCTCTGCTCTCCACGCAAGTGCTTCACGGACCCCCACGCCCGGCCATGTCCTCCTGCAGCCGCGTGGCGGTGGTGACCGGGGCCAACAAGGGCATCGGCTTCGCCATCGCGCGGGACCTGTGCCGCCGGTTCTCGGGGGACGTGGTGCTCACGGCGCGGGACGAGGCGCGGGGCCGGGCGGCCGTGCAGCAGCTGCAGGCCGAGGGGCTGAGCCCGCGCTTCCACCCGCTGGACATCGACGACCCGCAGAGCATCCGCGCCCTGCGCGACTTCCTGCGCCAGGAGTACGGGGGCCTCAACGTGCTGGTCAACAACGCGGGCATCGCCTTCAAGGGTAAAAGGCTGGGTGGTCGCCAGCAGGGTCAGAGACCCCATTGTGCACCCTGCGCCCGCCTCCGGGGATGGCCCCGACTCACACACTAGAGAGCATCAGGGAACCAGGAAATGGTCCTTGCACAGTGCAATTACTTAGGAACCAATTTACACAAAATTCACCTTTATATGCCATTCTATGGAGTGTTACCACATGGCTACTATTTATTAACTATACCCTTCTTTCCTGAAAGGGAAAGATCCCACACCATTTCATATTAAGGCAGAAGTGACGATGAAAACGAACTTTTTTGGTACCCGAGACGTCTGCACAGAGCTGCTGCCTCTCGTGAAACCCCAAGGTGAGTGTGGGAGCGCAGCATCCAGTGTGTTTGTGGCAGCATCCAGTCCTGCCCCAGGGGTCATCTCCAGGCCCTCCCGCTCCTGCTCCCGCTCCCGCTCCCGCTCCAGCTCCTGCTCCAGCTCCTGCTCCTGCTCCTGCTCCTGCTCCTGCTCCGTGCTGGGCTGCACTGCCCCTGGGGCTCAACAGGCCCAGGACTGGGTATCTGTGCTGTGTCCCCGGGTCTCTGCACAACCAGCTCTTGTTTATCCTTCAGCTCTTTGTTCAGAAGTCTCCTCAGAGAGGCCAGTCATTGCTCCTGCCTCTCACAACCAATGGAGTCCCCTGAGGATCCCAGGCCAGATCCTCCCTCCTCCCTCTCCCTCCTCGCTCTGCCTTCCTGAGTGACCTTTCCTGCCCCCACTTCATTAGGCCCCTGAACTCTTCTGCATCTGACCTCACGGCCTTTCCTGTACTCCACCGATACAGTGAGGTGCACTCACTGGTTCCGAGATGCTACACCACCAGCACACATCTGAGGGAACATCGCTTGGCTTTAACAAGCTCAGATTCCCCAAGACCACCCTCAGGTTCACCAATCCCTGCAAGGACTCAGAGCTCAGGGGAGCCACTGCCCTCAGAGCTCAGTGCGCAGTCTGAGAGGAGAGGGAGCGGGATGCCAGTCCCCGTGGGGAGCCCTCGGGCCAGGGAAGCCGGGGCAGGGAGCTCCCTGTTGTCGCCTGGAGCCCTGCAGACAGCAGCCGTGTGTGACAGGAACACGGGCACTGCCGTCCAGGGACGCTCCCCGCCTGGTTCAGGTGTGTCTGCTGAGGGCTGGCCTCGCAGACATGGCCCCTGCTCTCTCCGCTGACCTTCCTGTCCAGCGCCCTCCCCAGAGGTTGTAGCCTAATACCAGGCAGCTCACCACAGCCACATTGCAAACATCCACTGTGGAGCCGAACCTAAACCCCCAAGTAAACAAGGACAGTCTTATCAGGATGAACAGTCCAACAGTTTCAAGATTACCCCAGCAGTCCTGAGCAAAAGCCAAACCAGGCTCTGGCCAAGCAGAACCCTTATTTTCACTGCCTCGCCCCCGCCTCCCGGCTCCGTTCCAGCCAAAGGACCCCTGAGCATATACACTATGTATGGAATGTATGTGACAGGTGCAGGCACAGTACCGGGAGGAAGCCTGCCATTGGGAGGAGCTGGTGCGAGCTAAGGAGAGGTGGGAAGGAACACATAGTACATCCTGTAAAGCCAGGACACACCGAGATTTTGTCCTTTGAACAACTGCTTTACTTTAGCTAGCATTCAACTGTTCTTGCAGAACTACTTGGTATTAAGAGATAAATTGAGCCCAGCCAGCTTGGCTCAGGGGTTGAGTGTTGACCTATGAACCAGAAAGTCACGATTTGATTCCCAGTCAGGGCCAATGCCCAAGTTGTGGGCTCCATCCCCAGTGTGGGGCATGCAGGAGGCAGCCAGTCAATGATCCTCCTCATCATTGATGTTTCTATCTCTCCCTCTCCTTTCCTCTATGAAATTAATAAGAATATAATTTTAAAAATAAAAAAACATTTCTCTCTCTGACACCATCTGAGATACACTGGGTATGACTGGTTTCTAGACCATCTCTGGCCTTCCTCAGAGAGGCAGTCTTCACTAATGCTCATGAAAACTCCCTGGTCTAGAATCCCAGCATTTTTTCTTTAATGTAATTTATTGATTTTTTACAGAGAGGAAGGGGGAAGGATAGAGAGCTAGAAACATCAATGAGAGAGAAGCATCAATTCAGTTGCCTCCTACACTCCCCACTGAGGATGTGCCTGCAGCTAACGTATATGCCCTTGATCAGAATCGAACCTGGGACCCTTCAGTCCGCAGGCTGACGCTCTATCCACTGAGCCAAACCGGTCAGGGCAGATCCCAACAATTCTCGGGCTTGCCTTTCTCCATAACGTCTTCCTTCCGTCGCATTGCAGGCAGAGTGGTGAACGTGTCAAGCATGGAGGGTCTCCGAGCTCTGAAGAACTGCAGCCCTGAGCTGCAGCAGAAGTTCAGAAGCGACACCATCAGTGAGAAGGAGCTGGTGGGGCTCATGAACAAGTTCGTGGAAGACACTCGGAACGGGGTGCACCAGAAGGAGGGCTGGCCCAGCAGCACCTACGGCGTCACCAAAATCGGCGTCACGGTCCTGTCCCGGGTCCAGGCCAGGAACCTGAGTGCACACAGGGGAGGGGACAGGATCCTCCTGAACGCCTGCTGCCCGGGGTGGGTGAGAACCGACATGACTGGACTGGAAGCCCCAAAAAGCCCGGAGGAGGGCGCGGAGACCCCCGTGTTCCTGGCCCTTTTGCCCTCAGATGCTGAGGGGCCTCACGGACAGTTTGTTTTGGAGAAAAAGGTTGTAAAATGGTGAGCTCCCCTCTGTGAGCCCCATTGTGTTATCTGTTCTGGATAGACCAAAAGGACACATACGCTGTCAAATAATTTCTACACTAATATATATTGTTAATGCAAGAAACATTCAAACCTGAGCATTTTTATGCGTTTTTTTAAGCTGACATGCTCGGACCCCTACCTACACAGAATGTCCCCTGGCTTGTTTTGATGCCACTTTCCTATGGTCAGCAGAATAAGAGACCTTTCATAGCTCATCAGAAGTCTGTAAATATTCATCAATAATTAGCTTCCTACATTATTTTTCTTAGAGATTAAGAGCAACAGAGAGTAGATTCCTCTTTGTTGACCTCCCATTCAGTATTTGTGTATAAAAGGCTTTATGCAGTCAATAAAGGTGTTGCAGCTGAAACCGGTTTGGCTCGGTGGATAGAGCGTCGGCCTGCAGACTGAAAGGTCCCAGGTTCGATTCCGATCAAGGGCATATACCTTGGTTGCGGGCACATCCCCAGTAGGGGGTGTACAGGAGGCAGCTGATTGATGTTTCCATAACTTTCTATCCCTCTCCCTTCCTCTCTGTGAAAAATCAATAAAATATATTTTTTAAAATAAATAAATAAAGCTGCTACAGTCGGCCAATGGCTTGCAGACCCTCCTGATCCCGCTCTCCCGTCTTTCTTTTCTCAATTCCCACCTCCCTACCTCAGCCCCGTCCCACCGTCAGGCTGGCCCTGACACAGTATCCACACCTGCTGGGAAGCAGAATCTCCACAGATTGAGGTCACGCTCCGGAGAGCGGCGGTTCTGCGCCTCGTTTGGTACCTTACAATCCAAAGAGGAGACGAAAGTGC
Source organism: Pipistrellus kuhlii (assembly GCF_014108245.1). Taxonomy (NCBI): domain Eukaryota; kingdom Metazoa; phylum Chordata; class Mammalia; order Chiroptera; family Vespertilionidae; genus Pipistrellus; species Pipistrellus kuhlii. Next base: position 215,550 of record NW_023425515.1, read on the forward strand.
TGGTAGAGTTCTCGGGCCTGTGAGTAGGTGACTTGGGCTGTGAAAGAATTCTGTGAGGAGAGTGAGAGAGAGAGAGAGTTATTTCATTTCCCAGAGGGAAAGCCCCAGTTCATGGCTAACCAAGGACAAAGAACAAGACTTCTCTTCCTCTTACAGCGTGGACAGGGCAGGGAGGGGCATTGGGGGCAGCTGCTGTTGTTGGGTGCCATGGCACAGACGGCAGGGTTGTCTGTTATTTCTCCAGGAGACAGTCCGGGCAGAAGTCCTAGGGGGTGTCTCATTCTGAGTGGTAAGCCTGCAGGGAGGACATAGGCAGCCTTCAGAGTCACTGATCTTGTCTGTAAGTCTGAACAGAAGGGCTGTTTGACCAAAGGAGCTAGCAGTCTTGGGATTTGATTACCAGGTGCTTCTCATACATTCTGGAAGGCTACAGCAGAGAAAAAGCAAGGCCTTCATCCTAACGAGTGGGTCATGTGAAATCCATGGTGACAGATTGGGGAGGCAGGGGAAAGCAAAGGGAGGTGAGGGGAAGGGAGGAGTTTGGATAAAAAGTAAAATGGATAAAAGGTATCCTGCCTTTACCGAGGTGGCTACAGGATAGTGAACTGTCAATTAGGAACGCAATATAATGAGGGGATTTGTGCTCTCCACAAAGCTTGCCTGACCTATGAGCGGTCCAAAAAAAAAAAAAAATCTCACACCTGTCAGAATGGCTATCATCAACAAAGGACAAGTGCTGGCGCGGATGCGGAGAAAAAGGAACCCTCGTGCACTGCTGGTGGGAATGCAGACTGGTGCAGCCACCTTGGAGAACAGTATGGAGTTTCCTCAAAAAACTGAAAATGGAACTCGCATTTTACCAAGTAATCCCACTCCTAGGAATATATCCTAAGAAACTGGAAACACCAATCAAAAAGGATGCACGCCTATGTTCAGAGCAGCACAATTTACAATAGCTAGGATTTGGAAACAGCCTAGGTGCCCATCAGCAGATGATTGGATCCAAAAACTATGGTACATCTACACAATGGAATACTATGCTGCCATAAAAGGAAGGAATTCTTATCATTTGCAGCAACCTGGATGGAATTGGAGAACATCATGCTGAGTGAAATAAGCCATTCAATGAAAGAAAAACACCACATGATCTCACTCATTTATAGATAATAAAGAACATTATAAACTGATGAACAAAAAGATATAGAGACAGTAAAGCAATAAACAGACTGTCAAATTACAGCGGGGAGGGTAGGGAGATATGTGGGAGATAAGAGATTAAAGGACTTGTATGCATACATATAAGCATAACCAATGGATGCAAAATTCTGGGAAGGGAGGGTATGCTTGGGAGGGGGGGCAATGATAAGATATGCACACATATAAAACCTTAATTTAAAAAAATATAAAAAAATAACAAAGGAAAATGACTTTGACATTCCAATGATATGTTATTGTAGATGCAAAAAGACGACAGGCTCTGTTATGGTAAAGATCAACCTTTGTCAGGGAAGATGTCGGCCTAATGATTACCCACCATAAACTGCGTTTTAATTTAAAAAGTTTTTATTTCAGCCCAACCAGTGTGGTTCAGCGTTTCACCTCCACCTATGAACCAGAAGGTCACTGCACATCCCCAGTAGGGGGCATGCAGGAGGCAGCTGATCAATGATTCCCTCTCATCATTGATATTTCTGGCTCTCCTTCTCCCTTCCTCTCTGAAATCAATTAAAAATGTGTTAATTGCCAAAACCGGTTTGGCTCAATGGATAGAGCGTTGGCTTGGGTCCTGAAGGGTCCCGGGTTCGATTCCGGTCAAGGGCATGTACCTTGGTTGCGGGCATATCCCCAGTAGGGTGTGTGCAAGAGGCAGCTGATCGATGACTCTCTCTCATTGATCTTTCTAACTCTGTATCTCTCTCCCTTCCTCTCTGAACAAAATCAATAAAATATATATTTTTTAAAATGTGTTAATTATGCCAAAGCCAGTTTGGCTCAGTGGTAGAGCGTTGGTCTGCGGACTGAAAGGTCCTGGGTTCAATTCCGGTCAAGGGCATGTACGTTGGCTGCGGGCACATCCCCAGTGGGGGATGTGCAGGAAGCGGCTGGTCGATGTTTCTCTCTCATCGACGTTTCTGGCTCTCTATCTCTCTCCCTTCCTCTCTGTAAAAAATCAATAAAAAATATATTTAAAAAAATGTGTTAATTAAAAGTTTTAATTTCGGACCACCTTGTGGTTACTTTCGATTTCTGCGTTTGCAAGGCTGCCACAGAGGTCTCCCCTGAGCTAGTCAGGTTAGCATGTGGCCCCTTCTCATCATATATCAGCCCCTTTGTAAAGTATCGGTTTGAGTTGGCTACTATTGTAATTCTGAGTCTGTGATTTCTCCTGTGACACGGGGAGAAAAAGCGGGTGGGTAAGAGTAATGACTGAACATTTAGCAGGTGGGTCAATGGGTCTTTCCACAGATCCATCCTGCAGATGACTGGTAAGCTGCACCCTCTCAGAAGTCAGAGAGACCTAAAAGTTAGGCCCAGGAAGGGACAGTGTGACCGAGGGGCTCACACACATTCTATTTTTTTTAATATATTTTTATTGATTTTTTACAGAGAGGTAGAGAGAGGGAAGACCAGCCGGGGGAAGCCGGGAGCTGCACTTTCACTCTCTTACGGCACAAATCACATACGTACACTGAGTCCTCGTCCCCTCCTCTCCGCTCATCCCACAGGTGCCGCTCCAGGGACTTGCTTTGGGCTGCAGGCGTTAAAACACCAGCGGAAAGCCCACGGAGAACCCAGGTTCCGGGTAACGGAGGTCAGACCACCAATCAGAATGGTTCTCTGCTGACAGGCAGGCGTGGCCCGCAGCCACAGGCCCGCCCACCTGGAAACCTGCCTCGGGCAGGGAGGGGCGGGACCAGGACCTGGACCACGCCCCTGGGGCGGGGCTATTCGAGCAAAGGGGCGGGGAGGGGCTAGCCGAGCAAATCAGAGAGCCAGGGCCGGGTGGGGCCACGCCCCTGTGGGCGGGGCTTGCGCCTGCGCGCTGGGCGAAGGACAGCGGTTCCAGCCGGTGCGCACCGTGCGCCCTCCAGTCGCGCACGCAGACGCTCCGAGCCTCGCGGGAGCCCTGGTCGCCGCGGTTGGGCATCCACAGCCCCCGCTCTGCTCTCCACGCAAGTTCTTCACGAACCACCCGCCCGGCCATGTCGTCCAGCAGCCGCGTGGCGGTGGTGACCGGGGCCAACAAGGGCATCGGCTTCGCCATCGCGCGGGACCTGTGCCGCCGGTTCTCGGGGGACGTGGTGCTCACGGCGCGGGACGAGGCGCGGGGCCGGGCGGCCGTGCAGCAGCTGCAGGCCGAGGGGCTGAGCCCGCGCTTCCACCCGCTGGACATCGACGACCTGCAGAGCATCCGCGCCCTGCGCGACTTCCTGCGCCAGGAGTACGGGGGCCTCAACGTGCTGGTCAACAACGCGGGCATCGCCTTCAAGGGTAAAAGGCTGGGTGGTCGCAGGGGAGCGGGAGCGGGTGAGGGGTCGGCCCAGCACCTCCAGCCAGGGTGGCTGGTGTGTCGGGGTATATGGCTCCTCGCGTGTATGGGGTGCAGAATGGCACCCCAGGGAGCTAGGAGAGGCGGGGGGGGGGGGGGGGGGGAGCAGAGGTGCCACCAGATCAAAGTGCAAGAGAAACTGGAGCGCTTTCCGGCCCAAGGACCTTTGTGTTCTTGGCTCAGATGCCTGGGAGTCTTTTCAAGTTTTCAGTTTCTTCCGGATTAGCTTTTAGGGCAGTTGAGTGAGTTTGAATGGATTTTTAAATAAACAAGAACATTGCACAAACATGGCACCATCTCACACACTATAGAGCATCAGGGAACAAGGAAATGGTCGTTGCATGGGCGCCAATTTTACACAAAATTCACCTTTTATGTGATTCTATGTAATGTTACCACATGGCTACTATTTATTAACTATACCCTCCTTCTCTCCTGAAAGTGAATGATCCCACACCATTTCATATTCAAGCAGAAGTGACGATGAAAACGAACTTTTTTGGTACCCGAGACGTCTGCACAGAGCTGCTGCCTCTGGTGAAACCCCAAGGTGAGTGTGGGAGCGCAGCATCCAGTGTGTTTGTGGCAGCATTCAGTCCTGCCGCCAGGGGTCATCTCCAGGCCCTCCCGCTCCTGCTCCAGCTCCTGCTCCTGCTCCTGCTCCTGCTCCGTGCTGGGCTGCACTGCCCCTGGGGGCTCAACAGGCCCAGGACTGGGTATCTGTGCTGTGTCCCCAGGTCTCTGCACAACCAACTCTTGTTTATCCTTCAGCTCTTTGTTCAGAAGTCTCCTCAGAGAGGCCAGTCATTGCTCCTGCCTCTCACAACCAATGGAGTCCCCTGAGGATCCCAGGCCAGATCCTCCCTCCTCCCTCTCCCTCCTCCCTCTGCCTTCCTGAATGACCTTTCCTGCCCCCACTTCATTAGGCCCCTGAACTCTTCTGCATCTGACCTCACGGCCTTTCCTGTACTCCACCGATACAGTGAGGTGCACTCACTGGTTCCGAGATGCTACACCACCAGCACACATCTGAGGGAACATCGCTTGGCTTTAACAAGCTCAGATTCCCCAAGACCACCCTCAGGTTCACCAATCCCTGCAAGGACTCAGAGCTCAGGGGAGCCACTGCCCTCAGAGCTCAGTGCACAGTCTGAGAGGAGAGGGAGCGGGATGCCAGTCCCCGTGGGGAGCCCTCAGGGGCCAGGGAAGCCGGGGCAGGGAGCTCCCTGTTGTCGCCTGGAGCCCTGCAGACAGCAACCGTGTGTGACAGGAACACGGGCACCGCCGTCCAGGGACGCTCCCCGCCTGGTTCAGGTGTGTCTGCTGAGGGCTGGCCTCGCAGACATGGCCCCTGCTCTCTCCGCTGACCTTCCTCTCCAGCGCCCTCCCCAGAGGTCGTAGCCTAATACCAGGCAGCTCACCACAGCCACATTGCAAACATCCACTGTGGAGCCGAACCTAAACCCCCAAGTAAACAAGGACAGTCTTATCAGGCAGGACAGTCCGGTTTAAAGATTACCCTGCAGCTCTGGGCAAAGGGCCAAGCCTTGGCCAGTTACACTTACCCAGCATACAACTACGTTTGCAGAACTATTTCGTTTCCTTAAGCGATAAACCGAAGCATATCAAGAAATTAAGAGTTTCTTTGAGAAAAAAATCTATTTGAATTGGGAAACAGCAAACCGGAAGTGCTTAGGAATGCTCTGTCCACAGGTGTTGGGGAGAGATTATTACAGAGAAAAGGCAGAAACATAATAAGGGAATTAGCGGTAGGCTATAGCTTTAAGCCTAGGTGTCTGTTTCTGATTGGTGGTTCTTCGGTCCCGGTTTTGTAACTGGGAGGCATTTACAGGCTTAGGTTTTGGGTTGCCTGCGTTGGCCTCCGTGGTATGAGAGCCGCCAGTACCATGGCTTCCTTGTTTCCTTAGTTTCTCGGCACAGACATTCGCTGGAGGCTCCTCATCAGACTAGTCCCTTTCCATCCATCTGCCATCCCGAGGAGACTAACTCAGACTCCCACCACCTGTGGTCACTGATCGCAGTGTCAAGTAGCTCGTTTACACATGGCCACTGCAGATGCCCGCAGGCCAGTGTCACTCCGTGTCACAGCGCAGCTGTACATGGAACCTGACGAGTAAGAACCAAGGGGGCGGGCACATTCCCAGGGTCCCACTCAGCTCACCACCGCGTCATAGGAACCTGCCTCCGGAGCCAGGCCGCTCAGCTGAGCCAGCGCCCCTTCCACCAGAGCAGGGTGGTCATGGCAACGCCTGGCTCCGCCCCTCCGAGCGCCATTGAGCAGAGACAGACCGTGTGTGGAGGCACTGGTGTCATCTTGGCCTTCTCTTTGTCGGGCCCCTTTTATTCGTTCCTTCGCCCTCTGCCACCATTCCTTCTTCTCCCCAGTTACCTGAGTTTTACCCAACGTTTTCACTTTCCAGAGGGACGTGAAGTTCGGCACAGGCTGCTCATGACAGCCTGTGGCCGCTAGCCTGACACATGCCTCCTGCAGCCCCTGCCGTTCATGGCGGGCAGGGCCCCAGTCCCAGGCCAGCGGCTGCTCCGCCTGTGCTGCTTGTCCGTCCAAATCGGTGCTGTGTCTTCTGGTGCAGGAGGGACCGCTCGTGTCCTCCGGCCACTCCTTCAGCCCGACTTGCCAGCTTCGTGCAGGCCTTCCCCTCGCGCAGCCTCTCCCATGAGCACCGCAGGCTCTGGCTCCCCCGCTGCCAGGTAGAACGGCCCTCGGCATGTTATGGCTCAGAGGGTGCAGGAGTCACATGTCCGCAATGATCCCGCCTCCGCTCCATCCACTGCTCCTCCGCAGCCCAGACCCACAGGCTGGTCTCCCATCGGGGTTTTGGTCAGCTTGTAACACTGGCTGGTAAATAGCCCGCTGACTAATGTGTGAGGGGGGGTTTGTTGTTTGTTTGTTTTTCTATCCTCACCGAAGATTATTTTTCCATTGGTTTTTAGAGAGATTGGAGGAGAGAGGGAAAGAGAGAGGAATGTCAATGTGAGAGAGACACATCGATTGGTTGCCTCCTGCACACACCCTGACGGGGCCTTGGCCGGGTAGGAGCCAACAACCGAGGTACATACCCTTGACCATGCCCTTGACTGGAATCAAACCTGGGACCCTTCAGTCTGCAAGCTGATGCTCTATCCAGGAAGCCAAATCAAATCGGCTAGGCCTAGGGCAGTGGTCGGCAAACCAAGAGCCACATGCGACCAACACCCCCACTTCTTCTAACACCAATTCTTCAAAATAGACTTGCCTAGGCCGAAAACCAACTTCTGCGCATGGGCCACAAAGTTTCAATCGCACTGTATATGCGCGCCCACACGTGAAGTTTTGTGGAAGAGCCACACTCAAGGGACCAAAGAGCTGCATGTAGCTCATGAGCCATGGTTTGCTGACCATTGGGTAGGGCAAACTAATTTGTTCTTATCTGCCGTGATCAGAGCAGCAGCCTTCCAAAAGGGTGCTGTCCGTTCACTCAGAACTGCCTTGTGTCGGTCAGTAGACACTGTGCATGGAGCCCTGCACAGTGACGGTAAGATCCACGCATTCCCGGAGACAGCCTTGGGGAAAAGAGGCTGCCTACTGAATGCAGTGAGCACCCCCTGTATCCCCTTAGCATGTTCCTGCAGAACCCTCCTCATGTTCTCATGGGACTTCTGGGCACCGCCCTCGCCATTGAAACATTTATCTGATGTCATCTGAGACATACTGGGTATGACAGGCTTCTCCTGTCTCCGTCCTCCATGAGGGGGCAGTCTTCCTCAGTGCTCTTGGCACTCTGAATTTCTCAGATGGGAACTTCCTGGTCCTGAATCCTGGCAGGTCTGGCACCCGTATTCTCCTGCCTGCCTTTCTCCATAACGTCTTCCTTCCGTTGCATTGCAGGCAGAGTGGTGAACGTGTCGAGCATGGTGAGTCTCCGAGCTCTGAAGAACTGCAGCCCTGAGCTGCAGCAGAAGTTCAGAAGCGACACCATCAGCGAGGAGGAGCTGGTGGGGCTCATGAACAAGTTCGTGGAAGACACTCGGAACGGGGTGCACCAGAAGGAGGGCTGGCCCAACACTGCGTATGGCGTCACCAAAATCGGCGTCACGGTCCTGTCCCGGATCCACGCCAGGAACCTGAGTGCGCACAGGGGAGGGGACAGGATCCTCCTGAACGCCTGCTGCCCGGGGTGGGTGAGAACCGACATGGCCGGGCCTAAAGCCACCAAAAGCCCGGAGGAGGGCGCGGAGACCCCCGTGTTCCTGGCCCTCTTGCCCCCCGATGCTGAGGGCCCTCACGGACAGTTCGTTATGGAGAAAAAGGTTGAACAGTGGTGAGCTCCGCCCAACCCCCTCTGAGGGCCGAATTGTGCTATCTGTCCTGCATTGACCAAAGGACGTGCACACTGTCACATCATTTTTATCCGAATAAGATAGATTGTTCATGTGAGTAGCAATCAAACCTGGGAAGAATTTTTGTGAGTTTATTTGAGCCAAATTGTCGACAAATGCCAGGAGGCAGAATCTCAAGGGATTGGGATAATGCTCCAGAGAATGGCAGTTTTTGACACATTATATTCAAAAGAGGAGACATGAGTGGGTTACACTAAATCCGCTAGCAATAGGTTAGGGAGGTGGGGAAAGCAACGCGGGGAAACCTCTGGGACTGGATAAAAAGTAAAATGATAGACGCGTACTTCTTTAATATATAGAATTATTATATATTAATAACATATAATATTAGGTGGGTGCAGGGTAGCTCAGTCGGCAGTTAACGCCCTAACATGAGGGAACCGTGGTCTCGGCAGAGCGGTGCCTATCCAGAAAAAAGGACATTACTTTCACATTCCAACGATACGGTGTTGTCGATGCAGAAAGGCAATAGCCATGCTGGGCTCTGGTTTCCTTCAGAACACACTTCCCTCAAAACCTCAGTGGTTCCAGAATACAGGCGTCCCCTCCCCACCTGCAACCTACACCAGTTCCTGAAACCACACAGGCAGTGCCAAAACACCCACCAGGGGCCTGCCGTTCACATCCCAGGTGGGTAAGTAGTTAATCCCACTTTGTCCATCTGACTGGAAGCCTGCCACTCCCAAAATACCACCTGCACTCAACCAGAGGTCTGCCTTCAGGTGACAGCCCTTCGTTAGGCGATCAGATGTTTAACAGCCCTTCCTAACTATGGCTCCTAACTACATTCTTTTTCTTTGGACTGGCACTCTCACCTGCTGTGCCTCCGTATCCTGGATTCTGGCCTGTTCTTAGCTTTTTGGAGACTTTCTTGTAAAACGGCAAAAACATGGGCTCAACGTTTTGATGGTTGCCTGATGAGAGGGAGGTTGGGATGGGTGAAAAAAGTGAAGGGATTTTGAAGGATTTGGTGACCTTTCAGTGCATAGGTGACCTGTAATGCATTGACTATGTTTCCTAAGCTGGACTTATACCCAGAAGAGAGCCAATAATTCTATATAATAAAAGGCCAATATGAAAATTGACCAAGCAGTGGAATGACCAGTTGCTATGACACACACTCACCACCAAGAGGAAGATGCTCAATGCAGAAGCTGCCCCCTGGTGGTCAGTGTGCTCCCACAGGGGGAGCACCACTCAGCCAGAAGCCGGGCAGCAGCAGTGGCAGGAAGTGGGCCTAAGCCAGCCGTCGGACATCCCCTGAGGGGTCATGGACTACAAGATGGTGCAGGTGGGGTTGAGGGACCCCCTCCCCCCAAGTGCACTAATTTTATACCCTGGGCCTCTAGTATTGTAATAACTAAGTGTGGTGTCCGATGGGTCTGAGATTACTTGGGATGATCAGTTGGTAAGTTGTATAATGCCTAATCACTAGGACATATACACCTGAAAGTAATATAATTTGTCCTGTCAACCATCATTGAAAAATTAAAAATGACTTAAAAAAGAAAAAAAATGGGCTAATTGTGGGGATTCTCTGAGGACGAGCACTGGGCGCACAAGTGGCTCACACCAGGGAAGACAAGCGGTGCTCCCCTGGGCGCCAGCCACGGTGAAATATCCATACACATGAGTAACCAAGCCTATGGGTGTAGAACTGCTCATTTACAGAAAAAGAAAGGAAGCCAACAGATACCAAGGGCAGCAATCAACTAACCTTCAATTGTGGGACATCCCATAGGACAAATTATGTTTCCTTTTTTTAAGGGGGGGATGGGGTGGGGGTTGGGGGGAGACTGTGTAACAGGACAGCCATAGGTTCAAGAGACTTCAGAGACATGTCAAGGGCAATGTGATCATAGGAACTTGGATTAAGTCCTGGTTTGAGCAAAACAACCCGGAAATTGTTAAGACAATCAAGGAAATTGAAGCACTGACCAAATAATCAATACAGAGAAGTAGTTAATTTTGGGTGTGATCACAGTGTTTATAAGAATAGTCCTTCTCGTACTTGTATACATGCATATAAGTACAATCAATGGACATAAAACTCTTGGGAGGGAGGGTCTGTATGGGAAGGGAAGAGGGAGGCAAAAAAAATCAATAAAATATATATTAAAAAAAAAAGAATAGTCCTCTTTTAGAGGCATATATTGGATATCTGTGGAGAAAGTAAGGTGTGTTCAATTATAAAACTTACCTGTGGGATGAAGGGAGAAGAGGGTGGAGAGAGGTATTTATGAAACGAGGTTGTCAGTGTGTTAATAATTACTGAATCTAGGATGGTGCGGGTGGGGCTCTGTACATAACAGTATGGGAATAGTCTTGGTTTTTAAATGTTCATAATAACATTGCTAAAAATGAATCATTAACTGGAGAACTTTGCACTGATTAGCCAATTTGGCTACAAGAATGGTTTTAATTAAACTCATCTAAATAAGATAACACAGCTGTCAATAGTAAGTCGACTAGTGCTTGAGTGGATCTTAAGAGGGTTAAAGTTTTAAAATAAGACCTTGCTCGCCCTGGGTGGTGTGCCTCAGTTGGTTGATCATTAACCCATACACCAAGAAGTCACCAATTCAATTCTGAGTCAGAGCACATGCCTGGGTTGCAGGCTCCATCCCCTGTGAGGGGTATGTAGGAGGCAGCTGAAGATTGTTTCTCCCTCTCCCTTCCTCTCTCTCAAAAAATTTCAATAAAAGCATTTTAAATAAAATAAAACACAGCCTTTCCTCTCCTACAAATATGAGAGGGAGGATGGGAGGGTTCAACTGTCCCTGCTGGTGGCCTTGATTCAGCATCTAGAAGGGTTCAGGGATTTGGAGAAGTGCTGTGCGTAAATAAATCAAGAGTCCAGAGATGAAACATAATTTTGGAAGGCATTTGGGGGGACCAGAGGAGCTTGGCTGAAGAAACCAAGTTCTCTTTCTCTCAGGACCCCTTGCTTTTTATTAACACAAACTGTCCTAAGGCAAGGTAGATATACACATCAAAGGCCAAGGTTTAGTACACAAATCCATTCTCAGATTGGAAGAATGACTGACCTCCAGCTGTTCAGGTGTTTGGCCAGCAGAGGCAATAACATGAGGTTAAGATGCCCTCAGCTGTCTGGCAGCGAGCAATCATTTAATGCATCCCTTTCAGGTTTGGGGAAAGGCCCTCAGCCATCTTCAGATGATTCAGCCCTGCTGACATGCTGGAACTGGCTCCCGGCATGTCCCCTTTGCCCACTGACTAGAAACTGCCTGGAGCCCGGATTCAAGACAGTTGCTGTCAAGCCTGTCTGTCGTAGAGTTACCTCACTTGGAAGAATTTAAGACCCCAGATTAAAAAATATACTTTGGAGATGAACCTCCTAAAAATGGTAGGCAAACTTTTGGAAAGAATATTGGCAGAGCACATTTGCACAGCAGAGCTGTGAAAATGGAAAAGGAGGACATGCATATGTTGATGATTTCTAGTTGCCAGGGAGCCACAGAGACAATAGAAGATACAAACAAAACACTTGGGAAAACACAGCCGTGTGAGTAGGAGCTAGAATCCTTACCAACATAAACTTCCTCTAGTTAGTGAGGAGCGGGGACAGTGTGAACACAGGACACAGCACGCAAAAGTCACCGTCACCGGCTCCTCATGCTGAGGAGAGCAGAGTTACACTCCAAAATTCACCTCTTCAGAAGATTGATTCTTCTAAGCTGGTCTTTATATATAAATATATTTTTAATTGATTTCATGGAGGAAGGAGAGGGGAGAGATAGAAACGCCAATGATGAGAGGGAAACATTGATCAGCTGCCTCTGCACACCCCACACGGGATTGAGCCCACAATCCGGGCATGTGCCCTGACCCCGAACCGAACAATGACCTCCTGGTTCATAGGTCAACACTCAATCAATGAGCCACCGTGGCTGGGCTGGTCATTTTTTAAGAAATGAAAGACTCAGAAAAAAGCTTTGAGCCCTGACCAGTGTGGCTTAGTTGGTTAAGCATTGTCCCATGCACCGAAGGTTTCCCGTTTGATTCCCTGCCAGGGTACGGGCCCTGGTTTCAGGCTCAGTCTCCAATAGGGGGCATGCAGGAAGCAGCCGGTCAGTGTTTCCCTCTCACATCAATGTTTCTCCTTCTCATCCTGTCTAAAATAAATTTATTTTATTTTATTTTTTTAAATCAATCTTTATTGTTCATATTGTTACAAAGGTTCCTCATTTCTTCCCCCCTCCACCAGGTTCCCACCCCACCCTCCGCCCCCTCCCCATCCCCCATTGTCCTCATTTATAGGTGCAGTTTATGTTCAGTCTCTTCCTCCCTCCCTTTTCCCGATAGTAAATCCCTTTTCAGATAGTAAATCAGTTACTTAGCATTTTCTCATATCAATAATACCACCACATGCCCAATGATACATTTCACACAAAAGACATTTCCAAATAGGTCAACCAGCCTCATCCAGGCCCCACCCAAGGCACTCACAGATCAACACCCCAGCCCTATACTAACTCAACACATCCAGATCTAAGCCTTCATCACTTGATTCAGCAGACCCTCAAGTTCCCACAAAAGTTTCCAGCCATGTCTGAGAGGCAGCCGTGGGGCAGGGGCAGGCGAGGAGCGAGCTGTTCCGGGCCTGGCTGCTCCGGGCCTGGCCTCTGTTGCTCTGGTTCGTTCCAAAACCAGCTGCTCCGGGTCTGGTCACCGCCGCTCCCGACCTAGTTGCTCTGGACCTGGCTGCTGCTGCTCCGGGCCTGGCCGTACCCGACCTGGCTGCTTTGGGCCCGGCTGCTCCGGGCCTGGCCGCTCCCAGCCTGGCAGCTGCTGCTCCAGGCCTGGCCACACCAGACCCGGCTGCTCCAGGCCTGGCTGCTCCCAGCCTGGCAGCCGCTGCTCCAGGCCTGGCCGCTCCCAGCCTGACAGCTAAAATAAATTTAAAAAGAACATATTAAAAGTGCCCATTGACAGATGAATGGATAAAGAAAATGTGGTACATATACAATGAAATATCATTGAGCCTTAAAGAACATTGTGTTATAGGCTACAGCAGGGATGAACCTTGAGCTAAGTGAAGTAAACTAGTTATAAAAGACAGATAGGGTATGATTCCACGTATGTGACATATCTAAAGTGGTCGAATGCATAGAAACAAAGTAGAATGCAGTTACCAGGGGCCAGGGGGAGGGAGGAATGGGGTTGCTGTTCAAGGGGTATAGTTTTGGTAAGTAATATGGAAGTTCTAGAGATGTGTTACAATTAACACTGCTGTACTGTACACTTGAAAATAGTGAAGATGGTAGATTTGGGTTATGTGTTCCTCACGAAAAAAAAAAAAAAAAAAAAAAAAGGATAATAAAGACAAGAATAGCCTAGCTGGTTTGCCTCAGTGTATAGAGCTTTGGCCCACAGACTGAAGGGTCCCAGGTTCAATTCCGGTCAAGGGCACATGCCCAGTTGTGGGCTCAATACTTGGTAGGGGGCGTGCAGGAGGCAGCCGATCAATGATTCTCTCTCATCATGGATGTTTCTCTCTCTCTCCCTCTCCCTTCCTCTCTGAAATCAATAAAATATATATTCAAAAAGAAAAGAAAAGAATAGCCACCCACACCTGGTCCTGCCTCCTGCCTGAGCATGTGGGCACCTGGGGGGACCCCACCCTCAGCGCAGGTCCACAGCGCAGGAGAGGAAGGGGAGCGGGGAGCAGTGCAGCACTGGAGGTTTGCAGGACGTGCCTCCTCCCTGCCACCTATGTGACACTCGCCTTGGTCCTCACCTTAAACCATGTCACGGCTCACCCTGGGAAGGGCAGAGAGAGGACAAGGCAGTCACCTGTCCGGCTCTTTGGTGGCTCAGAAAGCCCATCTTCATTTTCCTTCCAGGAAGCCAAGGGGCCCGTTCCTGCCTGGGTCTGCCCTGGGCAACCCAAGAGTGAAAGCTGAGGGGAGTCAAAAGTGCTGCCTCCAGCGGGGAGGGAGACAGGTGCTCCCATCTCCACCTCTGCCTCCATTGCCATCGGCTTCCAGCACCCCGAAGACCCGGGACGGCTGTAAGCCAGTCCACATGCTGGTTCGCTGACTGTGTCTCTTGGTGCTGGAGAGCTCAATGCAGCAAACCGCCCTGTGGTGCTCCCCGCTGCCAGAACTGCTCTGAGCACCGAGGTGTAAATCCTCCCCCAAGGATACTTTTGCCATTGATTTTTAGAGAGAGTGGGAAGGAGAGAGGGAACGAAGGGGAGAGAGAAAGAGGAAGAGAGAGAGGGAGGGAGGGAGAAAGAAAGACAGAGAAAGAGAGAGAGAGAGAGAGAGAGAGAGAGAGAGAGAGAGAGAGAGAGAGAGAGAGAGAGAGAGGAGGGAGAGAGAGAGAGAGAAAGAGGGGGGAGGGAGAGAGAGAAACAGAAAGAGAGAGAGAGAGATGAGAGAGACACATCAATTATTAGTTGCCTCCCACACATGCCCTGACTGCCGGAATCGAACCTGCAACCCAGGTACATGCCCTAAATTGGGAATCCAGCCTGCAACCTTTCAGTGTGGGGTCAACACTCTAATCATTGGGTACACCGGCCAGGCATCTGAGCACTGTTATAACATTAACCTATTCAAGCTTTGCAGCAGTCACAAGACTAGGCACCACAATTATTCCCACTTCACAAATGAGCAACAGGCCTTTTCTTTTTCTTTTTTTAATAATATAATAATATCTTTCTTTTTTTAAATTAATCCTTATTGTTCAGATTATCACAGATGTTCCCATATTTTTGGCATTCTCACTAAGATCCTTGAAGGTCTCACTAAGTTTCTCAGAGGTTTCTTGAATATTCTTGAGTATCCTTATAACTGTGGTTTTGAACTCTATCTTCAGTATTTTGCTTTCCTCCATTTCTTTCATTGTGACATGTTTCTTTGTCTCTGAATTTTGGCTGCTTCTCTGTGTTTTTTTCTATGTACCGGGTAGCTGCTAAGTGTCCTTGAGTTGATAGAGTGGCCTTGTGTGGTAGGTGTCCTATAGGACCCAGTGGCTCAGCCTTCCCAATCACCTGAGGTGGACACTCTTGGTGCACCCCTTTGTGGACTGTGTGCACAGTCTTGTATTAGGTCTAGTAATAATTAATGTCGTTTTCTAATACTTTTTTAAAATCGAATTTATTTAAACAATACAACAAAATTTAATCAACAATATAGTTGCCGTTGTTTTCTACTACTTGTGCCCAACACTCAGGAAGCATTTTAATCCCTCTGTTGTAAAATTCTTGTGATTTTGATGCAAAAAATTCGGTCAATGCATTTTTGAGGCATTCTTCATTATTAAATTTTTTTCCAAGAAGAAAGTTTTGCAAAGAACGAAACAAATGGTAATCGGAAGGGGCAATATCAGGAGAATATGCAGGTTGAGGGAGAACTTCCCATTCCAACTGGCGCAGTTTTTCAGCAGTGATTCTTGCAGTATGCGGTCGTGCGTTATCGTGGTGAAGAATTACGCCCTTCCGATTAATCAGCGCGGGTTCTTTTTCTCTTAAAGCTTGGGCTAACCTTTCCAATTGGGCACTATACACTGCACTTGTAATGGTTTGGTTAGATGGTAAAAGTTCATAATGAAGAATTCCTTTAAAATTCCACCAAACACACAACATCACTTTTTTCGCATGCAAGTCAGGTTTTGGCGTGGGCTGCGGAGCCTCATTTTTGTCCAACCATTGAGGCCGCCTTTTCAAATTAACATACTGCACCCATTTTTCATCTCCGGTAACAATTTGCTCTAAAAACGGCAAACGGTTTTGACGAGAGAGGAGCGAACTGCAAATTGTGACTCTTTGATTACGGTTGCTGTATGTCAACTCATGAGGAACCCATTTTCCAAACTTTTGGACTTTGCCAAGTGCACGCAATTGATTGGAAATTGTTTTTTGTGAACAATTTAAAGTTGTCGCAAGCTCTTGTTGGGTAATTTGAGGATTTTGCACCAAAAGAACTTGAAGAGCTTCTTGATCAAAATTGGACACACGACCTCGACCACTCTTGTCATCTAACGAAAAATTTCCCTCGCGAAATTTCTCAAACCAACGCTGGCATTTTCTGGCACTAACTGCATCTTGACCAAGAGCACTACAGATGTTTTTTGCAGCCTCACTTGCTTTTCTTCCTAATTGGAACTCGTAAAGCATGCAGTGCTGAATATGCTCTTCATCTGCCATCTTCTTAGCCCTAGTTTTGCAACAAAAACCAAACCAAACACAAACTTTTTCAAGCAAAACTTGTTAATTGCACTTCACACGTTCTGTAGATACCACGTGTTTGAAGGTTATGGCAATACAAGTCAACGCCAAGCAAGATTTTAAACGAATGTTTTAAAACGACATTAATTATTACTAGACCCATAGTTTAGCCTTGATTGCTGTTGGTATCACTGGGAGGAATTGACCTCCAGACCAATTGGTTGTGAGGACCAGCTGTGTCTACAATAGAAAAGCTGTAGAATGCCGAAACTGGTTTAGCTCAGTGGATAGAGCATCTGCCTGCAGCTTGAAAGGTCCCAGGTTCAATTCTGGTCAAGGGCATATACCTTGTTTGTGGGCACATCCCCAGTAGGGGGTGTGCAAGAGGCAACTGATCGCTGATTCTCTCATCAATGTTTCTAACTCTTTATCCCTCTCCCTTCCTCTCTGTAAAAAATCAATAAAATATATATTAAAAAAAAGAAAAGCTGCAGGAGACTCCCTTATGGGGCAACACTTGCTTCAGTGGGGCTTTGGTGCTCACTGAGTCTGCGCCCTGAATGTATCTCTTATGGATCTGAAGAGTTGCAACCTGGTGTGGTCTCACACTGACCACTGTGTACACTGGCTCTTGGATCTCCAAGGAGGTGCAAAGTCAGCCACTCCCTGGAGCTGCCAACAGGAACTACAGAGAGATCTGGAATCCTCCTCTTTGTCTCGGGATTGGAAGTACCCAGATTAGGCCCAACTACGTAGCAAGGCAGGCTTCTGCTATCAGATTGATTGCTTTGAACCATTGACCCAGCTGCTGCCTGTTTGATAGGTTTTAGACTGAGAAAGGACAGGCCATTCCTATGCAAAAGCTGCTGCCCACAGCTTGGGTGGGATTGTAAAGTGGGTGGGGCAGGGTCTCAGGGAAGCAGGAGCTTGTATCTCCCTCCCAAATGAAAAAGAGGCTCTCCCTGGTGCCAGCCCATTCCTAGCCTCTGCACCTCCTACCAGTCTCAATGCGCTTTCTTCACCTCTAGCTGTAGAACTTCCACTCAGCCAGCTTTCCCGTGTTCTAGATTATAGTTTTTCTGTCTTTTAGTTATAATTTTGATGTGATTGTGAGAAGCAGCAAGTATAGGTGTTTAACTATGCCGCCATCTTGGTTTCTCTTGACAACGGGTCTTTAAAACAAGAAGAACTTTGAATACACGTTGCTGGGAACACTTAGGTCGTGACCTAATTATCTGGGACACAAGGGATAGTAGTGGCTCAGAGTAAGAGCAAAGTCAGTTTGAAAAGAATCACAGATAAATCCCCAGTGTGGAGCGTGCGGGAGGCAGCTGATCAGTGATTCTCTCTGATTGTGTTTTTTGTTTGTTTATTTGTTTTTTGGTTTTTTATTTTATTGATTTTTAAAGAGAGGAAAAGAGAGGGATAATTAGAAACATTGATGATGAGAGAGAAACATCAATCAGCTGCCTCTTGCACACCCCCTACTGGGTACTGGGGATGTGCCCGCAACCAAGGTACATGCCCTTGACTGGAATCGAACCTGGGACCCTTCAGTCCACAGGCTGACACTCTATCCATTGAACCAAACCAGTTTTGGCTCTCTCTAATTGTTGATGTTTCTATCTCTCCCTCTCCCTTCTTCTCTGAAATCAATAAAATTAAAAACTGAAAAATTTAAAAAGTAAATTAGAAAGTATTTCAAACTGATTGAAATTGAATCACAACATATCAATGTTCATTGAATGCTGCTAACTCAGTACTTAAAAGAAAATTAATAGTCCTTAATGCCTCTATTAAAAAAGAAGAAAGATCTCAAATCAATGACCGCACCTTCTTGGTAAGAAACTAGAAAAAGCAAATAAAACCCAAAGTGAGTAAAAAAATGAAATCAAGACTAGAACAAAAATCTAATACAACAAACAAAAAAATCAATGAAACCAAATACCTGCTGCCTTGATAAGAAAAAAAAATTTTTTTTAAATATAAACCTCTAGCCAGGAAAAGAAAACATGAAAGACGCAAATTATTAATATCAGAAATGAGAGGGGTGGCATCACTACCACTATTAAAAAGATTAGTAAGGGCATATTATGAAGAAATTCATATAAACAGAGTCAACAACCTAGATGAAATGTATTTTTTTAAAAATATATATTTTATTGATTTTGTACAGAGAGGAAGGGAGAGAGATAGAGAGCTAGAAACATCGATGAGAGAGAGTCATTGATCAGCTGCCTCTTGCACACTCCCTACTGGGGATATGCCTGCAACCAAGGTACATGCCCTTGACCGGAATAGAACCCGGGACCCTTCAGTCCCCAAGCCGATGCTCTATCCATTGAGCCAAACCGGTCTCGGCGACATGAAATGTATTGATTAAAACACACACACACACACACACACACACACAAATTAAGTGCCCACAAGAAATTGCATAGCCCTATATCTATTATTAGTAGTAGTATTGACTTCATAGAAGAGAGAGAGATAGCAACATCAATGATGAGAAAAAAATAATTGATGAGCTGCCTCCTGCGCACCCGGCACTGGGGATCAAGCCCGAAACCTTGACATGTGCCCTCACTGTGACTTCTTGGTTCACAGGCCGTCGCCCAACCACTGAGTCACGGCGGCTGCGCCCGCCCTATGTCTTTAATGCAGTTCCAAACAAGCGGCAGGTGGCTGAGCCACAGTGAGCACCGCACAGGGCAGGCGCACACCTGCTCTGCAGGGAAAAGCTGAGTCACGATGAGATGGAAGCTCTCCCTCAGCCCACAGGCCGCACTCAGGCAGGTGGGCGGGAGCTCTGATTGCCCGTCCACACCTGGGCGCGCCTTCGGACTCCTTTCCAGCTGAGCTTTGTGGGTACACAGGTTTCACTGGGAGAGAGAAAAGTATGTATGTCACCTGGGACACACCTAACGTGCAGGCAGTTTGCAGCCGCGGGGAGGGGGGGGAGGGGGGAGGGGAGGTAGGGATGGAATGAAAACATCCCGGTAAGAGGCTTGGCACCGGGAAGAGCGGCACAGATACCCGCTCCCGCCCGGGGCGCCCGGGTTCTCCTCATAGGACCGCTTTCCTCCAATTCTCCTTGGAGATTCTCTTAAGCAAGCAACGTCCTCGGAAGCAGTTGGGAGTCTAAAATGTCATTGCATTTTTAAAAAAATATATTTTATTGATTTTTTACAGAGAGGAAGGGAGAGGGATAGAGTTAGAAACATCCATCAGCTGCCTCCTGCACACCCCCCACTGGAGATGCGCCCGCAACCAAGGAACATGCCCTTGACGGGAATCGAACCTGAGACCCTTCAGTCCACAAGCCCACTATCCACCAGTCCTCTCTCCGCTGGGCCACACCGGTTTCCGTTAAAGGTCAATGCATTTTAAGGAAAAAGCAAACATCCGCCTTTTGCAGGGGGTGATGGGCGCACACCCAGGAAAACCAGGCAGCCCTTCTCTCTCTCCGTTTGGGGTTCTGTCTCCAAAGAACCCCAAGCGGCGTTCTCTTTGGGGTAGTTTCTTCTCTCCTGTCAGCCCGTCGGGCCGGGTTTGCTGTGGGAGGACGAGGACCACAGCCGCCCCGGGTGGGCCGGGCGCCGCGCGGGCGGGGCAGGCCGGGCCGGGCCGCGATCGGGGCGTTTCCAAAGCTCCGGGAGCAGAAGCCCCTCCTCGGAGGGAGGGACCGAGCCGGGCCTCGCTCTTCAAAGTCGCTCCCGGATTCCAGAACTCCGCTCGGCCCGGTTCCCCTGCCCGCGGCCGGTCCCGGAGCGGGTGCCCCCGAGGCCTCCGTCCCTCCGCTCCGCGCCCCCCGCCCGGCCATGTCCTCCTGCAGCCGCGTGGCGGTGGTGACCGGGGCCAACAAGGGCATCGGCTTCGCCATCGCGCGGGACCTGTGCCGCCGGTTCTCGGGGGACGTGGTGCTCACGGCGCGGGACGCGGCGCGGGGCCGGGCGGCCGTGCAGCAGCTGCAGGCCGAGGGGCTGAGCCCGCGCTTCCACCCGCTGGACATCGACGACCCGCAGAGCATCCGCGCCCTGCGCGACTTCCTGCGCCAGGAGTACGGGGGCCTCAACGTGCTGGTCAACAACGCGGGCATCGCCTTCAAGGGTAAAAGGCTGGGTGGCCGCAGGGGAGCGGGAGCGGGGGAGGGGCCCTGGGTGCCCCCGGGTGGGGACAGCCCGCCATCCGCGGAGCGATGGGGAGAGGCGGCGTGCGCCCGGCGGGGGCTCGCCCCCCGGAGGTGGGGAGCGGTTCGCTCCGCGCCGGGCGCGCCGGGTGCTGGGCACCGCGCCCCGCTCCCCGCAGGCCCGCGGCAGCCCCGGCCCCGCCGCGCGGACGGCCGCCGGCGTTTGGAGTTCACGGCCTCCGGGCGCGGCCACGCCCTGCTGAGCTCAGCGCCGTCCGGCCGGAGGCTGTCTCCGCGGGGTCTCCAGCTCGCTGGGCTTTCGCTTTCTGAAAGGCGTATTCACGGGCGCCGGAGCCAGCTGCCGGGACAGGAAATGAGTCTCTGGGACCCGGCCAGGACGCTCGGGCACTCAGAGGGCCGGAGACTCTAACGGGGAGCTTGGATAGGCTCCGGCTAAAGGAAGCCGGCCTGCCCTCCCCGGGGGAGCCGTGCTGGTGACCAGGCGGCCCGGGGTGGTGGCGGGTAGCCTCTGGGATACTTGGCGGGGAAGGGGGCTAACGCGATGGCTCACTCCAGTGCTCATTAAGGAAGTTCTGAGCGAGCATCAAACAGACTGTCACAGTAAAGCGGCGAGTTAGGGAGCGGAGGGGAGATAGATCCACCGAAGGACTTGTGTGCATGCATAAAAACATCCAACAGGTGCAAAACATTGGGGGTGAGGGCATGTGTAGTGGGGTGGGGAAACGATGGTAAGATATGTACACACATAATACCCTGATAAAAGAAAACATGTAAATAAAATGAAATAAAATAAAAGGAAGTTCTGAGTTGAGTGCTGCGGGTAGAAAGAAGGAACCGGCCGGCCTCATGCACACCCGGTGGGGAGCGGAGTAAAGCGCACTGTTGGGGAGCACGAATCTTCCTCCCCAGCAGTGGCTGCTCCCCCTTGCTGGCACCCCACCTGCTGCTCCCTGTGCGAGCTTTCTGGGGGCGCAGGCAGGTGGGTGGCTCACACACACACACACACACACATCCCGATGGCCGTGGGCCTGGTGGACAGGGGCCCAGCGTCCTGAGCTGCAGATGGGGGAGCCTGGCCTGCCCTGCAGCCTTGCCCTGCCTCGCTGTGTGCACGGTGGGCGCAGCCCCTGCGAGCTGGGCCTGGGCCAGCGCAGAGCTCCAGGCTTTGCCTGGCACCCGCTGAGTCAGAACCGGCAGCTCCACAGGCCCTCCTGGACCCCCTCTGCCTCCCAAGTCCCAGCAGCAAAGGTGACAGCCGCTGAGCGTCCCCTGGGGACCGGCTGGAAGTGCCAGTGCCAGCACCCCACCCAGACCGGCTCTGTCCCATCCCGGACGGGCCGGGAGCTGTGTTCGCACAGGCCCAGCAGGTGACTCAGGCTCAGGGTGAAGCTGGGGAGCCCCGGACCCAGTGGGAAAGTCAGCTTCCCCTTTAATTAGAGAGCGGCCCACTTTGCCTGACCTTGCCCTTGTTTCCTTCTCTTCTTCAAAGTTGATGATCCCACGCCCTTTGACGTCCAAGCTGAGGTAACGCTGAAGACCAACTTTTTTGCCACGAGGAATGTCTGCAACGAATTGCTGCCCATCATAAAGCCTCATGGTGAGTCCAGCGTGTGCATGGTCACCTTCACCCCTCAGCAAGGAGTGCAGGGACTCTGCTGCCCAAAGGGCTCACCCAGGGTGCTGTTCTCTGAGGGGAAACAGAAAATGGCATCATTAAACTCACACACACACACTCTGAATGGCCAGATTATTATGATCTCTAAACACATAATAATCTGACCACTTAATATATTGTTAGAGGCCCGGTGCATGAATTTGTACATGGGTGGGGTCCGGCCAGCCTGGCCAGGGGAGGGGACATGGTGGTTGGCCAGCCTGCCTGCTGGTTGAACTCTTGGTCGAGAGGACAATTTGCATATCAGCCTTTTATTATATAGAATATACACTGAGTGGCCAGATTATTATGCATTCAGAGATTATAATAATCTGGCCACTCAGAATATATACCTGAAATATATATATTTCAGTGAGGAAGGGAGAGGGAGAGAGAGATAGAAGCATCAACAATGGGAGAGAACCATTGATCGGCTGCATGCCTCTCACCAGGGACCGAGCCCACAACCTGGCCATGTCCCCTGACCTGGACCCTTCAGTCTGCAGACCAATGCTCTATCCACTGAGCCAAACCGGCTAGGGCAAGGCATCATTTTTTTACAGGGCTGTAAAGCTTCAGCTTTAAAAGGCACGGATGCTCTGGAGTCTCCCATGACATGAGCTCAATCCCAGAACAACAGGGGTTACAAGTCTTAAAAGTCCTCTTGCCTTTTTGCAACCTCAGGAGCCTCCTCCAGCTCCCCAAGGGGAAGGGGCCACACCCAGCTCCCCGGGGGGTGGCGTCCCATCCGACCTAGCATTTCCATTCCTACCTCTATTTCTATTACCTTCTGGAAGAAGGGGGGAGGGGAATGGCAGGGGGGAGGGCAGGCTCGCTTCCCTGAGGAGTTTATTTCCCAAGAAGTCAGCCATGAGTCTGAGGGAAAACAACAGGGTTGTTCTCACTGGAAATGTGCTCTTTAAAATGTAACATTTTGGCCGAAACCGCTTTGGCTCAATGGATAGAGCATCAGCCTGCAGACTGAAAGGTCCCAGGTCAAGGGCATGTACCTTGGTTGCAGGCACATCCCCGGTGGGGTGGGGTGGGGGCGTGCAGGAGGCAGCTGATCGATGATTCTCTCTCATTGATGTTTCTGGCTCTCTATCCCTCTCCCTTCCTCTCTGTAAAAAAACAATAAAATATATTTCAAAGAAAAATTTAACCTTTTGCATAAAGAGGACCTCTAGTGCATAAACTTCAAAATCTAAAACTTTGCCTGAGAGAGCGGCACCTGCATTGCCATCTGCCCCACCCCAGTTCGCCCAGCCCTGTCTCCAGCCCCCTCAGGTGATTCCCTCCATTGGCCTCCTCTCAGGTGGGCTGGGAATCCTCGGGCAGAGCTGCAGGTTCTGACCGAAGGAAGCGGCGTCCTGGGTCATGGAGGTGGTGAGAGCCCAGGGCCCAGGGGGTGGAGTCTTACATTCAAATCCAAGCAAATCTAAATGTGGATTTTTTTGCTCCCTTGTTACACAGAGGGGGCCGTTAAGCATAATGCTTGCCACCGTTTCCTTCATTCACTCTCTCCGGGCTCTTTCCAGGTCAGGACAAGGGTTTCTTACCCTTTTTCACGCTGCGTAGCATTTCCCCGGAGGGATGTCTCTCCCTGTGGGTTTTCCAATCGTGGAGTTTGGAAGCTGCGAGGCGCTGGAGAAACCTCCGTCCCTACACCTTCACATTCAGAGAAGGAAACTGAGGCTCAGAGCAGGGAGCACAGCCAGGTGCTAAGAGCTGGAAGCAGCACCGGGGCTCCTGACCGCACCCCTCAATCAGATCAGAGGATCAGTTCTGTGAAGTAAGGCTTGCAGCTGCCACGTGATCGCAAACCAAGCCTTTTGCGAGAGAAAAGAAGGGAGAGGGAGGGTGGGGCTCAGGGATCAACCCAGGACAGGCGAGTCCCTCCAGGGCAAAATGCTGAGCATTGGTGCTCCCTGATTTGTAGGAAATTGCTAGCTTCCTGTTTTAAAAGCCACTCTTTATTCAGGTTTAATAGGTTAACTTAGGTTTATATAGGTTATATAGGTATATATATATATTTTTTTAGGTTAATTTTTTAAATACATGTTTTTATTCGTTTCAGAGAGGAAGGAGAGAGAGAAACATTAATGATGAGAGAGAATCACTGATTGGTTGCCTCCTGCATGCCCCCCACCAAGGATGGAGCCTGCATCCTGGGCCTGTGCCCTGACAGGGAGTCCAACCAGGGCCTCATTGGGCGCTGCTCAGTCACTGAGCCTCTGGGCCGGGCTGTATCACTTTAAAGAGTTATTTCCGCTTGCTTCTTTGTTTGAGGTTCTGAGTCAACGGGTTAAGGAAGTGTCAAGCCACTAGGGGGAGACACGTGCCCATGCTTTCTGCAAGTGTTTCTGGTCCAGTGAGGCCGCCCGGACCTCAGCGGAGAGGCGGGAGTCGGGAGGAATGGCTGCAGCCCTTCTCAACACCCGCCTGGCTTCTGAGACTGTCACCTGTTGCCTCTCCCGGAGGCGTGTCCTTAGATCAAAGGGGACACCTGCCTGGCTGGTGTGGCTCAGTTGGTTGGAGCGGATCCCATGCACTGAAGGGTCTCGGGTTCCATCCTTGGTTGGGGCTCCAGCAGGAGGCAACCAATTGATGTTTCTCCCCCACATTGATTGTTTCCCCATTTCTTTCTCTCCCCTCTCCTAACCCCCTCTCCCCAAAACCCACAAACATATCCTCAGGGAGGATTAAAAATGGCACTTCTTCCTCTTAGGTTTTGTATTTTCCTTAGAGGCATTATGTAGCTCCCATAGTTTAATTTTCTTTTCTGTCTTCCATTTCCATATATATAATATGTTTTCTTTTAAGTACCGTATTTTTCAGACCATAAGACGCACTTTTTTCCCCCCCAGAAGTGGGGGGGAAAAGTCCTGCGTCTTATGGTCCAAATATAGCCTACACATATACTTTAAAAAGTTTTTTTACTTGCCCGGCTCTGTGTGGTCTCTGTGTGCTTGCCCGGCTCTAAAATGGTTCTAAATGCTGCTGTTTACTTTACAGGGTTGATTACATGTGTTTATGACTGTGATGTTGGGTTTTAATGCACATAAAATATTTTAGGACACTATTTGTTTCAGAATCTTTTTTCTTCATTTCCCTTCTCTAAAAACTGGTGCTTCTTATGGTCCGGAGTGTCTTATGGTCCGAAAAATACGGTATATACATATTTTTTATCGATTTCAGAGTGGAAAGGAGAGGGAGAGTTAGAAACATCAATGATGAAAGAGAATCATCAACTGGCTGCCTCCTGCACACCCTACACTGCAGCTCAAGCCCAGTACCCAGGCCTGTGCCCGATGGGGATCAAACCAGGACCTTTTAGCTCATAGGTCGATGCTCAACCACTGGCCCACACTGGCTGGGCTAGAGTTGTGTTTTGTGTGTTTTTTTAAATAAACTTTATTGATTTTTCACAGAGAGGAAGAGAGAGGGATAGAAAGTTAAAAACATCAATGAGAGAGAAACGGCCTCCTGCACACCTCCTACTGGGGATGTGCCCGCAACCAAGGTACATGCCCTTGACCGGAATCGAACCTGGGACCCTTGAGTCCGCAGGCAGACACTCTATCCACTGAGCCAAACTGGCCAGGCCAACATTTTTTGTTTGTCTTGAAGTTAAAATACTTTAAAATTTTTATACTTTTTAAAAATTAATGTTGCCTGTTTCTATTTATTTATTATATATTTTATTGATCTTTTACAGAGGGGAAGAGAGAGATAGTGAGTTAGAAACATCGATGAGAGAGAAACATCAATCAGCTGCCTCTTGCACACCCCACACTGGGGATGCGCCCAAAACCAAGGAATATGTCCTTGACCGAAATCAAACCCAGGACCTTCCAGTCCGCAGACTGACGCTCTATCCACTGAGCCAAACCGGTTTTGGCTAGAGTTGAGTTTTTAATCAGCGACTAAAGCTGCAGCATGATGCAATCACAGTGCGTCGTGACCTAGTCAGCCAGCGACGGCCTGTGACGGGCCCCGTGTTGTGGTTGCAGGCAGAGTGGTGAACATCAGCAGTCTCCAGGGCTCCCGGGCGCTGGAGCAGTGCAGCCAGCCCCTGAAGGAGATGTTTTGCTGCGAGGACCTCACCGAGGGCGACCTGGTGGAGCTCATGAAGAAGTTCGTGGAGGATACGAAAAACGAAGTTCACGAGAGGGAAGGCTGGCCCAGCTCGGCCTACGGCGTGTCTAAGCTGGGGGTCACGGTCTTGTCCAGGATCCTGGCCCGGCGTCTGGATGAGAAGCGGAAAGCCGACAGGATTCTGCTCAACGCGTGCTGCCCCGGGTGGGTGAAGACGGACATGGCCGGGGCCTTCGGCACCAGGACGCTGGAGGAGGGCGCGGAGACCCCGGTCTACCTGGCCCTCCTGCCTCCGGATGCCACCGAGCCTCAGGGCCAGCTGGTCCGGGACAAAGTGGTCCAGAAGTGGTGGGAATCTTCTGGGCTGCTCACTGCTTAATAAATGTGGGATGAGCGAATGGGATCCGGTGATGTCCTCTGGTGTCTGTCCCTCAGGGCTGTGGACTGAGATTTCCATGGGAAAAGGTCTAGTTCCTTTTTCTTTAAAAAAATAAAATAAAATAAAATAAAATAAAATAAAATATATATATGTATACACACACACATATATTTATTTATTGATTGATTCTTACAGAGAGGAAGAGAGAGGGACAGAGAGCTAGAAACATCGATGAGAGAGAAACATCCATCAGCTGCCTCCTATACACCCCCTACTGTGGATGTGCCCGCAACCAAGGTACATGCTTTTGACTGGAATTGAACCTGGGACCTTTCAGTCCGCAGACCGACGCTCTATCCACTGAGCCACACCGGTCAGGGCGAGGTCTAGAGCTGAAATCAAGCCAAGAGACTGTTACACCTGAAATTCCTTTGGGGAAGGACCTCGTCGTGTAGTTGTCAGATGTTAGCGGGCATCAGGATCAGCAGGAGGGCATGCACATCTTTGCCCAGAGCGGGGGCCCAGGAATGGGCGCTTCTCACAGTTCCCAGGGGCTGCTGGGGCTGCGGCCGCACTGAGAGCGGCTGGTCTGGGAGGACTTGAGACGATGGGGTTTCCCAGCTGCCTTCTGCTGTTTCCAGGCTGCTGCCTCTGGAGAGATGAGGACTTAGCCTGTCTCCTTAGCTCTGCCCTCTGCCTCTGCCTTGTATCCCATTGTTTCCTTACATTTGAGTACATTTTATAAAAAACCTATCTTATTGATTTCAGAGAGGAAGGGAGAGGGAGATAGAAACGCCAATGGTGGGAGAGAATCATTGATTGGCTGCCTCCCACAGCGGGGATCAAACCTGCAACCTGGGCATGTGCCCTGATTGGGAATGGAACCATGACCTCCTGGTTCCTAGGTTGATGCTCAACTGCTGGCCGGGCCACGTTCACTGCTTTCAGATGAGATTGGTTTGGCAACCTGCCTCCCAGGTTCTGGTTATACCCTGGAGAAATAAAGGCTCTTGCTAAAAAGAAGGAATATACTTGCAAAGAAAGGTTGCAAAGCAGTCAAGACCTCAGTCGGAATGACTAGCTGGACAACAACACACATACAACAGGTGCGCAGTGGACAACATACTCAGGGAGGACAGCCCGCAATTACCCAGCTTATGACAGGCTGTTCAAGCGGGAACAGCAGCACAAAGGTCACTCCTCCTGACCACAGCACTGCAGGAAAGAGGGGTAACGCTGTTTTCCACCTGGGAATCAGTAACCATAAACACACACAAGGTCTCCCAGCAAAAGGCCCGGCTAGCTCCGCCTTCACCTCCCTTTTTATTTATTTATTTTTTAAAATATATTTTATTGATCTTTTACAGAGGGGAAGAGAGAGATAGTGAGTTAGAAACATCGATGAGAGAGAAACATCAATCAGCTGCCTCTTGCACACCCCACACTGGGGATGCGCCCAAAACCAAGGAATATGTCCTTGACCGAAATCAAACCCAGGACCTTCCAGTCCGCAGACTGACGCTCTATCCACTGAGCCAAACCTGTTTCGGCTCACCTCCCTTTTTAAATGTTCTTACTGATTTCAGAGAGAGGAAGGGAGAGGCAGAGAAAGATAAGAAATACCAAGGATGAGAAAGAATCAAGATTGGCTGCCTCCTGATCCCCTCCTGAGGATCAAGCCCAAACCCAGGTACGTGCCCTGACTGGGAACTGAACCATGACCTTCTGGTTCATAGGTCAATGCCCAACCGCCGAGCCACACCAGCTTGCTCTTGCGCTCGTTTCAGACCATCGCTCCCTAGACATTTTGATGACTTCTTGTCTGGCTCTGAAAGCATTTTAATGGCTTTCGATTCATTTCCTGAATTCCTCTTCCATGCTAGGTTCCGTCTGAGGCCATCCACTGCCGGCTGGCAGTTCAGGTCTCCCTGACGGAGTCACAGATAGGAAATGCACTCGTCAACCAGCAGGCTGGCCCTTTTACTTCCTCTCCCCTTTTCTGGCTTCAGGACATTCCTGGTCACACGTGGTCCCCTTAGAAGACTGACTGGTAAACTGCCGATCAGAATGGCATTTCTCATTTTGGTGGAAACGTCTCGGGGCCTTTATTGGATGGTCTGCCCAGCACCCTCTTCCCAACCATTTCTTTCTGCTCCCTCTGCCTGCTTCGTCCCAAGTTAACAGCGGCAGCAGCCCCAAGGTGACTTTGCCCTGCTGTCCTCAGAGGACTGACTGCTCCCGTGCCAGGACCAGCCGCAATGGAACAGGGAAAGCTCAGAGCTGCTCCCCTGCCCCACCCCCCACCCCACCCCCTGGTCCAAGGAGCTGTTTGAGGCAGGCATTGCAATGGACTCTCAGCAGGAGCAGTTACGCAGTGGTCCAAAGAGAGACAGCATCCCTTCGCTGACCTCACGCCCTCTCTGAGCTCCCTGGTTCTCAGGCTCCAAGGCCCTCTGTATCCCTAAAGACATTTCCCTTTTCTTAAGCTCCTTTGAACTGAGTTCTTGTTCTTGCGCCCAAAGGAGTCTAATAAAAGTGCATGAAAATGCATCACGGCATGCGGGAGTGAAATAAATATTGGCTTGGAATCAGAAGGGAAAAAAGAAGAAAGAGAAAAAATCATGCATTAGGAACCCATGGCATACTCAGACCTATCCCAACATTGTTTGACGTAATTCTCAGGACAGTCCTTTAAGGAAGGTCTTGATGTCATTTTTCTAACGAGGACGGAAAGGCTTGGAGAGGTTAGCTGGCCAAGGTCACACAGCTAAGAGCTGAGAGCCACGTCGCCTCCAGGGCTGTCTTAGTGCAGAGTCCCCGGCTTTTCTGGGCACCTAGCACCTGTCCCATCCTGCTCACCATTACGGGTCTAGATTCTATGGTTTGGTAAAATTGTATACTTAACTTAGTGCTCTGTCTTAGAGCACTAGTTAAGTATACAATTTTACCTATATGTTCCCAAAAATTCTAGTTTAGCACTTCTTAGTTGGGATTCAGGAATCTGTAGTTTAACAACTCCACCAGGTGATTCTCATCATGAGAGAACTTTGGGAAACACTGGCCTAGAGGCCTGGTGCATGAAATTAATGCACGGGTAGGGACCCTCGGCCTGGCTGGTGATCAGGGCTGATAGGGGCCTTTCTTTGTTCCGCACCGCCTCCTGGTGGTCAGTGCACGTCATAAGTCATAACGAGTGGTCGAACTCCCAGTCAGTGGAACTCCCGAGGGGACTATTTGCATGTTAGCCTTTTATTATCTAGGAGGATTCTTGGTGATTTGAGAGAAGTGATAGATCCCCTTGGGACTCTGAGACAAACTATATATCCCCTTTCTCCAGACACATACATCTATTCAAAAGGTTCTGTACAATTTAGAGTGTACATGGTCCTCCCAGTCCAATCCCCCCCAAAAAAAAAAAAAAAAAAACAAAAAAACCCACTTTCACGACTGCCTTGCCTCCAGGAGCCCTGGACTAGATCCGAAAATCCCTGAGGGATCCTAAGCGGTAAATGGTAGAGGCCCCTCTCTACAGAAATTACAACCTCTGTCCACAGGCCGCACTGCTTGGGTTGGCGGCACTGCTTCCCAGCTGGTGCCCCGGTGCTCAGGTGAACCACATCCTTCGAGGAGCCTCTCGCCCTGCAGCTGTCAGCCCGGCGGGGCGGGTCCGAACTGGCCAGGCCGAAGGCTCCTGAGAATGGCAGGAAGGCGCTACAGTTTCTCTGTAAATATCAGTGTTCTTTAGAGTTGACGAGAAGCCCCGTTCCTGAGCCAGCGTGCACGGAACGAAGCTCATTTCATGAACTGATTTCTTCATTTCGCTGATGCCAAGGGTCAGAGAGGCGCAGCGTGTGGGGAGGAGGCACCGTAACCCGCGCCCCAGCCCCCGGGCCCCCCTCCCCCGGAGGGTTTGGTGGTGGGA
Organism: Pipistrellus kuhlii; assembly: GCF_014108245.1. NCBI lineage: Eukaryota > Metazoa > Chordata > Mammalia > Chiroptera > Vespertilionidae > Pipistrellus > Pipistrellus kuhlii. The sequence goes on from NW_023425515.1 coordinate 245,919, forward strand.
GAGCTGGGTGAGCCGGTGCCATGGGCCCCACCTTTCCAGAACCCCACGGTTCTCCGGCCTGTAACTCCAGAGCCCCTCCCCGGACAGGCTGACCCGATGGCCGGTGACCCCTTCCTCCGGTGGGTCAGGAGCTCCAGGTGAGAGGCGGAGCACCCCGCCCACCCTGTGAGGTCCTAGGGGCCGGTCTCACCGCGAGGGCACAGCTAGCGGCCCCGGCGATGGCCGCCCACCGCCCGCCGGGAAGCTGGGCGCAGGCCCCTCCGCCAGGCGCGGCGCCGCCTCCTGCCCGGCCCAGGTCAAGGGCCCGCCTCCCGCCCCGCCCCCAGCGCCCGGGACACGCCCACGGGCCTGCCCCAAGCACAGAGCACGCCCTAGTCCCCGCCCGTGCGCGCCGAGGGCCCGCCCACCTGTCCTGCTCTAGAGCCAGCCATTGGTCCTGCCTCCTAGAGCCAGTCATTGGCCCACCCCGCGCACAGCTGACCGCCTATGGCCCCGCCCCCGAGCCCATGGCCATCGGCGCAGGGGGCGGGGCCATGGGCGCTCCGCTGTGCGCCAATGGCTGGAGCCAGCCCTTGGACCCGCCCCACGCGCAGAGACCGCCTCCTGCCCCGCCCCCGCGCGCGGAGGCCCCGCCTCCCGGCCCCGCTCCTTTCCCGGAGCCGCAGCGGCACTGGCTCGGGCGCGGCGCTTCCTTCGCGGTCCCGGCTCCCGCCTGAGCCGCCGGCGTCGTCCGCTCTCCCCGCCCGGCCCGGCCGGCCCCTCCGTCCGTGGGCGCGCCCCCGAGACAGGCCGCCGCCGCTGAGGTAAGTCGGGCCTGCGCCCGGGCCGCCCGGGAACCCGGGAAGCCGGGCGTCTCCGCGGGCCCGCGAGCGGCGGAGCGGCGCGGGCGTCCGTCCCGGCCGCGCAGGTCCCGGCGGCGCCGAGGGGAGCGGGTGCCCAGGCGCCCAGGCGCCCGGCCCGCGCTGCTGCGGTGCGGGCGGCTCCGCAGGGCTCCGGCCGCGACCCCGAGGGGCAGCCGGGGAGGCCGGGCGGCGTCGCCTCCGGGCCCCGCGGCCCCGGCGGATCCGGAAGCGCGGCCACGCCCGGCGGCCTGGCGGCAGGTGGAGGTCGGCGGTCCGCCCAGCCCCGTCCCCGGCCTGCGGGCGGCGGGAGGCTGCCCCGCTCGCTGCGCGGTCCTCGGGGAGGAGGGAGCAGGGCGGGCTTCGCCGGGAGGGAGGACCGGCCCGGGTGCCCGGAGGAGGACCGAGCCGCAGTGCGCCCGCCGCCCGCCGCCGGCGTCTGGCCGGGCGCCGCCTCCGGGCGGGTGCGGGGGTGGCGGTGGCGGGGCGGGGCGGGGGCGGCGGCGGCGGGGCGGCGGCGGCGGCGGCGGCGGCGGCGGGGGCGGGGGCGGCGGTGGCGGGGGTGGCGGTGGCGGTGGCGGCGGCGGCGGTGGCGGTGGTGGTGGTGGTGGTGGTGGTGGCGGCGCCGTTGCCAATGGAGGCTGAGCCAGGCCTGCCTAACCGGGCAGCTCCGCACCGGGAAAACCCGCCCAGGGGGCTTCTGGTAAGGAGATGGAGCCCCCTCCTTCCCCATCCCGCCCGCTCCCACTGGTGTCTTCGCATTTTCCACAATTTAACTGCACGTTTAAAGGAAAAGTGCCCTGGCGTTTCTAAGCCAGGTAACCGATGGCCCACGGGTGTGTCTGCGCCTGGACCGAGGGTCCGGATCTGCTGCTGAGTTCTTGCTCTTCGGAGGGGGCTGTCATTGTTCAGTTGTCATGTGCCTCGGAACTGTGCCTTCATGTAAACATCTTTACAATGAACTTCTTTGGGGTCTGGCAGTAGATTTTTCACTTGAATTTGTTTTTTGTTTTGTTTGTAAAAATATGTCTATTGATTTCTAGAGCGGAAGGGAGAGGGACAGACAGAAACATCCCTGAGGGAAAAACATCAATTGGCTGCTTCTCATACGCCCCCTACTGGAGGTTGTGCCTGAAACCCGGGCCCAATCGGACCAGCGACCTTTTGGTTTATGTCAATGCTCAGCCAGCCTCTGAACCACACCAGCGAGGTGAATTTTATTGTTTTGTTTTAAACGCAGATCCTGAGTCATCGGGTTTAGGATAGGCCTAAGAGTCTGCATTTCTTTCTTTTTAAAAAATATATTTTATGGATTTTTACAGAGAGGAAAGGAGAGGAATAGAGTTAGAAACACCGGATGAGAGAGAAACATCAATCAGCTGCCTCCTGCACACCCCCCCCACTGGGGATGTGACTGAAACCAAGGCACATGCCGGTAACTGGAACTGAACCTGGGACCCCTCAGTCTGCAGGCTGATGCTCTATCCACTGAGCCAGGCCTGTTAGGGCTGATTCTGTTTTTTGTAAATAAATTAAGCATGTGTAAGGCGAGAGACTTTCTGCTGACAGTTTAGATTTTCAGGAGATACATCTGGTGAGATACACTTGTTTAGGTGACACGTCTCTTGTTTATTTGGTAGTGGGCTGTAGAACTCTTATCAGTTTGATGAGCTAGCCAGTCCTGCACAGAGAAGTTATTCAGGATAGATTACAAGATCATTATCAAAAGAGCTACGTTAAGGGCTGAACGCTTCCTTTTATCTCTAGCACAATGTAGTGCAGGCTGTGGCTCTGAGCTGACCTGAGCTGGGATCCGGAGGCCCACGGTACCCATGTCACAGGACTCTGGTGTGTTACATGAGCTACATGCATGCATCAATGATGGCTTTTACCAAGCCCACCCCGGAGACTTCCTTCATAGCCTAATGTTGAATGCCCCATATTTTGAAATAAAGGAGCTTGCTTCAATGACTGTTTCCAAACTTTGCAACTGTGCTGTTAGTTATGCTGAGTAGTTCTTATAGCCAACCGTAACATTGACCTGCTCCGTTACCTCCCTTACCTGGCCCACACCCTCCTGCCCTGAGCACACACCTGGTCGCTGACAAGGCTCTCTTCCTGCTAACTAGCCGCCCACACCTGCGGACTTCACTGACCCCTGAAGGCAGTCGGCTTCCTCGTCCTTTCCTCTTGCCAGTGTTACTGTTTCTGCCCACCCTCCCTCCCTGCTTGTGCCACGTTACACTGAAATGATGAATTGAGGTTTTTCCTCATTTATCGGGCTGTGACCTGTGAGAGTGGAGCCCAGCCATAGTTCTTTCCTCAGGTCTTAGACACTTAATATAGTGAACAGAGGTCGCAGTGGTTCAGAGGCTGGATTTCAGACTTGTAAATCTCTTGGGGGGCGGGGGAGTTATGGACTATATGGATGTACTGACTTCTTTACTTGGCAAAATAAACATCTACCACCTCTGGTTATCATCCTTACATTTCCAAAGTGTGAAGGCCATTTCAGAAAAAGGGGCAGGCCTTCTCAAGAATGAGTGTGGTGCGTGTGCACAGTACAGTATATTTCTGCAGAGGCCCAGTGTGTGCAAAGGCCCTGTGGTAGGATGAGTCAGTTTTAGGATAAGCAGAGTGCCTTGAAGAGAGGTAGGCGGAGCCTTTTAGGTGAGTGGGGAGGGGTTAGGAGTTATTGTGAGTCTAATGGGAAGATTTAAATGTGGTGGGATGTGCTGCCTTAATTCATGTGGAGGATCTGGAGCACTGTGGGAAAGTGCATTGGAGGAGGCCTCTGCGGCCTGCAGGGGGAGGAGCGTGCACAGGTGCAATATAGGGAGAGGGAGTGTCCACAGGTGTTTGGGGAGAAGAGCCAACCGGATGGGCGTGGAGTGTGGCAGGTGAAGAGAAGGAGTCCGGAATGGTGTCCGGGGAGCCACTTTCCGAGGAAGGAGCAGGGGAGCAGATAGAATCAGGAGTTTCTAGAAAACAGCCTCATTGAGGTATAGCTCAACACTCATCCCAGTTACAACTCAGTGATGTTAGTAAATTTGCAAAGTTGTACAGCCATCGTCATAATCCTATTTTAGCACGTTTCCACTTCCCTAAAAAGATCCCTGTGCCTATTTGCAGTTACTTCCTGTTCCTACTTCCTGCCCCCAGCGACCACCAGGCTACTTCCGACTGATAGCTTCAGCTGCTCGGGGCATTGAACACAAATGGGATCATACGTGGCCTTTGGGGACTGGCTTCTTCCCCTGAGCGTGCGTGTCCCAGGTGCATTTTTCCTGCAGCCGCACCAGTAATTGTTCCTTCTCATTGCCCATGGGGGATAGGCCCTTCCCGGGGGCCAGGAAAGGAAGGCGCTGGGCCGCATTTGGCTGAGGGACACCGGGGAGTGTGGTTTGGGTGCGCTAAGTTGGAGACACCTATGCTGCACCAGGTGGGGTCAGTGGACAGTACATGAGTGTGGACAGCTGAGGGGAGTTTGGGCAGGTGTTACAAATCCCGGGCATTAGCATGAAGATCATATTTGTAAGTCATAGGAATGGGAGGTCCCTAAGGGTAAAGAGGGAAAGAAAGAGGACCTGAGACTTGGCGCCAGGAATGCCAACCTTCCAATATCTTGTTGAGTACTTTCCAGAGTTCTGATTTGTTTGAACAGACCGATGGGTTGACTTTCAGATATTTTTAATGGGAAATATTTGCATTTCAAATGTACATATTGAAGGCAGCCTGGAACCTCACAGGGTTCTGGCTGTGTAAGCCTACAGAACAGACATACACAAAGCTGCCCAGCCCTGGGCACTGGAGGGAGGGTGTCCTTTGTACCTGTGAGTCTCTGACGTGGTAAATGTAGGATACTGCAGAGATCAGCAGTAAGTGCTATCAGATTCTTTACTGAATAAAAACAAAACAACACAAGCATGTATGTGTACTGTGTACTTACATCGCATAAGTGACGGAGTTTACACACAGCCCGGTCAGGGCAGCATTCCCTGCTCCGTGTTTCCTCTCGTCACAGTGGGATAAAACACAGGGCAGTGGGTGCTGTTGGAGCTGGGAATAGATCGGCTACATGGTGGGCTTTGTAACAGCTGCGGGGGTTCATACATAATGAAGGTACCTGACCACAGGATAAAGGAATCCATCGGGAATATTCAAGGGCCGGGAGGATAACATGATGGTTGCTTGGGCCCTGGTGTAACCCCCTACATCCAGACTACACTGCGCCTAAGGCTGCCAGGCAGCACCTGTGGTGACTGCAGTGAGTGACTGAACAGGCTGCCAGACGCTACACTCTCACAGCTCATGTTTTTTTAACGTGTTGTTCCCCCACCAGATTTTCTTTGCCAGTGCTTCCAATTCTCTGTCCTAGCCTAGTTGTAGAGGATTGGGCTGCCAAACAGCTAAATTTCCTCAGGTTTTATAAACGCCCTACCATGGAAGGGCCATCTGCACTCACAGCTCTCCAGTGGGAACAGTATGTATTATCCGATTTGTGAGTTTCCCTCCCAGAATTATTTTGTCAATGAAGTAAAACCCTCGCATTTTGCTTCTGCCTGCTCCGTCCCTTTGTTCCACTCTGAATCCATGAGGCCGGAACTGTTTATCTTTTATCTGCCTGGTGCCTGGCCCAGAAGCCTTGCTAAATATTTGAATTGGATCGGCCGCCCGCCCCGGGAGTTTGCGTTCGGACACCGGGCCTCGGGAGCTCTGGGCTGGGAGCGGTGTGTGTGCTTGAATAGCTGCCTCACTGGTTTATTTTTGCTTCGCTTTTAGGTACTTCCTCCGCTGTGAGAATGTAAGATGGATCCAGAAGAGCAGGAACTCCTGCATGACTACCGCTACAAAAATTACTCTTCGGGGATTGAAAAGGCTCTGAGAAATTTCGAGTCCTCCACCGAATGGGCGGATCTCATCTCGTCACTGGGCAAGCTCAACAAGGTATGTGGGCGGAGCGCGTTGGATTGCATGGAGGCAGGACACCGCCGTCCTTTTACTTTTTTTTTTTTTTTTTAATGTATTTTTATTGATTTTGAACAGAGAGGAAGGGAGAGAGATAGAGAGTTAGAAACATCGATGAAAGAGAGTCATTGATCAGCTGCCTCTTGCACACCCCCTACTGGGGATATGCTCGCAACCAAGGTACATGCCCTTGACGGGAATCGAACCCGGGACCTTTGAGTCCCCAAGCCGACGCTCTATCCATTGAGCCAAAATGGTTTCGGCCGTCCTTTTACTTTTTTAAGGAATTGTCTTTCTGTTACCCCGCTGTTAACCTATCCCTCCTTCAGCTTTTTCCCATTACTGTGAGGACATCAGTAGAATAGCCAAGCAATCCTTTCTCAACAATGAAATTGTTCTCTATGTACTGCTTAGGACTTATATGGCTTCTTCTTCATAGGTTTACTTTTAAGTAAATATTTATCTTGATTTCTTAGAGGAAGGGAGAGAGCAAGAGACAGGAACGTCAATGATGAGAGAGCATCCTAGATCGGCTGCCTCCTGCACGCCCCCCATTGGGGACTGAGCCCACAACTTGGGCCTGTGCCCTGACTGGGAATCGAACCGGACCTCCTGGTTCATAGCTCAACACTCAACCACTGAGCCACAGCAGCCAGGCTTTGGTTTACTCTTTGACCATTTTCCTGCTGATTTGCAACTCCTGGAAGAATAAAGGATGAAGTAAATATTGAAATCTACCCTGGAATTGAAATTGAAATTGTGTGTGTGTTTGGACGAGGAAAAGAGGCCAGGCCTAGGAAGACCCAAACTGGTCACGTGCGGGTTTGACCTTATGCCCTGTGATGGAATGCCATATTTTCCCATGCTGCCCAGGAGGATGGCACAGTAATGGCCAAGCGCTCAGAGGACCATGTGACTGTAGGTGGAGGGTATCTGGGCTCCGTGGCTGTGGGGCCAGAACTGTTTATCTTTTATCTGCCTTGTGCCTGGCCCAGAAGCCTTGCTAAACAAACCTCACTACGGAGAGAGGATTTCTCTCCTCCTCTTCTAGGTATAGGCGGAGAGTGAGGGATGCCAGCAGGCTGACCCCGGTGCAGTGCCGGGCAGCAGTCCCCCCGGCTGCCAGGAAGCAGCTCCCGCCCTCCCCGGGCTGGCAGGGCGCAGAGAGGCATGATTACAGGTTGTGCCGGAAGCTGAGTGTGTCCTGCAAAGTGTATTTACAACCTGTGGTTGTCACGGCGGGGCGCGGGCTGGATGCACAGACGTCAGAAAAGAGCAAGCAGGAGCCTGGGAGTGGGGCTGGAGCTCTGGCTCAGGAATTCCCAGTGTACCACACCCTCTGTCCTGCCTGAAGGTGGCTTCCTGGTTAGGACAGAGGGAAAGGCTGGAGTGGGATTTAGGTGTGTGCAGGTTCTTCCAGGAGTTTCCATGTTTTAGTTCTCAACTCTCCTGGAATCTAAAGATAGCATACTGATCTTTGGAGGGTGTGTGTTCATAATTTTTATGTTGAGGTAAAATTCACCAAACATAAAACTTACCGTTTAACCATTTGAGACTGGATTGTTAGAGGGATTTCAGTACATTCACAGTGTGGATGGCTGGTTCCGGACATTCCCATCGTCCCCAGCGGACGCCCTCCCCAGCCCCACCGAGATGCTCTCCGTGTCTGGACACACAGACAGAATGATGAGCATTGTCCATGCTCATCCACGTGGTAAGATGTGTCAGTGACCAAACAGTAGTCCCACGGAAGGACAGACCGTTTTGTCTCCGTTCATCCTTGGTGCCCTTTAGGGTCCCACCTTGGGCTATTCAGTCTGCGGTGAACATTTGTGAACAGTGTTTGTTTGAGCACTTTTCTTCCCTTGTGCGCACATTCCTAGGAGTGGAATTCAAATGCAGGTTATCAAGTACAGTTGCAACCCTTATTTAAGAAGCTTTTCAAGCATTGGCCGTTCATTCATTCAATAGGTATTTGAGCGCCTGCAGCATGCCCGTACTGTTCTAGGTATGGGGTACAGCAGAGAACCCGGGAAGCTGGCGGTAAACACAGTGCATGGATCTTAGCTGGATGAGTATTGTGGAGCAGTAAGGAGGGAGGAGACAGAAGAGGGGGGATGGCACAATATTAAATGTCTTCATGGAGGAAGGCCTTGCTGAGAAAGTGCCTTTTGACCAAGTTCCGAGGCTGTGCAATGTCTGAGGCCAGGGAGGTCACAGAGCAAGCGAGGGAGGGGAGAGCAAGTGAGGCCACAGCGGGAAGGGGTGGGGAACTCCTGGTCTGTAGGTCCTTTAAAGCGAGCCTGACAGTGGCCCGAGTCCACAGGGAGCCCGGGAGCTGAGCAGAGGGCGCGGCCTGGCTCCCGCCTGGCCTACTCCCTGGGCAGGAAACAGGGCGGGGCGGGAGACAGAGGGTTCGGAGGCACAGACAGGGACACCACACAGCTGTTCCCATAGGAGGTGGTGCTGTGGGGCTTCTGGGGAATAGCTAACGGGATTCCTTGTGGAGAAGATGTGGGTATGAGAAAAGGAGGAGTCACGTGTGGCTCCCAGGCTTTCTCCAGGGTTTCCAGCTTGAGGATGGAGTGGGGAGCCTGGAGGACTGGCTCTGTGGGCAGGGGGACGGGGTCACTGTGGGATGGGTTAGTGTGATCAGGTGGGTGTGTGTCGGCAGGTGGAATAAAGCACTTTTTGTTCTAGTTGGTGCCCAGTTCTCTAAGCCCACTGCTGTGTCCTCTGCCCGAGCTTCCCGTCCTGCTGCTGGATTGGGCAGTGATGGGCACAGCCCCCGTGAGAAATCTACAAGGTATTGGTGGGAGGAGGGTGACGCTGTCCTACCTCAGCCTGCCTGTGACAGGTGACACTCACAGCGCGCAGTGTGCTGAGGACCCGCCATGCATTACTGTGTAATCCTCACAGCCTGTCTTGACATTGGTCTCAGTCTAAGCAACTTGTGAAGGTCATGGCCAGCGATGGCAGAGGGGGCACTCAGACCCTGACCGCCTGGCTGCAGAGCCCAGCGCCTCTTTCACGTCCATGTCGGCGAGGCTCACCGGACGGACAGTGCTCACCTCTGTGTACGGGGCACTGTCTCCATCCGCCCGGCGAGGCTGCGTGATTAGCCGTTTTACTGTGAAGAGTCACGTGCCCAGTGTCATGTGGCTGTGATTTTTATGGGTTGAATTTTATCCTCCAGACAAAAATAAGTTGAGGTCCTAATGCCCAGTACCTCAGAAGGTGGCCTCATTTGGAGATGGGGCTTTAAGAGGAAATCAAGTGAAAATGAAGCCATTTAGGGCGGGTCCTGCTCCAGTGGGATTGGTGTCCTTGAAAAAGGGGAAATCTGGACTCGGACACGCATATGGGGAAGGCAGCACGTGAGGATGAGGGCAGAGGCTGGTGATGCAATGGTGAGCCAAGGAGCCAGCGATTGCCAGCTGACCGCCAGAGTGAGGCCCGGGCAGAGCCTCCCCAGCCTCGGAGGAACCGGCCTGCCCACACCGGCCTTGGACTTTGGCCTCCAGGCTATGAGGGCGCGTTTCTGTTGTTGGGCCTGCTGTGTGTGCTTCGGTACAGCAGCCTGGCAAACCGGCACAGGAACAGGACCGAGGCACGAACACCTGGGTGCTGGGCACAGACTCACTGCGAGGTTCCTACTCTGGGTGCAAGGCAGGTGGTGCAGGAGGCAGACGGCAAACAGAAATGCGGTGTTGGGTGCTGCCCGCAGAGAGGAAAGTAAACCAGGAAGGGAGAAGGACAGGTGCTAGTGGAGACAGAGATGGCTCTGATAACGTGACATCTGAGGTTTGAGCAGAGGCCTGGATGCAGTGAGAGCTGCTGGGAGGCCATCTGGGGCCTGGGCCCGGGTCCAAGGTGCAGTGGGGAGGGCGTGGCCGGCTGCGCCAGGCCGGTCTCGGGTTTTGTTCGGGGAGGGCAGGAAGCCATGGAGCTCCCAGGAAGGTGTGGGGCAAGGTGACGCCTGGGCTGAGCCCCAGCCTGGGAGTGTGGGGCAGCGGGCAGCATCAGCACCAAATCAGCTACTAGACGGGGGATTGAGAAGGCGCTGGAGGGAGCAAGCCTCAGTGATCGCCTCTGCAGTCAAGGCCACCGGAAATAATACATAAATAAAAGGACACCTGAAACATAAAAAGGACACTTGCTAGGAGTTGATGTGAAGAATGAATTTTCTTAAGGCTTTAGTGATGGTTAGATACACAGAAACTCAGCGAGCAAATTAGTGACGAATACTAAGACATCTTCAAATGCCAGTAGAAACAGTGCTGCAGTCTGAAGGGTCAGGCCAAGATGCTGCTGAAGACACTGAGGCTCCAGCCCCCGGGGCAGTATTTTAGCTGAGCCTGGGCCGCGGGGAGGCCCACATGGGGGTCAGGGGTGAGCGTGTGGGTGTCAGGGAGTGCTGAGCAGCTGAGAAATGGGTGAAATGTAAGTCTGGGGACATGGACAGCGTGCCACCAGCCATCCATGTTTCTTCTGGGGAGATGGGGAACATGGGTGACATGGTGAGGGTGAGTGGCTTTTGCAGTCTGCATGTAGTAAATTCCGGAGGGACAGATTAAAGAGCGGTATTGGGACCTGTGCTGTGGGTGGTCTGTGAGACAGTGTGTCGCTTCCCCGCTCCTAACCAGGCGATTGGGGGGCCATGGTGCTCCTGTCGTGTGTGGGTGTTCAGTGTTAACCCTGACGCACTGGGCAAGTGGAGACGGAACGACACGCCCACGACCTGCCCATGGTAGTGACGGCACCCTTTCTGTGTGCGAAGCCAGGTCAGGTCGCTGTGACGGGCTGCACAGCTGTGACGGGCTGCCCCTGTCCCTCATCACGTCCCCCATCGGGTCCCCGGTATTGCCTTTCTGGGTCCTTCCTCCCGGGTGAGACCAGCAGAGCGCCCCCTCCACAGCCGAGCCGGCAGCTAACTGCTCCGAGTGCGGTGGGAGCTGCCAGGCCCAGGGCCCCAGCAGGTGGTTACGCCAGATGCTGTTAGTACCAGCTGCGTGTCCACCGCCCCATCCCGCCTCCGCGGCCTGGCTGCTATTTGCCCAGAAAGTGCAAGTCACTGCAACAGGTGAAGCTGGTTCAAAAGAAGAACTTCCAGAAGGAAACTGTGTTCTGATGCAGCTGTGTGAGCCGCTGCCCGTGGCTCAGGACCCCTGGCATCTGGGACATGGCGGTCGGAGCCTGCTGAGTCCGCTGATCGGGCGCCCTGTGTGCAGCACAGGGACAGTGACATTTCAGTAGCTGACACTCCTAGGAGGAGCTCCTGTTTACAGAGGAGCTGAACACGGCCGGTTCCCAGTTAAACAAGCGCTGGCCTCCCTGGCTGCTGTGACCCCCACCCATGCTGAGCCTCTTTCTCCAGCTGTCACTCCCCCCCAGCCCCCCAGCCGGGCGAGGTGCGGGCGCTGCCGGTTCAGGTGATGCAGGGCACATGTAGCACCGTGCTTGGCTCCTTTAATGTGGGAGGCCCTGCCAGTCCTGCTCTCTCCGCTCCTTCTGGAAGGTGGGCCCTGCTGTGCCCCGCGGCAGATGCTTAATGAGCGTCCCAGCCGCTGCCACCTGGCCCGTCTTACATACTGCTTTGTTTTCCTGGCAGGAAGCGAGCATCCTACAAAGCTGGCCCTTCCAGAAGGAAGCCAGGCGCGCTCTGCCATTTGCTTGAGGGAGATGCTTTTAACTGGCGATGAGCACCTGGCGCTCTGAGTCAGCTCACTCGGTGCTTGGCTGAACCAAATATCAACGGCACAGCGATTGACATTTCTTTGGAGAGCCAAGTTTTTTAAACTTAAACTTCTTCTAACGCCACTTCTTCAAAATAGACTCGCCCAGGCCGTGGTATTTTGTGGAAGAGCCACACTCAAGGGGCCAAAGAGCCTCCTGTGGCTCGCGAGCCGCAGTTTGCCGACCAGCTAACACAGTTTAGAATCAAAGACAGTTCCCCTGCTCATGTTGTAAAACTACCTTTAAAATTTTTTAAATTGTGAGAGAGAGAGGATCCAAGATGGCTGCGCCCAGGTAAACACCTAGCCGCAGCCGCACACAACAATTTCAATAAAATACAAGTAAAATATAAAACGGACATTGCCCAGAACTACAGGAAGGTTGACTGACTGGAAATTCTACAGCGAGAAGCAAGGAGAAAACCAGAAGGAGGCGCGGAGGAGCTGGAAAAGCCCAAGGTACGGAGACGCGGCGTGCGGAGAGGACAGAGCCAGAGAGGAGGGAGGCCGAGTGCCTGGCAGGCGTTCCCTAGCGGAAAGGAGATAAAACTCCGACTGTGCTGCGCCCCCGACTGCTCTGAACCCCAGTTCTAGGCCAGACCCCGGGGACCCAGGCTCAGCCATAGGGAGCCTGGCTGTAAGGCGGAACCAGGGGAAGTGGCGAAAGGAGGTCCCGGAGGCGCGCACACTGCGCGCAGAGAAGGGACAGTCGGCTGTGCTGCGGGATTGCCCTGACGGGAAGGAGACTGGGGCTCCAGACTGCTGTGAACGCCACCTCCAACTCCACTTCCAACTGAACTGAACCCCAATACCGGGCTCATTGGGGGAGAGCATAGACTGTTTGGCAGCAGGCGAAAATCGAGGGCACCTTTCTCTCAGAGGCGCCGGCAGCGAGCACTGAAGGACCCGCATAGGGCGGGGCTGACGGAAGCCAAAGCTGCAGGCTCCACCCTGAAACCCTGTCCCATCTGTAACTGCGAAATGCGACAACAAAATAGATCACAAACGAAAGAAATGGAGGACAAAAAGCGTCTGGATATAGAGTTCAAATCTACGTTTATAAGGTTTTTCAAGAATTTCCTAGAAAAGATGGATAAGACCTATGAGGATATGAAAAGAGATCAACTAGAATTAATAAGGAGTCATCAAGAAATGATAAGGGATCAACAAGAAATAAAGAATACATTGTCTGAAATAAAAAATATTTTACAGAGTCCTAAAAACAGAAGGGAAGATCGCAAGAATCAAGTCAAAGATTTGGAACATAAAGAGCCAGAAGACACTCCTCCACAGAAGCTAGAAGGCAAGAGAATCCAGAAAATTGAAGATAATGTAAGAAACCTCTGGGACAACTTCAAGCAAACCAACATCAGAATTATGGGGGTCCCAGAAGATGAGAGAGAGCAAGATATCGAAAACATACTGAAAGAAATAGTGACAGAAAACTTCCCCCACCTGGTGAAAGAATTAGACTTACAAGTCCAGGAAGCGCACAGAACTCCAAACAAAAGGAATCCAAAGAGGACCACACCAAGACACATCATAATTAAAATTCCAAGAGCAAAAAATAAAGAGAGAATATTAAAAGAAGCAAGAGCAAAGAAGGTATAATAGTTACCTATAAAGGAGCACCTATACGATTGTCAGCTGACTTCTCAACAGAAACCATGCAGGCCAGAAGGGAATGGCAAGAAATATTCAAGTTGATGAATAGTAAGAACCTACAGCCAAAGATAATCTATCCAGCAAAGCTATCACTCAGAATCGAGGGTCAGATAAAGAGCTTCACTAATAAAAAAAAAAGCTAAAGGAGTTCATCAACACCAAACCAGAATTATATGAATTGCTGAAGGGGGTTCTTTCAGAAGAGAAAGTAAACAAAGATAAAAATTATGAACAACAAATACGTAACTATCAACAAGTGAATCTAAAAACCAAGGAAATTAAAAAAAAATCTGATGAACAGTATTAACTGTTGAATATAATATCTCAATAGAATCAGAGGTATGGAAGGGGAGTGAACTGACGATTCTTGGGGAAAAGGGGAGAGGGGGGCGTGGGAAGAGACTGAACATAAACTGTGCACCTATGGATGAGGACAATGGTGAGTGGGGAAAGGGCAGAGGGTGGGGTGGGAACCCGGTGGAGGAGAGCAATGGGGGGGGGATGGGGGGGGAGGAACATTTGTAATAATATGAACAATAAAAACTTATTTAAAAAAAATTAAGCAGCAAAAAATAAAAATAAAAAAAAAATTTTAAATTGTGATAAACTATACAGTTTATCATCTTAACCATTTTAAGTGAAATATGCACAGCATAAAACTTATTGAATCCACTTTTGAATCATTTTAAGTGTATTGAATTACTTTTTGAGCCCGTGGTCTACCCTTTGGGGTTTTGTTTGTTTGTTTGTTTGTTTTTGTTATTAAATATATTTTATTGATTTTTTACAGAGAGGAAGGGAGAGGGATAGAGAGTTAGAAACATCAATGAGAGAGAAACATTGATCAGCTGCCTCCTGCACACCTCACACTGGGGATGTGCCCGTAACCAACGTACATGCCCTTGACCGGAATAGAACCTGGGACCCTTCAGTCTGCAGGTCGTCGCTCTATCCACTGAGCCAAACCAATTTCGGCCCTTTGAGGTTTTTAATGGTGTTCCTCACACGACCATTCTGGACCGGCTCCAAGTCCCCGAGAGGGTCAGACTGGGTCACAGTAAATCAGCATGGGCACGCCATCTGGGTGGAGCCAGTAAGACACTTCCTGGTTCTATCAATGAAGCCCGGGTGTGGTTCAAGCCTATTTTTTCAAACTTGTATTGTGTTTTATCATTTTGTTTTGCTGAGCCCAGGAATCCAACGAAGTTACAAATATTGCAATTATACCTTAATGATAGCTCAAGTAATGCTTTTAAACTAGTCCATGATCGAAAGAAATAAAAAAGTTTAATTTCCTGTTTAATTATAGTTTCTCCTTTTTGTTTAGATGTTTAAAAAGTGAATTTGGAAACATGACCCTTTTTTCCTTCCCAATTTATTTGTTTTCCTGAGATATTAATTCTATAGTTGTAGAAGAACATGTCTCAAAATTTTTTTTAATATGCATCATTTTTGTTCAGTGGCCAGGCACTTTGGGTTTTTGGTTTCCTGAAAAGCATACCCCAAAAATGGCTCTTCCCCAGCAATGGAACCGTGCTCCCCACCTTTCCTCCTGGAGAAGGTCCTCCCAGCTGAGTGAGGGACAGCCTGGAGGAGGAAGGTAGGCCAGGGCTGCAACAGCTGGCAGTGTAAGAGGGAACCTCTGTAACAGCTGGAGGCGGAGGGGGAACCTCTGTAACGGCTGGACGGGGAGAGGGAACCTCTGTGACAGCTGGAGGGGGAGAGGGGACCTCTGTAACAGCTGGAGGGGGAGAGGGGACCTCTGTAACAGCTGGAGGGGGAGAGGGGACCTCTGTAACAGCTGGAGGGGGAGAGGGGACCTCTGTAACAGCTGGAGGGGGAGGGGGAACCTCTGTAACAGCTGGAGGGGGAGACTGGACCTCTGTAACAGCTGGAGGGGGAGAGGGGACCTCTGTAACAGCTGGAGGGGGAGGGGGACCTCTGTAACAGCTGGAGGGGGAGGGGGACCTCTGTAACGGCTGGTGGGAGGAAAGAAGAAAAATTCAGTCGGAGCAGCTGGTTCTCCCTCACTGGCCGTGCCCCAAGCTGCACGGGGTTCCGGGAGAGAGCACCTTTCCTTCATGGCACCAGGGCTTGGCCCTCTTCCGTGTCAGGCGTGTTTTGGGATGCTGCTCAGTGTTGCTCACATAGAACGTGGGTTTTTTGGGGGATGGGAGGGGAGCACAACCCTGTTTCCTCCGTGCGCTGTCACTGGGGGCAGGAGCGCAGTCTGGGGGAGCCCACGGCCAGGAGCACGCTGAGCCTTCTGCACGGAGAGCTTTTCCACCTGGAGATTCCGACTCCAGTCCTACGACGCGAAACATTTTCATTCACTATGACTTCTAAAGCTGTGCTGGGAGTGACACTAGTGACCCGCTCACGCACTGGCTGCCACGTCTGGCGCAGAAGGGCAGAGAAATGTGACTTAGAAGTGGCACCGCCCGGGGCGGACAGACCCTGGGGTGTCTCCTTTCCACCTCAGGTGACCTGAGAACTCATGAGCAAGGGTCAGACTTGGATCCCAGCTGGTGTGGCTTGGTTAGTTGGATGTCATCCTGTGAACCAAGAGGTTAGGGGTTCGATTCCCCATCAGGACACATGCCCAGTTTGCAGGCTTCACCCCGCCCTGGTAGGGGAGCATGTGGGAGGCAAAGCCAACAGCATGCGTTTCCGTCCCCTCCGCCCTCCATTGTTTGTGTTTTGGGATTCTTTGGATATAAATGTAGGTTATTGAACTTGAGAGTTTAGTTAGACTACAGGCTTCTGATGAAAAATACTCTTCTTTCTAATCCCTTTACCTCCTGTGAAGCTCAGTGTTTGTTTTAAAGGTGGGATCATTTGGTTTGTTTAGAAAGCTGTGGTGTCCTAAGATGGTCCTGGGCCAGCGGCTCTGACTCACGGCACAGTGCAGTTGGCGTTGCCCGAGTCTGCCACTCTCTTAGGCACAGAGGGCTGAGGCGTCAGAGGAGGCAGGCCTGTCCTGAGTGGCAGGCAGTTGCTGGAACAGCATTGTAAGTCGGTGGCAGGTGTGCATGTAGCTGTGCACGTGGAACCCAGTGGAGGAGAAACTGAATCGGACGGGGCCCATTCTGTCTCCGGGAGGGGCGCCGAGCTGGCCTCGTGTGAGGAAACCAGCAGCGGGCGGAAGGAAGGCCTTTGGGCAGAGGGAGCCACGGCTGCCGGGCTGTGTTGTTAGGATGTGAAGCTGAAGCAGGCGGCGTGCCTGGAGGCCTTCGAATGGCGGTGTAAGGAGTGTGGACTTCAGCCTGTCGGCCTCCAGTAAATATTTGTGAGGACGTCCGCCACGGTGACAGACACGCAGCATTATAAGCCTGAGTCATGAGATCCACCCGGCCATGGCGCTTAGTGCCACGGCTCACACCCCATGAGCACACACCATGGACACGTTAGTGCAGACAGGACCCGGGTCCTGCTTGTGGACATGAAACCCTGGAGCCGGCAGGGTCCTGTGTTCCAGCTGAGGGGCTGACTGGGGAAGGTGCCAGGAGTCACAGCCGAGAGGGCCCCCACCCACCTCTTCGGGCACCACCGGGCTGTGAGGGGCAATTCAGACTCCTCTCCCTGGCAGAGGTGCGGGCATCCAGGGAGCACAGTCTTCCGGGGACGGGGGTCACCTCACCCCACATGGAGTGCGTGCACCTGCTCTGTGGAGACGAGCCTCCCTGTGCACAGGTGCTCACGGGTGGCCTGGCAGAGACAGTCGCTGGGAGGGAGGCAGTTTTCCCTTGCCCTCGAGTCCGGAGCCTCTCATCCCCAGCATGGCGGGGCGTCCCCAGCATCGTGTGCCGGAGCCTGGCTGGTGCTCCGGGCACTCCGTCCATCCTCTGTTCTCCTGTTCTGTCTCGTCTCTCACTGCCACCCGGGCCTGCTGGTGCCTCCTATTGTCATCGTCACCTTCTTCCCCGTGCATTTCTCTTGTTTCCCAGGCTCTTCAGAGCAACCTGAAATATTCCCTGTTGCCACGACGGCTCCTCATCAGCAAGAGGCTG
Organism: Pipistrellus kuhlii; assembly: GCF_014108245.1. Taxonomy (NCBI): domain Eukaryota; kingdom Metazoa; phylum Chordata; class Mammalia; order Chiroptera; family Vespertilionidae; genus Pipistrellus; species Pipistrellus kuhlii. The sequence goes on from NW_023425515.1 coordinate 263,136, forward strand.
GCTCAGTGCCTGCACCCTGCCCTGCCCAGTGGGGTGCACCTGAAGGCCCTGGAAACCTATGAGATCATCTTTAAGATCGTGGGCACCAAATGGCTGGCCAAGGATCTGTTCCTGTACAGGTACCGGCTCCCCCAGCTTCCCCTTTTTTTATAGCAAAGATGGAGATTATTGAAAAACAAGTACAAACTCCCACATGGGGAGAGGGAAAGGTCCCCCCGGGCCCCCGTGCTTCCTTCATGAGATCAGTGAGTGAGGAACTGCAGAATTCAGAGGTGTGCAGCGGTCACCAGGAGCGGGGCCGCCTCCCGCAGCCCGTCCTCCAGACGTCTCCCTGGGGTGTGGGTGCGTGCTGGCCCGGGGCCCCTCTGTGCTGGCAGCGTCCTGACGGCTCAGGACCGGCAGGTGTCTGCATCGCCAGCTCGGAGGCCGGCGGCTGCCCCTCTGGGACGTCTGAGTGGGTCTCACTCACCCTCTCCCCTCTTCTCCCGAAGCTGTGGGCTGTTCCCGCTGCTGGCGCACGCCGCCATGGCGGTGCGGCCCGTGCTGCTGGGCCTGTATGAGAGGTACTTCCTGCCGCTGCAGAGGCTGCTCCTGCCCAGCCTCCAGGCCTTCGTCATCGGCCTGCTGCCCGGCCTGGAGGAGGGCTCGGAGATCTACGACAGGTGGGTCTCCGTGCGCTGTCCGGCTGCTGCGGGCCAAGCCCCGGCGCCCTGTGTGAGGGTCTGGGGGAAAGTGCAGAGATGCACGAGGCAGGGGCAGGTGGAAGTGAGGCCAACATGTATTGTACATGTCTGGTCTGGTCACTGCCTCACCAAGTACCGTGTCCTCTGGGAACACCTCCATTTGCGGGTGCGGGTGCGGGTCTCATAGTCCGAGTGGCAGCGATGGGGTTCTGATCCATGAATAGCAGATCCGAGTCCTTCCTGCCACACTAGGCTGCTTGCCAATAAGAAAACCAGGCCAGACCTAACCGGTTTGGCCCAGTGGATAGAGCATCAGCCTGTGAACTGAAGGGTCCCAGGTTCGATTCCAGTCAAGGGCATGTACCTTGGTTGTGGGCACATCCTCAGTAGGAGGTGTGCAGGAGGCAGCTGATCGATGTTTCTAACTATCCCTCTCCCTTCCTCTCTCTAAAAAAAAAAATCAATAAAACATATTTTGAGAAGAAAAGAAAACCAGGCCAGTCTCCTTGCTGGGCGGGTGTGAAAAGGTGATACTCAGCAGGGCAGCGGGACGCCTTTCCCTCGGAGAGACGTGTGAAGCTGGCACGGCAGGGTTTCAGTCCCCGCTGAGGGGGAGAGCAGACCATTTAGACCGAGTGTACACGGTGTCCTGCTTTCCTGGAGAGCTGATGGCAGGCTGTTCCCCCATGAATAGAGCCTCAGCCTCTGCTCACGTGATCGTTTTCAGGCCCACGTGCAGCCCACCGGGAGGCTCAGAAACCTCCGGGCTGGCAACGGTTTTCATGTGACCACACACCCACCACTCGTTCCACGCCAGTCCCTGGTCACGCCACCTTTGCCTTGGTGTTGGGGCTGCCCAGCAGGGGGAGGGGGAATGGGTGGAATCAAAGAATTGGTCCAGGTCTGCTAGCCAAGGGAACAAGTAAACAGAACGGCGTGAGGGCGTGTGCTAGTGACCAGGGGTGATGAGGTCACCAGGATCTGTGTGGGATTGACAGCCCACCAGGAATGTAAGCCTGACCATTGCCGCTGTCACATGGCGTGGGCGGGTGCAGCTCTCAGTTCTGGTGGAGAATCATGTGGACAGTGGGTGGGGTCACTTGTTGTGTTGCTGGTTTGTGCTGGTTAGTGAAGCGGAGGAATGGGAATTTGTGCAGTGTTAGGCCTAGAGTTCACGCTGGCTTTCTAACCCCTGATGCCTGCACACTGCCCTGGCCGAGTTCCTTTGTTAGGAGCACGTGCAGTAGCTGCATAGCTACAATGACCTAGATGCTGTGGTGACCTTGACCCTGGTGCTGCAGTGACCTGGGTGCTGCAGTGACCTGGGTGCTGCAGTGTCCTCGGTTCTACAGCGAGGTGGCCTGTTTCAGGCTGCCTGTGGTCCAGGACACTGTGGCTCTCAGGAAGTGCGTGTTTTAGCAGATTTAATGACAGTGGCAGGTGGACAAACACAGAAAGACAGGAGAGCAGCAGCTCAGCACAGTGGTTTCCATGGCCAGGAGAGCGAGCGGGGCTCTTCCCGGCGCAGCACGGGGAGACGTGGGCATGTGGGGAGCGAGCCCGTAAACTCTGTGATCTCTTGTCCACAGAACAGACGCTCTGCTCCTGAGACTGTCCCTGGTGGTCGGCAAAGAGGTGTTCTATGCGGCCCTCTGGGGGAGTGTCCTGGCGAGCCCGGCCATCCGCCTGCCCGCCTCGCTCTTTGTGGTGGGCCACATCAACAGGGACTTGCCGGGCAAGGAGCAGAAGCACATGCTGGGCACGGATCACCAGCTCACGGTGGGTGCTGGCTTCTCGCTGCCGTGTGGGGCCGCTGGGCACACGGTCACGGGCTGTCACTGGGGCCACAAAGGGATGTCAGTGGACGCCGAGTGTGTGTGATGACGAGCAGCTGAGCCAGGCGAGGTGGGGGTCCCCAGGTGCAAGGACGCCCAGGGAGGCGGTGCTTGTGTTCAGCACATGCATTGCGGTGTGTGCATTCGGACACATGTTGTTCACACGCGAGGGGCCCTGCAGGAGGCCCTGCTCTTCAGCAGGCGTTAGGGGTGAAGCTCCGAGAGCCTCGCCCAGACTCTGCTGTTTTATAAACCATGCTGCTCCTCTGCCTGCAGCCCGCTGCCCGCTGCCCGCTGCCCGCCCGGAGGCTCCTCCTCTGGCCACCGCCTGGGTGTCCCCCCCGCCCCCTCTCCTCTGCCTGCTCTCTCTCTAAACATGCCTGCTCATGACCTTAAAAACAGGAGCTTCCCAGGTCTTGCTGCCTTTCCCAAAGGCACCTGGGTGTTTAATGGCCTGCTGTCTAGCGCCACCTACTGGTGCACCCTCGCTTGGAACTTGAAATATTGGAAATTGAATTCAGCTGTGAGAAAGGCAGCACCTTGGTGTGACTTACCCTGAGTCCCTTTCTCTTGCAGAGTGGGGATAGGTCTTCCTCACCGGCCCTCTGAGGGTCAGTGAAGAGACTGATGACAGCCCTGCCCTGTGCTTAGCACCCCCCGGAGAGCCCCATAAATAGTCCCCTTCTCTCCTGCCCATTGGTGCTGCTTCTGTCTGTCTCTCTCTCCATGTTCACAGTCCTGCTCCAACTTCCGCAGTCTTGCTTCCGGACCACAGCATAATTTCTAAGTGGTGTTTCTCCTTCCCATTCTCTCCCCATCCCCTCCTTTTCCTTTACTAAGAGGTTTGCACAGCTTTGCTCATGTCTACACTGTGTGAAAAACAGCTGGCTTCTGTCGCCCAAAGTCTAAACTCTGGAGTGTTCTTAGCAGTCTGCTCCCAACCCACCAAATACCTCCCTCTGCCCTTCGGGCCCCCACTCCCAGAGCCCCCACCCAGCCTGGCCTGGAAACGGGGGGATGCTGTCTGCTCCCCTGGCTCCCTCCTGACTCGCTGCTGCCCATCTTCTCCAGGGTCTCCATGGAGACGCCTCCCGCCCTGTGAGCTTCCTATGAGCTTTCCCACAAAGCTTCGTGGTTATCCCAGAATAACGGTCTCTCCCTCTCCTGCTGAATCCTCGTAGCTTTTCAGTGACATTTGTCTTATACGCCCATCATCCACTACGCAACTGCGCTGTACCTTCTGTGCTCAGAAAAGACAGACGCTCAAAACAGGGACTGACTGGGTTTGGAGTCCATTGGACACAGTGTCTTCGGAGTTTGAGTTTAGCCAAAAGTGCCTGTTGGAACCTAAAGACATTCCTTTCTGGAACCCTAGAATTTTAGGTCTCAGAACCCGACCATGTGGTCCAAAGCCTCTGGCTCTGAGATGAGCAGGTGAGGGCTATACTGACCGGCCTCCTGATGTCACAGCCCCCTGCATCTGGAACTCGAACCCAGGCTTCCCATGTCTATTCCTGTTGTTCTGCTCCTCATGATTTAACAGGGCAGGTTCAAGTTCCCAGAAAAGTTACGTTCCTTTCTATGACCAAAGAGCAGCCTGCAAATGACATGAAATGCCTTGGGAATGAAACGTCTGTATTGTGTGTCATTTTCAGGTGAAGGCGTTATGCGCATTACTGTTGGACTCAAATGTTCTGGTGCAAAGGAATACGCTGGAAATCGTTCTCTTCTTCTTCCCGCTGTACACCTGTCTGGTGAGTCGGATTATTCAGGAGAAGTCCGGTATTTCCGAGCAGCGGTGGGCAGGGTCGACCTCAGTGCTGGTCTCGGGAGGTGAGCAGCTGCCCCGGGATCACCATTTGCTCTCAGCCTCTGCAAGGTCGTGTTCACGTTTGTGAGGATGCTGATCACGTAGCAGAACTGGAGTAGCTTCTGTCCCCGGCTCCCGGAGCGCTGCCTTAGGAGGGAGCTCCGAGACCAGTGAGGAGGGGCCTCGTGCAGGTCAGTCATGCCCTGACCGTCTCCCTGTCCTGCCAGGATTCCGAGGAGCGAGCCATCCCCCTGCTCAGACCCGAACTTGTGCGCATCCTGGCCGCCGCCACGCAGACCCTGCTGCGGAGGGACATGTCTCTGAACCGAAGGCTGTACGCGTGGCTGCTAGGTACTGGACGCGCACAGCGAGTGCGAGCCCGGGGAGCCCCCACCCCCTTCGGCGGATTGGTGGCAGAGCCTTCCCGCTGGCGGCATGAGTCCGAGTCCTCCCATGTGGTGCCTGTGGCCCTGCGCGGCTGGGTCCCGCCATCCCCACCGTCCCCCCGCACTCTGCCTAGGTGGCAGCTGTTGCTTTAAAAACAGGGAGATAATACATGAGATTTTAAAATGCTAACTGAATTCCACTTTAAAAAGCTTGGGATACCACAAAAACTGCTGCTAAACCTTATCCAAGTAGAAGCCGTCGCTATAGAGAAGTTCCACGGGGCGAGGGCTGTGAGAAAACCCACAGATGGGAGTGCGTGTGAGAGGGGGTTTGCACAGATGGGAGTGCGTGTGAAAAGGGGGTTTGTGCCGAAACCGGTTTGGCTCAGTGGATAGAGCGTTGGTCTGCAGACTGAAAGGTCCCGGGTTCAATTCCGGTCAAGGGCATGTACCTGGGTTGCGGGCACATCCCCAGTAGGGGGTGTGCAAGAGGCAGCTTGTCGATGTTTCTCTCTCATCGACGTTTCTAGTTCTCTATCTCTCTCCCTTCCTCTCTGTAAAAAATCAATAAAATATATATATATTTTTTTTTTAAAAAAGAAAGAAAAGTGGGTTTGCACAGATGGGAGTGCGTGTGAGAGGCAGTTTTGCACACATGGGAGTGCGTGTGAAAAGGGGGTTTGCACAGATGGGAGTGCGTGTGAGAGGCGGTTTTGCACAGATGGGAGTGTGTGTGAGAGGCGGCTTTGCACAGATGGGAGTGCGTGTGAGAGGCGGCTTTGCACAGATGGGAGTGCGTGTGAAAGGGGGTTTGCACAGATGGGAGTGCGTGTGAGAGGCGGTTTTGCACAGATGGGAGTGCATGTGAAAAGGGGGTTTGCACAGATGGGAGTGCGTGTGAAAGGGGGTTTGCACAGATGGGAGTGCGTGTGAGAGGCGGTTTTGCACAGATGGGAGTGCGTGTGAAAGGCGGTTTTGCACAGATGGGAGTGCGTGTGAGAGGCGGTTTTGCACAGATGGGAGTGTGTGTGAGAGGCGGCTTTGCACAGATGGGAGTGCGTGTGAGAGGCGGTTTTGCACAGATGGGAGTGCGTGTGAGAGGCGGCTTTGCACAGATGGGAGTGCGTGTGAAAAGGGGGTTTGCACAGATGGGAGTGCGTGTGAAAGGGGGTTTGCACAGATGGGAGTGCGTGTGGCCGGGAGGTGTTCAGGAGACACCTGGGTAACTGGGCGCTCGGGCGCATGCTGCTGAGCCGCACAGCCTGTGCACTTGTAGGAGAGGAGCCCTTGACTGTTGTCGGCAGTCTCACAGGGACGGGGTCCAGGAAGTCACCGGCTGAGACGCTCACGATTTTAAAGACTTAATTTTTCTTGAGCAGTCTTAGGCTCCCAGCTACATTAGGAAGAAGGGACGGAGGTTTCCCATATCCTCCCTAGTCCCACACAGGCACCACCTCCCCATTGTCAGCGTGCCCCCAGGGAGGCCCATCTCTTACCGCTGATGAGCCTGTGTTGGCATGTGTAGTCTCCCGGAGTCCGTAGCACCCATTAGGCTCGCTTTTGGTGTAGTACATACGGAGGGTTTGGACAAATATGTGATGACATGTATCCGCCAACATGGTATCAGACAGAGTAATTATTAACCCCCAACATATAGCTCTCACCACACCAGTCAGAAAGCCCCCTTGGCCCTTCCTTCCTTCTCTCCCCTGGTTGTGAAAGTGTCAGAGGTCAGTGCATGGAAGCGTGTGAAGGATTTCACTGTGAATACTCACAGGCTCTCTGAGCATTTTTATCAAAAGGATCCTCTAGTGGGCTGTGTCATGCTGCAGCCCCAGGAGCCTCAGGGACGCTGCTCCTCACTCTGGGACCTCCCAGACCGGCCGCGGTTCAGGACACACAGATGAGAATGCCTTGATGTCACATGATGCTGTCCAAATAAACCCTGGTTTTAAAAAATGATACGTATTCCACTAGACCCTGGTAATCACTCCTGTCAAACACAATTGGGCTAAATGTGTGGGACAAACCAGACTGATGCCCAGTGAGATGGAATTCTGTCCGACCCCCAGCTCTCCATCGTCTGGAGGGCCGTCGTGTGCCTTGGTCTTGGGAATCTGGTTTGTCGGAGGAATTTTATGTGTAGAAATGTCATAGCGGAGACCTTTGCACAGTCTGATGCTCTCTGTGTGTGCAGATCTCCTCACAGCTCCTGACGCTTGCTCTCTCATAGGTTCAGACATCAAAGGAAATACCGTCATGCCGGAATCCGAAACCTCCAATTCTTACCAAGACCAGTCCTCGTATTTTTTTGAAAAATATTCCAAGGACCTTTTAGTTGAGGTAAAGAGCATTTCTGGGAAGTTGACCCCAAGTCCTGGTCATGCGCTTTAGAATCTCTCTCTGCGGGACCTCGGAGTAGGCGTCGGACACGTGCTGGCACCCAGTCAGGAGCATGTGTCCTCAGTGCGCACACCGGCCCCCTTTCTGTCCCCGAGAACTGCCAGTCATGTCCTGCCCCACTGTATACTGTGTCACACGTGTGGCTTTAACACACAGGGTCTGGCTGGGCTGCTGCACCAGGACTTCTCGGACGCTGATGCCGAGGAGCGCCACGCCGCGTACCTGAGGCCCTTCCGCATCCTCACCAGTCTGCTGGACAAGCCGGAGATCGGTATGTTAGGAACGGGAGCTGAGCACGGCGAGAGGAGGCCACACTCCTTTCAATAGAACTTCAGAATCTTGAAGTACGTTCCTCGGGTTATGGGGTTCAGGTATCCTATCTGGGCACCACTTGAAAGCTTTGCACAGAGGTTTGAACATTTATGTTAGGAAGATTCTTTGAGCTCCTATTGTGCGTGGCCGCGTGGGTGCCTGCCAACCTCTCACAGCGCTGACTTTGTAAGGACGCTTCTTTATCAGACATTAGACTTCAGATGAGCTTTGGTTGGTTGGTTGTTTTTGTTTAAAAATTTTAAAAAATATATCTTTATTGATTTCAGAGAGGAAGGGAAAGGGAAAGAGAGACAAACACCTACGATGAGAGAGAATCACTGATTGGCTGCTTCCTGCAAGTCCCCCACTGGGGTCAAGCCCACAACCCAGGCTTGCGCTCCCGACTGGAATCGAACCCGGGACCCTTCCATCCACAGGCTGATGCTCCATCCACTAAGCCATACCAGCCAGGACGAGCTTTGGTTTTATTTTCAAGAAAGTAGGGGTCGGCCAGCAGGGCTCAGTGGTTGAATGTCGACCTACCAACCAGGAGGTCAGGGTTCGATTCCCGGTCAGGGCACATGACCAGATTGTGGGCTCCATCCCAAGTGGGGTACATGCAGGAGGCAGCGGATCCATGATTCTCTCCATTGATTTTTAAAAATATATTTTATTGATTTTTTACAGAGAGGAAGGGAGAGGAATAGAGAGTTAGAAAAATCCATGAGCGAGAAATATCTATCAGCTGCCTCCTGCACACCCCCTACTAGGGATGTGCCCGCAACCAAGGTACATGCCCTTGATGGGAATCAAACCTGAGACCCTTGTGTCCACAGTTCTATCCACTGAGCCAACCGATTAGGGCTCAATTGATATTTCTATCTCTCCCTCTCCCTTCCTCTCTGAAATCATTAAAAATATATTTTTTAAAAATAAAAATAAAACATTGCACATACTTAACCCATGTCACCAAATAAATTCAAAAAAAAATTTTTTTAAATGCAAGAGAGCTCAGGACAAGAAAAATAAAACGAAACAATTTGCATGCGCCCTGCTCCACCCAGTAGAATCTGGCTTGATGTTATCTGAACTCCACCTCAGTCCTCTCACCTGTAATCAGGACATGAAGTTAGCACCTGGTCGTACAGCCTCTATGAGGATTAAATATTAATAAGTTAATAGACGTAAAAGGCTAGAGCAGTGTCCAGCACACAGGAAGCTCTACAGAAATATTGGCCATTTTCCAGGGTGCTCATCCCCAGTTAATGTTGTCATTGCTACACTGTAAGTAAGTTTCTGAGCATTTTAGACTATATAAATAATCAGTATAGAGTTACTCTATACCAAGCATGTCAGACTCATGGCTGGAGGGCCACATGCCATGAGTTTGACATGCTTGCTCTGTATGTTTGGTGTGTGTCATTTTCTGACTTACGAATGGGTTGTTAATCTTTCTCTGGCCCTTTCCCTTTTCGTTGCAGGGCCTCAGGTGGTTGGGGATTTGTTTCTCGAAGTTATCCGGGCCTTTTACTCCTACTGCAGAGACGCGCTTGGCTCCGACCTCCAGCTTAGCTACACGCAGAGTGGGAGTCTGCTGACCAGGTCTGGGCTGGGCCTCCCACTGTACCCTCTTCCTCCCTTCCCAGGGCCAGGATTTCACATCTCTGGTGTTTACCATAAATTGTGCAGATCTGTGACAGGAAACACAGCCTAGGTCATCATAACGACGAGTCAGTCCACGTGAAGTGACTGACCTGAATTCGGGGAGGAGTCTAAAGGGGTTCATCTGGTCTCTGCCCTAGCCTGGGAAGCACAGGCTGCATTATTGGCCAAGTATGAAGAGCGGTCCCTGGAGGCAGGCGGGTCTAGATTACCCAGCAGTTTGTGACTTAAGGGGGAGGCTGCTGCAGGTGGCCATGAAGGGGCCGGGGACCTGAGTCTTCAGGAGATGAGGAGTTTTGAGGTCAAGGTACGGGCTGCCGAGGCCACCTGCTCCAGGACCCGGAGGGCTGTGGGAGGGAGGTTTGGGAGACGGCAGACATGTTGACCTGAAGTGTCTAGTTATCTATTAGCCCTATGTTTTGTTTTGTTTTGTTTTTTCATCTGTTTTTGTTCTTTTTCAGATAGTTCAAACTCCTATTACTTTACTCTTGATATAATTTCCTTCTGCTTGAATTGGCACTGGGTATATTGAAAATTTAAATCAATTGGAAGGTTTTTCTGGTTTTTATTTGTCAGTATACCAAGAATTCTTAGTGTTTGCTTTATTTCTCCCGAGGAGCATATTGTTTTTCTGAATATGAAACAGTACATGCCCATTGTAGAATGTGACAGTACTCAAAAATATAAAGAATAAAGAGATCACCCATAATGTCACTGCCCTTCAGAGAAAAAACATTTTATTTCCTCCTAGATTTTCAGTCCTATATAATAAAGATGTAATATGCAAGTGGTTGTTACACTATGAACGGAACGATCACAGATCAGCAGGAGGGTGGGCAGCGAGCTACTGGCTACAAGCAGGCGGCGGGAGAGCTACAGGAGGGGCAGGGCAGCAGGTTATGAAGCGGAGCTGGGGAAGCTACTGGAGAAAGCAGCGCGCTGCTGGTGAGCTACTGGCACGTGGATTCGTGTGCAGGGCTCCTAGTACATACATAGTCCGTGTATGTACATCCTAATATAGAAACCCAGGGTCCACAACGACCAACTGAAGGCTCAACCGAGCACCGGCAGTCAGTCTTGTCAGCACTGACTGCCGAGGGGGCTTCAGATCAGAGAGAGAGAGGCAGGGTCTGATCTGCAGCCTCCAAGGCAGCTGTTGACCAGCCATTGCCCCTCTCTCTCTCTCTCTCTCTCTCTCTCTCTCTCTCTCTCTCTCTCTCTCTCTCTCTCTCTCTGTGCTTCGCCAGCAGCCGAGCCTCTGTTTTTCCCCTAGGCCTCTGAGGAGGGGGCATGGGGGGTGCTGCTGATCAGCCCCACTTCTCTGATCAGGCTCGGAGATGCTGACTGGCATAGGAACTGACTAATCAGAACCAAATTGGCTAGCAGTTAGGGGCAATCAGGCCAGGCAGAGGTAGTTAGGGGCAATCAGGCAGACAGGCAGGTGAGTGGTTAGGAGCCAGCGGTCCCAGATTGTGGGAGGTATGTCTCCAATAAGAGAGAGTGCAGGCTGGGCTGAGGGAAACCCCCCTCCATGCACAAATTTCGTGCATCAGTCCACTAGTGTGTGTGTGTGCACACGCATATATATATATATATAGGGGGGGTATCTATCTTTTAAAGATGCAATGACACTGTTCAGTTGCCTTTATTTATTTATTTTTAATGCAAGTCGTGAGTAGTTCTATTCTCTCCTGTGGGTATAATGGTTGCCTTAGATTCCTCGGGAAGGATTTATCACTTTGTAAGAAATTCTGATTGATTTGCCATTTTCTTACTGATTGGCTTTTAGTGTTTTCCATTTTTTCTGTATTTCTAAAAGTATATTTTTATTGATTTCAGAGAGGAAGGAAGACGGAGAGAGAGATAAAAGCATCAATGAAGACGGAGAGAGAGATAAAAGCATCAATCATTGACTGCCTCCTGCATGCCTCCTACGGTAAATCAAGCCTGAAATATGGGCATGTGCTCAGATTGGGAATTGAACTGTGACCTGCTGGTTCCTAGGCTGATGCTCAACCACGGAGGCACCTTTTCAGTATTTGTAATGACCTTGCATGGTTCCCTATGGGCAAAGCTTTGTGGGGGGTAAATCCCTGGGTTAGTTTCTGAGTCATAAAAGGTGCACAGTTAAGTGTCAGCCAGGTGTCCCCCCTGAGTGGTTGTGCCGTGTGATTTCAACAGTCGAGCATCTAGTTGCCTACAGTGGGGCTGAAACTGGTTTTCTACATCACCTTCTTAGAAAGCCTGTAAGCTTATTTCTATGAGGATGTGTCAACACAGCGAGTGGGTAGGTGCATTGTGCATGCTCTTGTGTGGAAGAACAGTGTGGGATCTTTTTATCTGAACCACGTTTGTCGGTCTCTCTAGAAGTCAGTTGAGAATGCTAAAGTGAATTTGTTTTTCAGACACGGTGTTCTTGTGAGACAGGGTTTCTCACAGATATATTTATGAGTCTCCCTCTTCCTTTACAGTGCAATAAAAGAAAACAGAAATGCCTCTGAGATTGTGAAAACGGTGAACTTGCTGATCACTTCCCTCAGCACAGACTTCCTCTGGGACTACATGACGCGGTGTTTTGAGGATTGCTTTAGGTCAGTGTCCGGTTCAGGATAATGAACATTCTGGAAGGATTGGAGGGTTTCATGGCCTTGTAGCTGCGCATTGTGCTCAGATCACATGTGACGGGCTAACATGGGGTGGTTTCTGCCGAGTACACGATGGGAAAGAATTCCCTTAAGATTATAATAGAATAAAAGGCATTGCCATTAAGAAGGTTCCCGTCATCTTTGCCACACAATTCTGCACCTCTTCATTTATTAAAGTCCAAGTATAGACCCCCTCCCCCACCCTCCTCCCGCCCCCCTGCATTTCCTGGTGGTTCTGATAAATCCGCTTTCCTCGTACAGCCCTCTGGAGGCTTCATCTGTGAAGGAAGCTTGGCTGTGGCTCTGTGACCGGACTCAGTGTCTGGTCATCAGTCTCCTTAAGTTCCTACCGAAATCGTGTATTTCCTGCTTCCTACTAACTTCCGTAGTTAGCCAGTTTCCCCAAAGGAAGCTGATCCCCTCGATATAGAAATAAAGGCGGCAGTGGGTTTCTATTAGAAGGGGAAAGCCACAAATCACAAAAGTCTGTGACTTGTCCAGGTCAGATAAAAGCATTCATTTCTCAGCTGCTAGTCAGCTTTATGTCACTTTGCCGCTGGTGAATTACACCAGCTCAGAATCCCGGCTGGTGGGGGCCTCCGGGGAGTGGTGAGTGGACAGGTGTCCAGCCTGTGCTGTGCTCTGGCCAGGCTCCTCCCCGGGGCAGGCCTTGGGGCTGGGCTGGGAGCCGGGAGTGGTTGCTGTTGACAGCGCTCTAGATCCTGGGTGTGGGTCCCTGTGGTAGGAACCACCTGATCTGAACTGATGACACATCAACATGGACCCAAGACACTTATTTATTTTTACTTTTTACTGTTAATCCTCACCCGAGGATATTTTCTCGTTGCTTTTTTAGAGAGAGGAGAGGGAGAGGGAGAGACATCGATGTGAGAGAGAAGACACATCGATTGGTTGCCTCCTGCGTGTGCCCTGACCAGGGCCGAGGATCAGGCCTGCACCTGCGGTACGTGCCCTTGACCAGAATCAAACCCAAGATCCTTCAGTTCGAGGGCTGATGCTCTATCCACTGACCCAAACCGGCTAGGGCTCAAGACTCCTCCATACTTCTCTGTGTTAGGAGGTTTTAGGCACCAACGCTTAAGGATTGGCAATGTAGAAGCTACATTTCATTATGTTTGAAATAGAGTAAGTAGTTTTATTGAAAATTAAGTGTTTGAGTTATTGTAGGAGAAAGATTTTACCAGTTTTTCTCCCCTGGGGCTTCCGTAGACCAGCGAACCAGAGTCCCACTGAGAAGTGCGTCAGCCCTGCCCCCACCGTCTCGGAGCTCTGCACCCTCCTCGTGTTCCTGCTGGACGTCATTCCCCTGGTGAGGGCCTTGCTGGGAGGGCTGCTCGCCGCTTGCTGTTACGTTTTCATTTTTATTTCTTACGTTGATTTTTGGAGAGAGGAACAGAAACATCGATGTGAGAGAAACAGATCAGTTGCCTCCCGCACACACCCTAACCAGGGATCACACCTGCCCCCTGGCTATGTGCCCTGACTGGGATAGAACCTGCCACCCTTTGGTGTAGGGACGGTGCTCTAACCACTGAGCCACCGGCAAGGGCTCTGTTACCTGCCCCCTGGCTATGTGCCCTGACTGGGATAGAACCTGCCACCCTGTGGTGTAGGGATGGTGCTCTAACCACTGAGCCACCGGCAAGGGCTCTGTTACGTTCTCATTAGTCTTGTTGGCTTGTTTGACAAACCTGCTACATTTTATGTCTATTTCAAAGGGGTTGTAATGTTTGAGCCAGCTTTAAGGGGCTGAGCTGAAGTCCTGCAAGCTGATGGTGAACTGGGCATCGGGCTGTGTTTAGGAGTGGGAGTGAATGTATTTCCTGCTTCCTAGTAACTCTGTAGTGAGCCAGTTTCCCCAGAGGAAGCCGGTCTTCTCGGTGTGGGAATAAAGGCGGCAGCGGTTTTCTGTTAGAAAGGGGGAAGCCACTTGAAAGGAGATGAAAGTCTGTGATTTGTCAGGTCGGAAAGAAAGACTGCTTGTTCTCTGGTTGGGGAGTTACCATGAAGCTTCCTTAGGCTCTAAAACATGGGACGGAGACGCGCCGGGAGGTGCTGCTTTCCCTGACTGTAAGCCGACCCGTGTTCATAGCCCATGTCTGCTTCCAGGAACTGTACTCGGAGGTGCAGACCCAGTACCTCCCTCAGGTGCTCACCGGCCTGGTGCAGCCGCTGGCCGAGGACGTGGGGGCTCTGAGCTTGGCCGAACTCACGCATGCCCTGAAGACGTGCTTCAAGGTGCTCAGCAAGGTCCAGATGCCGCCTTCCTACCTGGATGCGGACGCCACGAGCCAAAACTCGGTACGTGCCGGGAGCACAGAACGGCCCTCTGAGCCGGAAGGAGCTTGTGCGCCCTTCCTGGGAGAGAAGGCAACTCAGGGTCGGTTGGCATCGGTGTGAGGACTGGGAGATCTGTAATAAGATCTACAATACGCTTCTCAAAGCCTCCCTCCATGCCAGTTCTTAGCATGGATGATAGCCCCTCCCCTTGCCCACGGGGTGAGTGTGCGAGGGACTGGAGGCTCAGCCCACAGACTAGTTACCGACTGCTGCCTCGGTTGCAAAGTTAGTCCTTACTTTTCCCCCAAAGCTATTGGGATCACCTGCGTTCACTGGGGCAGAGGCTCGGCTCTCGTTATCGGAGAAAAATGTTCTAAAAGTGACTTAAGATATACACTTACGTATGTGCCGTCTACAAATTAAAAAGAATGTCTCAAAAATTGCATAATACTCTTCAGTCTTCCCTAGAAAGCATCAGAGGCTACATGCTAAGGAATTTTAAAAGTAATGCAGTTATAGGAAAAGAGGTTGGTTCACATAAGGAAAAGCACAATGAAAGCAGCAGGTCTTTGAATGGAGTCGTTTTGTTATAACAATGAGATGCCATGGGAACTGGACTCCTGTTTGTATCAGTTAGTCTCTGACAAATCGCTTTCCTTTTACATCATTTGGTTTAAAGTTGCAAACTCTATTGACATTAAGTGAGGACTTACTATGTGCATACATTATGTGTGTATGTGTTTATGTGTGTGTGTGTGTGTGTGTGTGTGTGTGTATGAAAACTTTGTTCTAGCTTTCTTCTCTTATTTTATTTCTTCATGTCTTTATTTTACCCTCGGCCCATTTTCCTCATTCATATTCTTAAATCTGCCAAACTGTTTTTAACTATGTTATTTTAATGCTGAAGAGTCTAAATAACCCGGAGGGCATGGCCATCTGTCTGCCCAGCCTGTGTGCCGTCATCACTGTGTTTACACTGTGCCCGGGTCCTCTGGGTGTGGAGAGCTCTGCTTTTAGACCAGGAAGAGCACATTTACTGTGTGCCTAATTTGGCTGATGTTCAAATCCCCTAGTCTTACAAGATGCACGTTATAAACTTCCGTTTTTTGCAGAGTCCAGTGAAAGGCGAAAACAGTGACGTCATTTCAGACACGAGGGCGGTCATCCCAGGGGATGAAGACGCTCCGTTTCCTGCCCTGAAGTCTGAGGACAGTGGCATTGGGCTCAGTGCGTCCTCGCCGGAGCTGTCGGAGCACCTGCGGGTGCCCAGAGTCTGTCCCGAGAGAGATGACGTCTGGAAGACGGGTGGGAGCATGCAGAGGACGTTCTCCTGCCTCCAGGAGCTCATTGCCAACTTTGCCCACAGGAACATCTTCGGGGTCCAGCTGGCGGCGAACCGAGAGGAAAGCAAGGCCGGGGAGCCCGCAGGCCAGCAGGACGAGGGCGTGCCTCGGGGCCCGGAGCCCAGGCCCCGCAGTGTGCCCCAGTTTAAGCAGATGCTCTCAGACTGGTTCACAGTTCGAGGGTCTCCATTTAAGACCAAAACTGTGGAGCCACCATCGCCTTTGCCCAGCAGCCCTGGGCAGACAAAGGGAGACTGGGCCGTGGGCCAGGTGGTCCCTGACCCGGGCGGCTCCAGCGAGGCCTGCAGGGAGGCCTTCGCCGCCGCCTGCCACCTGCTGCTGGACTGCGCCACCTTCCCCGTCTACCTGTCTGAGGAGGAGACGGCGCGGCTCTGGGAGGCGCTCTTCCAGCCCTCCGGTGAGCGGGGCCCGGCGGCCCCTCGGGACTCGTACTTAGGCTGGTGGTCTCAGGAGCAGGGGTCATGTCGTCCTGGAGGAACCTGGCCACACTCGCTTCCTCCTGTGGTTTCTAGTTAGCTGTGTGTGCAGGTGGCAGATGGGTGAAGCGGGGTCTTTATTTTTATACATGGGGTTCTGTCCATTAAAAGGGCCGGAACATGAAAGGTGTTTGATGGCCAGTAGACTGTTCCCTGAGAGCTGGTGTTAAAGATTTATGCATTCGTCTGCTAGGGCCGCCACGAAAAAGTGCCACAAACAAGCGGCTGAAGCCACAGCAACGTGTCCACTCCAGTCCTGAGGCCAGCGCCTGAGCGCTGGCTGTGGGCAGGGCCGCGCTGCCGCCTCCCCTGGCTCTGCCGTGCGGCGTTGTAGCTCGTCTTCACATCGCTCTCCCCGTGCGCCCCTTGTTCAGGTCTCCCCTCTGAAGGACACCTGCTTTATTGCTCAGGTCTCCCCTCCTAAGGACACCTGCTTTATTGCTCAGGTCTCCCCTCCTAAGGACACCTGCTTTATTGCTCAGGTCTCCCCTCTGAAGGACACCTGCTTTATTGCTCAGGTCTCCCCTCTGAAGGACACCTGCTTTATTGCTCAGGTCTCCCCTCTGAAGGACACCTGCTTTATTGCTCAGGTCTCCCCTCTGAAGGACACCTGCTTTATTGCTCAGGTCTCCCCTCCTAAGGACACCTGCTTTATTGCTCAGGTCTCCCCTCCTAAGGACACCTGCTTTATTGCTCAGGTCTCCCCTCCTAAGGACACCTGCTTTATTGCTCAGGTCTCCCCTCCTAAGGACACCTGCTTTATTGCTCAGGTCTCCCCTCCCAAGGACACCTGCTTTATTGGGTTGGGGCCACTCTGGTGATCCCACTGTAATTAACTAGATAATGGGTTAGGACTTCCATATAGAATATTGGGGGGCACAGCTCAACCACAGCAGGCAGGGTCTGGGCTCAGGGCCCTAAAGGAATACCATGGACCGAGCAGCTTAAACCCTGGAACTTTATCTTCTCCCTGTTCTGGGCTGCAAGTTCGAGATCAGGGTGCCGGCATAGTCGGCTCCTGGTGACCTCCCCCCGGTTACAGACAGTTAACCACCATCTCACTCGGTGCTCACACTCGGGGGAGTGGGGCGTCTCTGATGTTCCGTCTGAAGGCCCTGCACTTAGGCCCTCATCTAAACCCAGGGACCTCCCACGTCCCAGCTCCGGACCATCCCGCCAGGGGCTGGGGCTCCACATGAATGGACAGGTGTCACTCCGTCCGTCCACCGCAGGCAGAGTACGGTAGACAAAGGGAGCGGGGAAGGCGGGAACAAGAGTGATTAGGGTGGGAATGAACACAGGGCAGGATTTTCTGTCTAAATCATTACCTTAAACTTCCACACCCTTGTTCTCCTGGCGCCAGCCACCAGAGGCATAGACCTGGATGGAGAATTGGTCCCTCCATCTGTGTCTGCCCTTTTCAAGCCAAGGCCATGTGCCCTGCTGCCAGGAGAGGCTGGGAAAACAATTTGAACCCAAGCGCGTGAATTTTACTTTATATAAATTAATAAAAAATGTCACTAAGTCTTTAAAGGAAAACAGACGTTTTGAGTCATCTCAGCACTGAGGTCGAGGGCAAGCAATTTGTAAGTATATGAGAAAGAGACGCGGTCTCCTTCACCCTCGGGCCTGAGTGCTGCCTGCGGCCAGGTCCCCACCAGAGCCAGGCGGCCTCCCGGTCCCCAGGGCTAGGCTGTGTGCCCGAGGCCAGGCCAGGCTGTGTGCCCGAGGCCGGGCTAGGCTGTGTGTCCGAGGCCGGGCTAGGCTGTGTGCCCGAGGCCAGGCTAGGCTGTGTGTCCGAGGCCGGGCTAGGCTGTGTGTCCGAGGCCGGGCTAGGCTGTGTGTCCGAGGCTGGGTTAGGCTGTGTCTGAGGCCGGGCTAGGCTGTGTGTCCGAGCGCCGGGTTAGGCTGTGTGTCCGAGGCCAGGCTAGGCTGTGTGCCCGAGCGCCAGGTTAGGCTGTGTGTCCGAGCGCCGGGCTAGGCTGTGTGTCCGAGGCCAGGCTAGGCTGTGTGTCCGAGCGCCGGGTTAGGCTGTGTGTCCGGGCGCCGGGCTAGGCTGTGTGTCCGAGTGCCGTTCTCGGGTGCTTTAGCTTGTTCCCACCTGTCTGGTTGGCTTCCTTCCAGGGGCCGGCGAGTCCAGCTTTCCCGCGTGGCTGCGATCCCTCATGACCATTTGCTGCTGTGGGACTGACTGCTACCTCCAGAACGTGGCCATCTCCACGCTGCTGGAGGTGATCAACCACTCCCAGTCCCTCGCCCTCGTCATCGAGGACAAGATGAGGCGCTATAAGAGCTCCGGGTTCAGCCCGTTTCTCGGCAAGCTGCAGATGGTGACGGTGCCGCCCATCGCGCCGGGAATCCTGAAGGTCATCGCGGAGAAGACGGACTTCTACCAGGTATTCCCGCGGAGAGCGGCGGGCGGGACCTGGGACCGCCTCAGGGAGCACGTGCAGCTGTCCCCGGGCTGTGGCCACTGGTGAGGAACGTGGCAGCCCTGGGGACCCGGATAGGACTGTGCCGCCGTGGGTTCCCGGCACAGCGCCGGCCCTGGAGAGAGTGCCAGTGCCAGCAGCTTAGCTGAGGCCTGGCCAGTGGAAACCACACTCCCTTAGGTCAGGAGTGAGTCACGAGCCGGGCCATGCGCCAGGCGGAGGTCAGTGTGCTCTGTGCAGAGGGCGGCTTGGGCACATGGAAAAGATGGACACAAATGTTTTTATCCCAGCTGTCCCCAGATACCGTGATCCAGGAGACGCCCTCTGCCCGGGCAGGATGCCTCCAGGTAGCCTCCTCCCGGAAGCGGGGACCCACCTCTTTGGAGCCTCACCCCGTTGGGTCAGGAGCTCCCTGCAGCTGGCCACTGGCCCGCTTGTTTCCGGAGCCGGTCAGGGCCGGAGATAGAGGCGCATGTGGGATGCAGTTTGGGTCCTGACAGTGAGCCAGCATCGGCCGCAGCTCTGTCCACGGCAGAGGGAGCAGGCACGTTTGTGGCAGGGAAGCCGAGAGCCGATCAGGGCGCCCTAGATGGAGAGGTGGGCGGGTGCGTCTGGAGCCCCAGCGCCGGCCCCGGGAAGGCGTGGTTTGTGCCCGTTGACCCGCAGGTTTGTGCTCTCGGTAGCTGAGGGTCTCAGCCGGTGGCAAGCTCACGTGGCCCGCATCGTGGCCTGTGTGGGATGCTTCGGCGGGGGGTCCTGGTTTGATTTGGGTTTGGGTGGTTTGGTTTGTTGGCGATGTTCCTTTGTCTGTTGAGGATTCTCACAGAGCGAACGTAGGCAGAAGCCGGGACCTCGGTCCGGACTGGCCTCGTTCATACCTGGTTCACTCCGTGTCCCCTTTGTCCCAGAGGGTGGCTCGTGTGCTGTGGAGCCAGCTGAGCCAGGAGACCCAGGAGCACCACGTCACCTGCGTGGAGCTGTTCTACCGGCTGCACTGCCTGGCCCCGACGGCCAGCATCTGCGAGGACATCATCTGCCACGCCCTGCTGGACCCGGACAAGGCGAGTGCAGCCCAGCCTCCGGCCCGCGAGGTCCCCCTGCTGGGCAGCCTGGCACATGTGCGAGGGCAGGCTGCGTGTGTCCAGTTGGGGTCAGTCTGAGGCTGGTGGACGTGGTTAGTGAGCAGAAGTGTTAGGGATGTCGGGACTAAAAGGCCTCCTGCTGTATGAGCTGTCCCCTTTGGAGTCCCCAAAACATGGTCTGTGTCCGCCTCAGGGCTCCCCAGGAAATCTGCCCGGACTGCCGTGGTGCCTGCGGACCTTGCCTGTGGCTGCTGGCAGTGCTGGCCAGGAGGCCAGCGAGGAGGCGTCGGCCCCGCAGCCCGGCCGTCCGCGCAGTGCCATGGTGTCCTATGCCCTAAGCCATGGGCCTGGCACTTCCCAGGGGCGGGCATGGGCCCCACTCTCCTGTTTGCCTGCGCCACGGCGGACCAGGCAGCCAGGCTCTTGGTGACAGCGCACCGTGTACAGGGAGCGCGGGGAGGGGAGGACGGCCCCAGGCAGTGACGCCTGCCTCCGCCGCACTGCCGTCCCGCTCCTGCACTCTCGTTTGCTTTTAAATTGGGTTTCATGCGACTGAGAACAGTGTCCTGCTGGGAAATCAGGCTCCTCACGCCCGTTTACTTCCTAATCCAGGGAACCAGGTTGGAGGCTCTGTTCAGATTTTCCGTCCTCTGGCACCTGACGCGGGAGATCCAGGGCAGCCGAGTGACTTCGCACAACCGCTCCTTCGACAGGTGAGGCTGTCTTCCTTGTCACTGACCCGCAGGCAGAGGGCACTCTGCACGGCTCCCGGTCAGCGTGCTGGGCTGGGGAGGGGGAGATGTGTGATTGGACCACATGACCCCACATTCCTGACGCACAGCAGCTGCTCTCAGAGTCCCCTAAGTGGCTTCAGGCTGGACACACGTGAATAGATACGCGGTGGGGCTGTCCCTACTGTGGTTGAGGGAGGAGACTCCGGTGCCTCGAGTCACTGGGGGAGCTGTCAGAGCGTGCCCCATGGGGAGGAGGGGAGGGGGGAAATGGAGAAGGTCTAGTTCTTGATTGGAGTGGTGGCCACATGGTTGTATATACTTGTAAAGTCATCAGCTGGCTTCAGGTGTGAGTTGATTGCAGATACATTATAATCCACATTATCTTCCTTGTTCCCCCTCTCTTGTTACCAAAAGTCTAGGTGTGGGGTCAGATACAGCCTTACTGGCAGCTCATACAGCTCATAGCGATGCCTGGGGCCCATCCCTGGTCTGATTTAACTGATTGGGCTGACACCTGGAGATCAGGACTTTATTTATTTGTATATTTTTATTGATTTCTGAGAGGAAGGGAGAGGGAGAGAAAGATAGAAACATCAATGATGGGAGAGAGTCATTGATTGGCTGCCCCCTGCACTCCCCTACTGGGGATCGAGCCCACAGTCTGGGCATGTGCCCTGACTGGGGATTGAACTGTGACCTCCTAGTTTACAGGTCAGTGCCTCACCACTGAGCCACTGGGGATCTGGACTCCCATGCTGATGCTAGCACGAAGCCAGGGTTTGACTCCCAGGTGCTTTCCTGCTGAGGCCCCCGCCCAGCGAGGGTGAGCTCCCTGGGGTGTCCCGCCCGTGGTGCCGCACGCCGACCGCACGGTGCACTCCCCCGCAGGTCCCTGTTCGTGGTGCTGGACAGCCTGACCTGCACAGACGGCGCCATCAGCGCGGCGGCCCAGGGCTGGCTGGTGCGGGCGCTGTCCCTCGGGGACGTGGCACGCATCCTCGAGCCCTTGCTCCTGCTGCTGCTCCAGCCCAAAACCCAGCGGACTTCCATCCACTGCCTCAAGCAGGGCACCTCGGCGGGTGAGCTCCCGGGCCGGGGGGGGGGGGGGGGCCCTGCTGCCCGCCGTGACAGTTGAGGCACTTAGGCCTACTTTGTGATTTGGCCAGATTCAGATGGCGTAAAGGTACTTTGTAAACATGTGGGGATCGAGGCTGCAACCCAGGCCTGTGCCCTGACCGGGAACTGAGCCTCCTGGTTCATAGGGTGATGGATGCTCAGCTTCTGAGCCACACCAGCCAGGCTGATTGCTCAGACATTTTAAAAGACCTGTTCACTTTCCTTGTCTGCCTTTTGTCCATCATGTAATCTAGACTCTGGTGCTGTAGTTTCATGGGGGAATTTTATTTTTATTCTTTACTTTATTCATTTATTTTTGGGGGGTAATTTTACTAATAGTAACCTTTCTGTCTGGCTGTAAGACAAAGATCACTCTTGAAGGAACATATCATAGCTCACCCTTCTGTTCTGAAGTCGCTTGTCATCTTGTGATTTTCAGAAGACTTGCATCGTTGGTTTAGCAGGAAGAAAACCTCTTTCAAAGAGGCGTGTGGCGTGCCCGAGGGCAGCCCGGAGGAGGGCATGCCTCTGAACCAGTTCACCACTGTGGACCGCGAGGCCATCTGGGCCGAGGTGGAGAAGGAGCCGGAGAAGGGCTCGCCGGGAAGCCAGCTGAGCGAAGAGGATCTTCCCTACTGCACGGACCTTCTGGACAGAGCGGCCCGCGATGCTCCCGACAGCAGCGAGCACACCGAGTCCGCAGACACGAGCTCCGCCCACACGGACAGCGAGAACACGTCCTCCCTGTCCTCCCCCTCCCACGACCCGCAGGAGCTGAGCAACGAGGAGGGCTGCTGTGCGCCCCTCCCCGCGGGCAGCAGGGCTTACCCCCGGCCCGCCGCCTTCCTGGCGGAGAGTCTCACGTCCACCGCCAAGTTAAGCTTGGCGCGCGTGGACTCGGACAGGACTCAGGCCTCGGAGTCCTTCTCCAGTGACGAGGAGGCCGACGTGGAGCTCCAGGCCCTCGCCGAGTCCCGGCTGCTGAAGCAGCAGCGGGAGCGGCAGGAGATGATCGAGGCCTTGTTCAAGCACATCCTGCTCTACCTGCAGCCCTACGACTCCCGGCGCGCCCTCTACGCCTTCTCCGTGCTGGAGGCCGTGCTCAAAACCAACCCCAGGGAGTTCATCGAGGCCGTGTCCAGGACCAGCATGGACACCAGCTCCACCGCGCACCTCAACCTCATCTCCAACCTCCTGGCCCGCCACCAGGAGGCCCTCGTGGGCCAGAGCTTCTATGGCAAACTCCAGACCCAGTCCCCCAACGTGTGCCCCCACTCCCTGCTGATCGAGCTCCTCACCTACCTGTGCCTGAGCTTCCTGCGCAGCTACTACCCTTGTTACCTCAAGATCTCCCACCGAGACCTGCTCGGCAACCGGGATGTCCAGGTCAAAAGCGTGGAGGTTCTGATTAGGATAATGACGCAGCTGGTCTCTGTGGCCAAGTGCGTGGAAGGGAAGAGCGCGGAGTTCATCCGCAGCCTGCTGCAGCGGTGCAAGGTGCAGGAGTTCGTCCTGCTGTCCCTGTCGGCCTCCATGTACACCAGCCAGAAGCGCTACAGCCTGGCCACCACGGAGCGAGGCCGGGCCCCGCGGGACGACGGCCTCTTCGAGGAGCAGCTCATCAACCTGGGCCAGGACCAGATCTGGAGTGAGCACCCTCTGCAGATCGAGCTGCTGAAGCTCCTGCAGGTGCTGATCGTCCTGGAGCACCACCTGGGCCAGGTCCACGAGGAGGCTGAGCACCTGTTGCGGGAGTGGCAGCTGGCCCTGGACTTCCAGCAGGCCATCAGCGCCATGCAGTACGTGCAGCCGCACCCCCTCACCTCCCAGGGGCTGCTGGTGGCTGCCGTGGTGAGGGGCCTGCAGCCTGCGTACGGTTACGGCATGCACCCGGCCTGGGTGAGCTTGGTCACGCATTCCTTGCCGTACTTCGGGAAGTCCCTGGGCTGGACAGTGACGCCCTTCATCGTGCAGATTTGCAAAAACTTGGACGAGCTGGTCAAACAGTATGAAAGCGAGTCAGTGAAGCTCTCTGTCAGGTATGCGACCCCTTGATGGATTATTACTCACTAGTGACGGGTTTGCAGTGAGTGGCTGATTGGCCGGAGAAGCCAATGGGAGGGTGCTTTGAATCAGAAGCCTGTTGAGCATTGTCAGGAGGGTGACTAGGAACTAAATGTCCAGATTAGCTACTTTTTAAAAATACGTTTTTTGTTGATGATTTTAGAGATAGGAAGGGGGGGGGGGGGGAGAGAGATAGAAACATTGATGCATCAGCATTGATAGGCTGCCTCCTGCACCTCCCCTCCCCATTGGGGTTCAAGCCTTCAACCTAGGCATGTGCCCTGACTGCATATCAAACTGGTGACCCATTTGACTCAACCATTGAGCAACACTGGCCGGGCCAGATCCTCTATTTTTAATTCCACACAGCTACCCAGGCTGGCTCAGTGATGCAGAACAAGTCAGTCAAGATCATTAGTTTTGCAAAACAGAAATAAAAATGGAATTGCCTTCAAAGAAATTCTAAAACATTTTTCAGCCGAAACCGGTTTGGCTCAGTAAATAGAGCTTCGGCTTGGGGACTAAAAGGTCCCGGGTTCAATTCCGGTCAAGGGCATGTACCTTGATTTCGGGCACATCCCCAGTAGGGGGTGTGCAAGAGGCAGCTGATCAATGATTCTCTCTCATCGATGTTTCTAATTCTCTATCTCTCTCTCTTCCTCTCTGAATAAAACCTAAAATATATTTTAAAAAATAAGTAAGATAAAATAAAACATTTTTCAAAGTGACTGCATGAGTCTAAAATAGCACAAAAGATGGTCCCAATAGTATAACAATATTTCACGATAAGAGCCCAAGTCTGTTTAAGATAGTGATAGCTCTCTGGTGGCCATGTTTGTATGTGGGATTAAACATCTTTATAGCCTCATTCTTAAAAATCCTCAAAACCACCTCCTCGTTTCTCCACCGAAGCACCACCTCCAAGCGGGAGAACATCGCCCCGGATTACCCGCTCACTCTTCTGGAAGGCCTGACGACCATCAGTCACTTCTGTCTTCTGGAACACCCCAACCAAAATAAAAAGGTACCTGGTTTTTTCTGAGGTGGAGGCAATTTTCACAATACTGTGTTGTCGGGGTTATGACTATTTCCAGTAAGAAATGTTTGTATGTATTGTAAATAATGTAGATGTGTACGCAGATCTACGTCAATAGTGCACATGTATGTGCACATGTATGTTTGTGGTTTTGTTCTCCTGGCCCATTGTTTCAGCAGGAAAGTCAGTTGGGATAAAATGTAAAGCCACTTGCTCCATTTTAGAATCCCATTCATTTTTTTCCACGAGCCTTGTACTCGCTCTGTGGTGTTCATGAAGCTGGTGTTGGCAGCCAGGATGCAGGTGAATGATGGAGAGCGTGTGTGAGGTGGCCTCTCAGACTCATGCCCCTTCCAAAGAGGCCCTGGGACAGAGGCCAGGGGGGCGCCCTCCCCCTCCTCCACCAGCGCACCAGGGACCTGTTGGTGAGAGGCTGCAGCCGGATCCCCGGCACCGAGCCTCCCGCATCCATTCCCACTTTCAGACCGCGGCTGCCAGTGACCCCACCAGCCTCCGGAACGCCAAGAACGCCATTCTGGAGGAGCTGCCTCGAATCGTGAACACCGTGGCCCTGCTCTGGAACGTGCTCCGGAAGGAGGAGACCCAGAAGAGACCCGTGGACCTCCTGGGAGCCATGAAGGGCTCCTCTTCCGTTTACTTTAAGACCACCAAGGTGGGGCTTCCTCTGAGGCTGTTCGCTTCATCCTGTGTTTTCCCCACAAACACACACACCTGGGGACCCACCCACATCATCCAACATGTGCACTTGAAACCCACGTTAAAAGGGGGTTGGGAGTAGAAATCTCCAGTTTGTTTGTTATGAGTAATTTTTCTTTTTGTTTGGTTACTCCTCACCTGAGGATATTTTTCCATTGATTTTCAGAGAGAGTGAAGAGAGAGAGAGAAACATTGACATGAGAGAGAGATACATCGATTGGTTGCCTTCCACACACCCTCAAAGAGAGAGACAGAGAGAGAGAGAGAGAGAGAGAGAGAAACATCGATATGAAAGAGAGAGAAACATCGATATGAGAGAGAGAGACACATCAATTGGTTGCCTCCCGCACACCCCAGAAATCCATGCCATGACAGGGAGCGTGATGAGTGATGCCCAAGACCTGTTGCAAGCTTATTTTAAGTTGACTAATAAAATTATTTCAGGTGCCTATTTCTAGAAAATGGAAACATCTTTTCTAATGGATGTAAGCCCCTCCTGGGCTGATTGAGATGGGCAGAGGCTGGGGGTTCCGGTGGGGACAGGGCTCCCTCCACCGCCTGGTCTCCCCTTTGTCACTCTCTGCAAAGCATGGCGTGGCTTCCTTCCAGTCCCCGCCCTGCTCACGGCTGCTTGCGAGGGGCGGTCCTCGCCTCCTGGTCCTCCCTGGTCCTCCCTGGTCCTCCCTGTTCCGTCCGCTCAGCCAGGCCTCTGCCTGCCACCCGGGCCTCCCAGGAGCTGGGATTTCTGTGCCCATGGTGCTGGGACACTGACCCGACCGCACGGCCCTGCTCCAGGGTGGACGGCCGTGGGGGTCAAGTATCAGGAACACCAGGGCCCTGACACCACTCTGCATGACTGCTCTCTTTGTTTTCCCATTTTTCAGACCATACGCCAAAAAATTTTAGACTTTTTGAACCCCTTGACGGCCCACCTCGGGGTGCAGCTGATGGCCGCCGTGGCGGCGGTGTGGAGCAGGAAGAGGGGGAAGCGGCACAGTAAGGCGAAGGTGAGCTAACACATCGGAGCCATTGCTGAACTCACCCTGACAGAAATGCCGAGTCGTGTGTCATCCACGATGACGTCAGAGGCCGACATGGGGAAATACTGACGCAGTTTCACCCTTTTAAATGCAGCTGAGCCTCAGTACAGCTCGGTGCTGGGCGGGTGGGGAGGGAGCCTCCCAGCATGCTCTGCTCTCTCTCTAGTGCGTGTTTAGTACTGCTGTTTGACCATTTAAGTTCAGTACTAGCAGCATGCATGCAGCAGTGTCTAAGGAACATTTCAGAGAATAAGCACCTGCCACGAGCCCACCACAGTGAGGAAGGGCCAGCTGTCCTACCTGGGAAGACCCCTGCCACCCTTCTCTGGTTATCTCACAGCTTTTTCCCCCAAATCATTAAAGAAAATGTTTTAATTGATTGATTGATTGATTTTGAGAGAGAGAAAGACATCAATTTGTTTTTCTACTTACTCATGAATTCATTGGTTGATTCTTGTATGTACCTTGACCAGGGATCAAACCTACAGTCAAGACCTATTGGGACAACATTCTGACCAACTGAGCTATTCAGCCAGGACTAAATCATTTTTTTAAAGATTTTTGTTTTAGGGCCATTTTAGGTTAACAACAAAATGAGAGGACGGTACAGAGAGTTCCCATATTCTCCCCTCCCATACGCGGCCTCCTCACTGTCAGCAATCCCCAGTGACACATCCTTCCTGCCCAAAGTCCATAGTTAATGTGAGGCTTTTAATTTATGAAAATAATGCTTGTCCCCGGTGGTAAGGAAAATCTACATCATCACATTCCTGTGCCCAAACTGGAGTTTGCATGTCATCCATTCGTCACCGACTGACGGGTCCATCCGGAGAGCCTCCAGGGCTGTTTACCTGTTTCTGCGAAACCAGCAGCCCTCTTCCTTCTCTCCTCTCCTGGCCATCCAGGTCCCTACCTTGTCCCTCCCTCAGAGGGTCTTCCCAGCCTGGACTCTCTCAGTGCCCAGTGTGGGCTCCTGCCCCCTGGGAGGCGAGAGGCTGGCGGCCCAGGCACGGCACACGGCTTGGCACCTGTGCGGTCCTTCCCTGATTAACCTGATACTCCCAAGCGCACATGGCCTTGTAGTGCAGACTTGTAGCATCACAGTGCACTTCCCACTTGGCTTCCTGCCAGGCCGACGAGTGCAGCGTTTTTCAACCGCTGTAGTGTGCCGCGAGATGTTGCCTGGTGTGCCGTAGGTGCAGACAAGACAAGAATTTTATAATTTTTCACTATTTTGTTTACTTAATATTTCATAATAAAGTAATTATAAAATACTTTCTTCGTGTTTATTTGATTCCTATTCAAGAGAATTACTTTATATATAGTCAATATAGGCACAGAGTTAAATTTTTTAACATTTTCTAATGGTGGTGTGCCTCGTGATTTTTTTCATGAAACAAGTGTGCCTTTGCCCAAAAAAGGTTGAAAAACACTGGACTAGTGGAACCTGATTTATTGGTTTTCTTCCTGCCTTTGGATCTTGAGGGCCATGTCTTTTTTGTTGTTTTTTTTAATACATGTTTTTTTTTTATTGATTTTTAGAGAGAGAGGAAAGGAGAGGGAGAGAGATAGAATCTTCAATGGGAAAGAAACATCAACATCTACTGGCCAACTCCTGCAGGCCCCTGCTGGGGATGGAGCCTGTAACCCGGGCATGTGCCTTGACGGGGAGTTGATCTGGTGACCTCTCGGTGCCTGGGTTGACTAGCAACACTGGCCAGGCTTGTCTGGGTCATTGTGCTAGCCTGTTTTCCTTCCAATTATGTGTTTCTGTTCTAAATGCTTTCTAAGCTGGAACATACCAGTCTCTCCCCTGTCATCAAATGTACCTTTTGGTCCTATCAGATACTGGTTCCGTGGTGATTAAATGCTTAACTCTCTCTTCATTCCCACCAACAGTCCTTTACCCAGTTTTCATTTAAATATTGAAAAGATTAAAGAAACCTTCTCCAGGGCAGCTCTTATAGAATACTTTCCGTGCATCACTCTTCTGTCTCCTCTGTTCTTTTCTGGCAGATAGTCCCTGAGGCAAGTGTGTTCCAGCTCACCCTCGTCGACCTGATGTGTGCGCTCAGCACCCTGCAGACAGACACGGTGCTGCACCTGGTGAAGGAGGTGGTGAAGAGGCCCCAGATCCGGGGGGACCAGGTCAGGAGCCTGGGGGTCTCCCCATGAACTCAGGCCATTCTCCTAAGGCCACATCTTATACATTGTGTTTGGGTCGCAAGAGCAACTAGGAATCTGGGGCGTAAAATGGAGGTGCTCTCCCTGGCTTGGGGGAGATGGGTGAGAGGCGCCGGTGTTTGCGGTGTGCTGTGTGAAGGTGGGACTCGGAACATGGCCAGGCATCTTCCGTCCTTGCTCCTGGCTGCAGGCGCACTGCCCAGGACTGGTTCCAACCAGGCACCTGCGTACGAATGACACCTTTTCTGAGAGGCACCGCTTCAAGGAATTTGCAGCCTGAAGGGCATCACAGACAAAGCCAGACACTAGTGAACGGTGGTAAAGGCCATTTTACTCAGTAACCACAGTGAGAGGCCAGAGAGCTGAGCTCAGTTCTGATTGGTGCCAAGGTAACCTGGTGGTGGTTGTTCCGGTTTGGGAGATGAAATATTGTAGTTCCGGGTGGATGGTGGTGATGGTTGCCCCAAAATGTACACAACCTGAACTGTGTATACACTAAAATGCTGTTAAGGTGATAAATTTTATGTGTACTTAGCACAATAGACATTTTTATAAGAAAGAAAGGAATATCGCCTTTAGACGCTAAGGTCATCACTCTCGGGATGGTGAGCAAGAGCTGGCCGTGGACTCTGCGGCGCTCGTGTGTCGGGGGTCAGAGGTCGGCCCGGAGGTCTTGCCTTTCGCTCCGGCGCATAAACGTGGGAGTAACTTGGCCCTGGAGGCGCACGGCCGGTGGCGGGCCGTGGGTTCCTGTGCGGAGCTTACGGTGACGGAGGGGCCTCCGGCCTGGAGGTGGGCCTTCCGCGCTGGTGGCTGTCCTCTGGACGGCGTCACGGGTGGGCTGCCCTGCTGCCAGCCTTTGTGCAGACGGAGTGGGCATGCGTAGGTGTTCTTCCCTCTCGTGACTTGAATTTCTGCAGATTTTTGCAACTTTGCCTCCAGGTTAAAAAAACAACAGCACTAGATTGTAAGTGCCTGGCTGGTTTTGGCTGCTCAAATGACAAACTTACGTCTTGTGGTTAGTTCAGTTAATTTTAGCTCAACTCTGTAATTCCTACACAGAGCTGTTCCCAAGCCTGGGGGAAACCACCGTCTAAGTGACTCCAGCCACTGAGATCGGGGAAAGTTGCCGGGGCTGCCTCTGAGTGGGTCCTTCGGCTGAGAACGAGTTTTCGTTTCTCCTGTGGCAGCTAGTCCCGGGTGTGCAGAAGGCCGGCCTGGCCCCCAGCTCTGTGTTGGGGCGGGTCCGTTGTAATGGCCACTCCGCAGCACTTGCTAGGAGCGGGATAGAAAGCAGGTCACACAGAGGGACTCCCGCTAGTTTGTTACGCAGGCAGGGTGATTAGGACCTCGCAGGACGCGTTTATTTGTGTTACACGTGGGGGTGCTTTCCCGTCTGTAACTGCATTTAAAGACCTTGGCTAGCCCTGCTTCCTTAGGAGTCAGAATCTGCTTCTCTGCTTGAATTCCCTCCCCACCGACTTGGGTAACAGTTCGCTTTACCTTTCAGAAGTCGCCGCTCGTGGACGTGCCCGTGCTGCAGTTCTGCTACGTCTTCATCCAAAGGTAGTGCAGCCCCCCGGCCCTCCCCGTCACAGGCGCTCCTCAGAGCTGCAGTGACAGCTGCGCCTCGGCTTCAGACCGGAGCTTAGTGCAGGAAATGCTCGGTGGGGTCCTGGCGGTCCTCCTCTTCCTCCTGCAAGATCTCAGCTGACATTACAAGACCCGTGTGCTGTGTGCTGAACGCTGCTAGAAAGGCCTGAGAGAGGCCTGGCACCGTGTCTGTTGTCACTGAGGAGAGAATGAACAGATCAGTCAGCCGCGCCTCCTTCCCTCTGCTTTCCCACCGTCGGACCGGAAGCCTGCTGTGAGAGTTTGGTTCTCACTTGCTCATGGTGGCTTCTTTCCTGTGTTGGAAGTAGACTCCCGGCGACAGCCCTGCAGGAGAACTTCCCCTCGCTGCTGGGCGTGCTGAGGGAGTCCGCGCAGCTGAACCTGGCGCCCCCGGGGTACTTTCTGCTTCTCAGGTGCGTGTCCATGTCACAGCCCCGCGGGCTCTGCTGGGAGGGTTTGTCCCGGCACGTTCTTGTGTGACGCGGACCGTCTCTCCCCAGCATGCTCAACGACTTCGTGACGCGCACACCCAGCCCGGAGAGCAAGAAGGATCAGAGGGACCTGCAGGTCAGTGTGGAGGTCGCTGCCTTCCGCGAGTGCTGTGCGTCTTTTGAGGGTTGCATTGTAGATAATCAGCACTGGGCAGGAGCTGACCTGGATCTGCACCTCTGCTCAGGTCTCACTTCCTCCTCTTGTCTTCAGAGGGCTTGGCCTGAAAGAAGTGATTGCTAAAACAAACAAACAAACAAACAAACAAATAAGAAAGAAGAAGGCGTGAGCTGCCCTCTCTCACTGTGCGCAGGTGCCAGTGGAAGTCGCCTTAAGCATGACTGCAATAAAAATGTCTCTATGCATGCATTTCTTCTCTTAAACTCTTTCTCTCCTCTAACTCCCTACTCCCAATTAAAGCAATAATCATAGGGAATTTCAAAATGCTGAAAATTCAAGGTAAAACCCATCCAGAAAAGAAGGAAAATCTTGTCTTTAGAGTGCAATGCAACTGTACCAGACATAATGATGGAGTTAGAAAATCGCTATTTTTCAGCCAGTATAGGGACTTTTAATCCTCACCCAAGGATATTTTTTCATTGATTTTTAGCGAGAGTGGATGGGAGAGGGAGAGACAGAGAGAAACACCACTTGCCCCCAACTAGGGCCAAAAGCCTGCAACCAAGGAACGTGCTCTTGACCAGAATCAAATCCGGGACCCAACACTCTATCCACTGACTCAAACCAGATGGGGCCAGTATAGGTACTTTTCAAGGGCTTTTTTAGTCAAATGCTTTGATGTAAGTAGTGTATATGTGGGTTTTGTTTGGTTGTTCGTGGTTTTGTGTGTGTGTGTGTGTGTGTGTGTGTGTGTGTTTTGTTTTGTTTTAGTTTTTATCTATTGATTTGAGAGAAATCTTTGTAAAAAAATTAATAAAATATATATTTTTTTAAAAAAGAAAAGCAATCCGCTAGCTGCTCTGTGCAGCTTCGATATCCTGTTTATACGCTTCATCTCCGTCAGCCAGTGCAGTAGTCGCTGCAGCGTGAGGCTTTTGAGCCCTTGAGAGGTGGTCCCTCTGAGCTGCAGGTGCTGTAAGTGTAAAGTACACACCGATGTCAAAGACAGGCCCAAAAAGAGTGCACGGTCCTTAATGATCTCTGTGCCGATTACGTGCTGGTAATCCTTGGACATGTTGGTTCAGCATTACCACCTTGTTTCTTTCCGCTCCCTTTTCACGCGACCCCTGAGAATGTCATCTTACCCCCGTGCTCACAGTGGTGGCTGCGTTGTACTTCTATTGGATGATGCTCTTTCGGGCTCTCAGATTCTTTTCCATAACAAACTTCCTTTCCTCTTCCTCCCAATTCCTCCCAGGAAGTCACTCAGAGACTCCTGGACGCCGTGGCGAGCATTGCTGGCTCTTCCTTGGAGCAGACCAGCTGGCTGAGCAGAAGCCTGGAGGTGAAGGCGCAGCCGCAGGTGTCCCTGGAGGACTCGGATGCCGAGGAGGATGTGTGCGGTGGGTGCGGGGGGTGGGCAGAGCGGTGCCTGCTGTCGGCGGCGGGCCTGGCTTTTCCTTAAAGGCAGACGCTGCCTTACTCCACAACACAAGTCGGGTGTGTAAGGAACAGCAGGACGCACTCAGTGTTCCGATGGCTGTTAATCCCGCCCCCTGAGCCCGCATGGGGCTCCAGGGAAGGGTCTTCCCAAGCTCAGTGATAGAAGTCTCTGTGGGATTAGAAAATAGGAGAATGTGTGTGGAGTTTTTTGGGGGGCGGGGGGGAGGCGGGGGACGGGAGGACTGCGGGAACAGTAAACCAGCCAACTGTTGTCAGGCCATTGACGCTGTGTACTTCATTTCTGGCTCACACAGCCTCGCCTCTCAGGTTCCATCATGCCTGCAGGTGAAGACTTGATAAGAAGGGGGGTGGGGGGACACATAGGCTAGGCACATCCAGCCTCATTACTGCTTAACGCTGCCTGGGAAAATGGTCCGGAGACTCCGCATCTGCTGCAGGCCACTGTCAGCCAGGCATTCTGGAAGAGTCTGAATGAAATGCAGTCGTGTAGCTTGTCAATTGCCGTGGCCCTAAAGACCACTAGACAAGCATACTTATCAGAACAACACCAAACTGCTGGGTTTAGTAGGGGAGGGAGAGCACTGAGGACCTGGAGGAGCTGCTGGGCAGTTAGGGTGGTAGACGCAGCCAAAACCGGTGTGGCTCAGTGGATAGAGCGTCAGCCTGCGGACTGAGGGGTCCCAGGTTCGATTCCGGTCAAGGGCATGTGCCTTGGTTGCGGGCACATACCTGGGGGGTGGGTGTGCAGGAGGCAGCTAGTCAATGTTTCTCTCCCATCGATGTTTCTAGCTCTCTGTCCCTCTCCCTTCCTCTCTGTGAAAAATCAATAAAATACATTTTTTTAAAAAAGGTGGTAGCCGCACTGGTTAGAGGCCTGTACATGGATTTAGGAGCTTCTGGAGCGGGGTTCCAGAAGTACATGAGCAGGAAAAATAAAGACATGGTTCAACCTGGCCTAGGTGGCTTAGTAGTGACTTGTCGGCCCTCCCACCAAAGGCTGTGGGTTTGATTCCCAGTCAAGGGCATGTACCTGGGTTGTAGGTTTGATCCCTGGCCCAGTCAGGGCACGTACAGGAGGCAGTCGATGTGTCTCACGTTGATGGCTTCTCTCTCTCCCCTATTCCTCTCTCCCACTCTAAAAAAAAAAAAATAAAGTCAATGGGGAAAATATCCTCAGGCGAGGATTAACACAAATAGACAAACATTTCAAGATGCTGGAAGTGGAGTTTTGGGAAGTTGGTGAGGCTGAGCAGAGAGATGGGATGCTGGCTGGCTGAGCAGAGGAAAGACTTTTTGGAAGAGAAGAGGTAAAGGGCTCAG
This sequence comes from Pipistrellus kuhlii, assembly GCF_014108245.1. Classification (NCBI taxonomy): domain Eukaryota; kingdom Metazoa; phylum Chordata; class Mammalia; order Chiroptera; family Vespertilionidae; genus Pipistrellus; species Pipistrellus kuhlii. Next base: position 296,425 of record NW_023425515.1, read on the forward strand.
AGGCCAGGGTGCTCAGTAGATCATTCAAAGGAAGGTTGCAATTCCAGGAATGATGCCGAGACTGGACATGGGGAGGAAGACAGTGAGTCGGTGCTAATTTATTTGATCAAAATACACAGATGGTTGGGGCTGAAATTGAGTGTGCTGACAGAGAAGCATACCTGAGTCACATTTCTATAGATGATGATCAGCGTGAAAGCTGGGGCTGTGAGTGACGTTCATGAGTGCTCAGTGGCGACCCGTCTGTCACGGTTACACAGATATTCCTTCCTCAGCAGATGCTGCCGCCGCTGCTTCGGCCATGGTGTCCGCGTCCGCCCCCTCGGTGTACAGCGTGCAGGCCCTCTCTCTGCTGGCGGAGGTGAGCACCCGCTGACCGCCATCCTTGGGAAGTGATTGCATCTGGAACCTTTGGGCAGATGCCTTCTCCGTGCCAGTGCGTGTGACTGTGCGTGCCGGGGGCTTGTGGTCTCGGCCTCCGGCTGCGCTGGGAGGTTCCTGTCAGCTGTTCACACCTTGAAGATCGCATCCTTCCCTTCCCTGGTTCAGAAGCTTTCTCTCATCTCGCCACCCCGTCTAGGTGCTGGCGTCCCTCCTGGACATGGTGTACCGCAGCGACGAGAAGGAGAAGGCAGTGCCGCTGGTCTCCCGCCTGCTCTACTACGTGTTCCCCTACCTGCACAACCACAGGTACTGTGCGGGCGGCAGGTCAGGGATGCGTCCGGCGGCCTTCCGAGGCAGCCTCTGACCTTGGCCCCTCCCCTGCCGCCCCATTTAGTGCCTACAACGTGCCCAGCTTCCGGGCGGGCGCCCAGCTGCTGAGCTCTCTGAGCGGCTACGCCTACACGAAGCGGGCCTGGAAGAAGGAGGTGCTGGACTTGTTCCTGGACCCCGCCTTCTTCCAGATGGACACGTCCTGTGCGCAGTAAGGAAGGCGGCCCTGTCCCCTGTCCCCTGTCCTCAGTCCCCTCGGGGGAAGCCGCCTCACAAATAATCCCACGCCTGCGACATGCAGAGTCAGCGGCAGCCCCAATCCTGAGACATCTGCCACACACTCCAGTCTGTCTGGGTTTTCCTGGGGCAGGAGTTGGTTTTTTTTTTTTAAAGCTGCTACTTTTTTTAATCAAAAAATGTCAATGAAGACACGGTATTATTCTGAAGCGCTTACTGTGGGGTCCCAGCGGTGCTTGGCCCCGTGCTGCGTTGTCTTGTAATCATGGGCTATTGGCACTGCCCGTCCTTGTCCCCCTGCCCCACTCACACTCACTGACCCTGCAGTGCCCGGCCCTGCCCGGACAGCCGAGGTCCGTGGAGATCCAGCTGCGAGGTGAACTTCCCACGCCTTTTTCTCGGAGGCCACAAACCCCTCCGTGCTCCTCCTGGCTGGCTGAGCGTGCCTTCATTACTGGAGGCGGAGGGCACAGACTGGTCAGCTTTCTTTGTGTGGCCGGGAAGTTTGCCCTGCCACCACCAGAGACGGTGGCTTGCATCCTATCACCCTGTTCCCCTTTGGGGGGCCCACTGGAAGACACATATGTGTCTTCACTGCTCCCCGTTCTTCCCGTCAACACAAGTGTGAACGTATGTAGGGCAACCTCGGGAAAGCCAGCGTGCCTGACGGTTTGTTTTCTGTTGTGGTGAACCGGGAGTTCCTCTTACTCCCTGTGTTTCTCAGTCCATCAGTTATTCCCGGTCACGCTTATAAGTGGAGAGCTTGCTTAGCTCTCCCTTCGATAAAAACTACGCCTTCGCTAACTTTTCAGAATGTGCTTTTCAATAGATCTTAACGGGGCATGGTCTTTTATTGATGCTTTTAATCAGACTGTCATCTTTTGCATATTTAACTAATTCTGCTTCTTTTAAATATCCAGTTGGAAGTCCATTATTGACCATCTTCTGACTCATGAGAAAACAATGTTTAAAGACTTAATGAGTGAGTTCTCTGTTTCTTGCATGTAAGTCACACTCTGAGGGACCCATGCCACTGTCAGCAGCTTTGCCCACGTAGCTCAGAGCCCCACCCACCCCTTCCTGCACCGCCTGAGCCGCACACCGCGGTGTGATGAGCGCAGTACGTTGGGACTAGACGAGGGAGCCTTTCCAGCGCCCGGTGTTGGCAGTGTTGTTTAGCCAGGCTCTCCTGCAGCTTTACTGTGGAGAAAGGCGTTAGAAGGTCACGATAAATTGTTTATCATCATTTATTACAAGCGCTTTTCTCTGCCTCATATCTTCTCCTAACCCCTTATCACGAAGTCTCATTAAAGACACAAGTATTTTGCCCATCTAGTGTGGCTCACTGGTTCAATTCCCAGTCAGGGCACGTGGCTGGGTTGATGGCTCAGTTTCCAGTAAGAGGCCTCAGGAAACAGCTCCAATGTTTCTCTCTCCCGCTTCCTTCCTCTCTCTGAAATCAATAAAAACCATTTATTTTCTAAAGAAATAAGTATTTTTACAAATAAATATACAAGTAATTACCACATGCCTTTCCTTAATCAAGATCATGGTTTTTCACCGGGGAAGCTAAGAATTCCACTAGTATGAATTTCCTGTCACTTACTCTAATTGTAGTTCTGTCACTCAATGGGACTTATTTCCTGTGTTTATTCCAGGCATGCAGAGCAGTTCCTTAAAACTGTTCCCAAGTTTTGAGCAGAAAGCCATGCTGCTGAAGCGCCAAGCTTTCGCTGTCCTCAGCGGTGAACTCGACCAATACCACCTGTACCTTCCTCTGATACAAGGTAAGAGGCGTCACCCCACAAAGGCCCTGATCGGGGCCTGGGAAGATCTGGAGGCGACACTGTTCCCTTTTAGCTGCGAGTCTGGCTCCCCAGGCCCACGGTGCACTTCTCACGCCTCCTCAGGTCAGCTCTGCGTCCACACAGGATGCCCGTGCTCAGAGACTAGCATCTGCCCAGGCCGGGATGAAATTTTTAAAAATAAAGTTCAACCCCACGGACCTCACCTCCAGGTCATTCCTTGAGTCCCCAGGTTCCGAGCCGGTCCTGCCACCTGGCCCTCACCTTTCCGTTTTCTGCTGGTTGGTCTATGTATTTTCTGCAGGGATGGTTTTTAAAATTTCCATTAGAGAAACAGAAAGTAACGTACTTACTCCTTCTTGTCCGAACCAGAAGCAGAAACGCTCGTTTAAATGCCAACGTGCTTGGCAGGTGTCTGAGCTGTGCTTGTCCTTTGTGCTCGCACAAAGGCGACAAGAAAACAGCAGAGAGCGAGCACAGACAGAGAAAGGCGTCACTGCGGTTGTGCATGAGCCGTAACTGGCAGGACCGTCACTCAGCTGTTTGCTGTGGCAGCGCATGTTCTTAAGAAACCTCACGTTACAAGAAAAATCACGTTGCACAAACAACTATTTCAGTAGACAAGTGGGAAAGACTGTTAGCGGCTACTGAGTTGAACTCACAACATTCTTTCCCATTCGGGAATTAAAATTGTTGTCCGTGTCAGATTACACTTTATTGAGTAAATCTACTTTGTTCACTCATTCCACTTCCTACTTCTCATCCCCAAAATATAGTGTCACCTACCAACCAGCCTATATGGTCTTGTGTTCCCATCCCTCACCATGGACCGCCTTTGCTGTCTGTGCCTCCTATTTCATCCTCTTAGGAGAAAGGTTAGGTGGTCATTGGTCAGTCACTGGCCTTCTGACTTGAGCCAAAAGTTCATGCCTTTCTCCCCCCTGTGGCAGGGGAACGAGAGCCACGGGAACCCCTTCCTTCAGCAAAGCTGGGGGGACAGGGCACAGACATCTTCCCAGCACCCGCTTTGCACCTGGGTGGTTGGGAAATGCTGAAGCATTGACAATTCCATTTTTCTTTGTTGTCTGCTGAGAAACTCCAAACTGCATATTTGTGTGACGTCTTTAAAATCTTCTTTCCTTAGAACGCCTGACAGACAATCTCAGAGTTGGACAGACACCCCTAGTTGCTGCTCAGATGTTTCTTTTTTTCAGAGTTTTGCTGCTAAGAATATCTCCCCAGCATTTGACTTCCCTGTGGCCAATAATGGTCTCTGAGTTAGTAAGTACACATTTTTACCCTTACAGGCGAAGTTGGAGCTTTCACAAATGCTTTTCCATGTACAGTCACACGATAATTGATAGTGGGGATGCGTTCTGCTAGGCGAGTTCGTGGTTGTGTGGACATCATAGAGGCTCTCGCACACCTGGCTGTCCGGTGTGGTCTGCTCCCAGGCCACAAGCCTGTGCAGCACGTTACTGTACAAACAACATGAGAATTTTGGGGTTTCTTTGAGGGTATGTTCACCAAAGCTGGGACAGTAAAACAAGGAAGGGCCTAGGATAGAAGAAGCAACGGCGGGGCTGAGGCGGGCTGCTGTGGCTCACTGGGAAGTCAGAGAAAAGGGGGCCTTGATGACAAGTGTGGGGTTGAGCCCAGGATGAGCTGCCGCTGCCCGTTGCTCCCCTGGTTGCCAGTCTCTTGGAGTCCCCCAGACTCTGGGTCCTGAGAGGGAAGCAAGGTGTGGGCATGCTCGGGGAGGGAGAACAGCCGGGTTTTCCATTTTTATTGAGCTGTAAGGGGCATACAGCAGTACTAAGTTTAAGGTGTACAGTATAGTGATCTGACTTACATGGTTGAGAAATGATTGCCACCAGAAGTCCCGTTACTTTTGTTAACTCGTATAGATACAAAAAGGAAAGAAAGTTTTTCCTTATGAGATTTTCCTTAGGATTTCTCTCTCAACAGGTTTCATATACACCATACAGCAGTGTTAATGGAGGCATTATGTTGTTATAGGGGAACAGAATTTGTTACCCCAACATACATCTCTTTGGCATCAGTATTATTTTAGGCTGGTTAACTTTAAGACACGGCAGGCATGGAGAAGCTCTGAAAACCAAGTGGAGGCTACCCTTTGAGGGGAATCTGTGTGTCAGGGTCTCCCTCCTGCAGCCAACAGAGCTGGGCCACCTAATCTTTAGAAACTTCGTGCAGCCGAAACTGGTTTGGCTCAGTGGATAGAGCATCGGCCTGCGGACTGAAAGGTCCCAGGTTCGATTCTGGTCAAGGGCATGTACACCGGTTGTGGGCACATCCCTGGTAGGGGGTGTGCAGGAGACAGCTGATCAATGTTTCTCTCTCATTCATGTTTCTAGCTCTCTATCCCTCTCCCTTCCTCTCTGTAAAAAATCAGTAAAATATATTTAAAAAAAGAAAAGAAAAGAAACTTCATGCAGAAGATACAGGTGGGGCAGGGAGCTCTTAGTAAAGAGAAAGGATTCCAGGACACAGAATGGGAAGAAATTGCTTGCTCTTTTGGGAAAGTGGGGGCCTCCTGACAGATGACCTCATTGGTGTTGACCAGAAAATTCCAGACTGGTAAAAATTGTTTGGAAGAGGTTGCAACCCCAGCTACTCCTGGAATTAAATCTAAGATTGATGTCGCAGGCTTTAGCAGAAGTGATGCCATTTTTGTCCTGTGGTTTTCTCTTAACAATTGGGATATCTTTTTATTTTGTTGGTTGGTGGTTGTTTTTCTCTATTTGCTACTTTTTAGAGACATATGAATTTTAAACATTAAGCTAGGTTTAATTTCTCTCTAATAGTAATTTGAATTCACACTTTATTTTCTTTTTCTTTTTTTTCCTTCTCACTTTATTTTCAAGATTCAGGCATTCATACAGCTCGAGGACAATCTGAAAGAGGATGAGGAATCACTGAGGTAAGGAAAGGGTCTGTGCACACTCATGAATGTTAGTGGACGTCACTCTACGATGTAGGGTTACCCAACATCATGCTAAGTACCATCTACTTGAAGTTCTTGTGAAAGGACCAGCTATTTTGATAATGTCTTAAAAGGAAAAACCTTTTTTTATGGGCATTATGATACCAGGCCTAAGTTGGTGAGCTTCGTAAGGCCAAAGCTCAAAAAGTCAGAGTTTGTAGTAAGGAAAGTTTATTGATCAAGAAGGGACCAGCCTAGAAGATGGGACTTAATGGTACTTGAAATTCATCTTAAGAAAGTGCAGAGTTCAGGCTTCTTTTATGTCAAGGGATGGGCAGGTGGGAGGGGCAGAAGTGACTGATGGGGTGGGGGGCGGTTGTGCTTAATCTGTAGACCATAAATTTCTGCAAATCCTTGATAAACAATGCATGCTTCCCTTATTTCCTGGGAGAGGCAGTCTCTGCTATGGCCATTTTTGTAAACTCAAGCCACAGGCAGAATTCCTCTAATTCGGTATGCAAAAAGCTATTTGCCTGAAGACGTGTGGAGTCAGAGAGGCCCAGCACTTCACTCTGTTACAGCTGCAGCTGCATAGGGACTGCGGCAGATTCGAATGAGCTTCTAACAAGTTTCTTTGCACGTTTGTAGAAACTGCAACAAAATCAACAAAACGAAAGTTTCAGTTCCTGATGGAAACGGGCCCTCCGTGGGAGAGATGCCCCAGAATGAGCTCATCTTCTACTTATCAGCTTGCAAATTCCTGGACACGGCACTTTCTTTTCCACCCGCCCACATGCCCCTATTCCAGACGTAAGTCAGACAAGACCTCCTGTCCTCTAAGAAGCATAAGGGAAGCCACAGCACAATTACTGGGGCTAGTGAGCCTGCTCAGCACACTGAGGTTCACGTTACCAACAGCTGTGGCTTTGTGAATTTGGCTCACAGTCGTACGTTACGGGAGTGTGTGTGTGTGTGTGTGTGTGTGTGTGTGTGTGTGTATTTAGGTGCTTTTTGCTACTAAATGCTTATAAAAACAGGAGTTATCCACTGGTGGTCCTCACTGTATTTGTGTTGATTTGTTTGTGGTCTTTGTTTTTCATTAAATAACTAGTGGCCCGGAGCACTAATTTGTGCACTTTGAAAGAAAATTAATTAGAAGAGATATTTTAATATTGCTATTCGCTCTTTGTAATGGAAGTGTCAACCAAATTCACGGTCAACAATGACAGATGGAAACACATGCATGGGATTTGTGCCAACAAGAGCTTTATATGTACCGTGCATGTGCTAGTCAACTTAACCTTTCATAGTTATTGAATGAACTTGCTTAATTAGACCTGCTTTCTGATTTAGGTAAACTTTTTCCAGCCCAGTGAAGCACCCCAATTTCTCTTTCAGGTAATTGTCAGCAACACAGCAGTAAATACCAAGCAGATTATTATTGTAGATCACACAGGGTAAAATATTTAACAGCAGCAGTGTTTGACTATATTCTGTGCAATGAGAAAACCTGAAGTCATTTTAAAAGTCCACCATTTCTTACTCCTTTTCAGTTGGGTCAAGTTTCAAGCTTTCTAAATCTCTGTTTTCCGGCTAATGAAAAGAAAATAGGATTCCCCCAAGTCTCCTATCTACCTACTCCAGGACTTCTGTGAGGATCAAATGAGATGAGGCACAGGAAACACTTCACAGACATTTGGTTACAGTGTGAAATGTTTGCACCTGGCTATAAAGCAAGTCATGTTCCTGGGCTGAAGAAACTCCAAGGAGACTAGTTGCTAGGAGAGGAAGCCAGGCGTTGCTACGTGATGTCATTACCTGGCGCCCACAGCAACCGTTTAGGGCTGGGCTGGGCTGGACTGGGCCGTGGACCACATTTTGCGCCATGGGGTCTCAGCAGCATCGTCTGTATGTATTGGGGTGTCACTCCAAAGTGGTGGCGGGGCCTGTGTCCCGCTTGGGGGAAGCCAAGTGTTGCTTTGTGGGGGCCAGGTCCCCGGTGCCATTTCTCTGTGCGTGTCACAGCAGCTCCTGCATTGGGCATCTGCCCCCTGGTGGTCAGTGCACATCATAGTGACTGGTCAGACAGGTGGAGGAACACTTAGTATATTAGCCTTTTATAAGTACAGATTTATATATAGAGATTGGGACATACCATCTCCAGTTCACATTGCCCCTCTTGGCTCACATTCCCATGGGCTTCACACGGCTGCTCAGCTCCTAGTTTTGTGCCTGGCCCAGAGGCCACTCCCCTCTTTCCATTCCAAGGAAGTAATCATGTGGGAATGTTTGTGGTTAAAAGTGTGTCCTTAAGTGCTTGTTACCACATGAAAGAAGCCCATGTGGAAAGGTTACAACTGCATAACATCCTTTAAAAGGCAAGACTAGGCTGAAAACGGTTTGGCTCAGTGGATAGAGCATTGGCCTGCGGATGAAAGGGTCCCGGGTTTGATTCTGGTCAAGGGCACATACCCAGTTGTGAGCTCCATCTCCAGTGGGGGGCATGCAGGAGGCAGACAATCAGTGATTATTTCTCATCATTGTTTCTATCTCCCTCTCCCTTCCTTTCTGAAGTTAATAAAAATGTATTTTAAGAAATAAATAAATTCTGAGCCTAAGACTCTGAATGGACAGAGGGGCACCTGAGAAGGGTGGCTGCCGCTTTGTCTTGAGGCATGAGCCCCCCCCTTTCTGTCGTGGGGCCTTAGCCCTGCACTCAGCTTCCACGACCCCAGCACCCGCACTCGCCTCGCCTGGGCCTCTGTGTAGTTGGCATCCCTGCTGATCGGTCTCCCAGCTCTCCCAGGTGTGCTGGCAGAGGCAGCGGAAGCTCAGCCTCCCAGCTGCTCAGCTCAGGCTGCTGTTGGCCTAACTCGTGGTCACTTTAACTGCTCAGGCCAGAGGTGTCCTGTCTGTCCTCGGTTTATGGCCGTCTTAATTGCTTAGGCCAGACATATTTCTGTCTGCCTGTAGCATTTCTCTGTCCTCTGTCCAGGTAAGATAAACACCATGCGCCTTCAAGTCTCATTCCTTCCCACAGACCATCTTCATTCCTAAAATTCCCTGCACCTGCCTGCTTTACCCCTAAAACTGCTTCCGCTGTAACAATGGCTCGTGTCACTGTGCGTTAGTCCAGACCCACGGGTGCCCCGGGTGGTGGTGACGTCCGTGCAGAGTCACCGATGGTTGGTGTGCCCCGCTCCGGTGGGGGCGCGATCGTGGGGAGGCCGTGCCTGGGGGACAGGGGTGCCTTTCTGTTCAGCTTTGCTGTGAACCTAGCAGTGCCCTTAAAAAGAAAAGCTTTAAAAAGTGGGCTCTGGTGCACATGGCTATGCATGGCAGCAGCATCCAGAACAGGCAAAAGGAGACGCCCCACCGGCCATCGGTGATGAGTGGGAAGCAGCATGAGGTCCGTCGTGCAGTGGGGTCTCTGGTGATAAACCCGAATGGAGCACTGGCTCCCGCCACCACACAGGAGACCCTACGGCACCTGGGGCCTTAGGCCGTACTCTGCTCTCACCACCCAGCATCTGGCTTTTCCTGCTGGTCCTCTGTGTAGGTTGGAGCCGCTGTTGATTGATCTCACAGCTGTGTGATCCCAACTATGTAACATCCTTTAAAAGGCAAGACTAGGAAGAGAGGAGATCAGGGGGGCCGGGGCCGGGGGAGGGGACAGCACGGGCCTCTGTGTGAGGGAGATAAGGCAGCCACCACGGACCTGTGTCCTGTAACCCATTGATGGGAGATGCCCAGAGTGAGAAGCTGCAGGGGTGGACACTGAGTGAGCGGCTGCCTAGATTGGAGGGGAGCAGGGACTGAGAGGGGGCGTGAGTGGAAGACTGATATGGTGACGGGTGTACAGCTCTGCAGTACAGTGGAAGCCATTGAGTTGTGCACTCTGCCCAGACGGACTGTTCGGGGATGTCAGCTCAATAGCACCGTGTCAGAGGCTCGGGCCGCGTGCTGACCGTGCGTTCTGCCTGCAGGTACCGGTGGGCGTTCGTTCCTGAAGTGGACACAGAGGGCCCCGCCCTCCTGGCTGAGCTGGAGGAGGGGCAGCAGGAATGCACCCCCCACACGGTGCGGATTCTGGAACTTCTCAAGTTAAAATATGGGGTAAGTGTTTTCCTCCCCAAATGTGTACTCGTGGAAGACGGGAGAAGGGCTGAGGGAAGTATGTCAGCACGCCCCCTGGTTTTGGCCACTGGGAATCGCTTTCAAAATGTATGTGAGTTTTGCCAAGACCGGTTTGGCTCAATGGATAGAGCGTCGGCTTGGGGACTGAAGGGTCCCGGGTTCGATTCCGGTCAAGGGCATGTACCTTGGTTGCGGGCATATCCCCAGTAGGGGGTGTGCAAGAGGCAGCTGATCGATGTCTCTCTCTCATCGATGTTTCTAACTCTCTATCTCTCTCTCCCTTCCTCTCTGTTCAAAATCAATAAAAATATATTTAAAAAAAAAAAAAATGTATGTGAGTTTTAACACTTGGAGATGGCTCCAAATTCCATCTTTAGTTTTCCATTTTATGTCACTCTCCCACCCCAGCTGCTCAGAGGCAGGCTCCCTGGCTGACGCAGTCACGTAGGCGCAGCTTGTTACTTAGAGGAAGGCCTGCGAGGAAGGGCAGGGCCCCGGGGGCTTTGGGTGAATGCTGGAGGCGAAGGTCGCTTGAAGACCAGCCTTTGCGCTGAAACTGGTGTGGCTCAGTGGATAGAGCATCAGCCTGCAGACTGAAAGGTCCCAGGTTCGATTCCGGTCAAGGGCATGTACCTTGGTTGCAGGCATATCCCCAGTGGGGGTGTGCAGGAGGCAGCTGGTTGATGTTTCTCTCATCAATGTTTCTAGTTCTCTATTCCTCTCCCTTAAATCAAATTTAAAAAATAAAAAAGCTGAAACCAGTTTGGCTCAGTGGTAGAGCGTCGGTCTGCGGACTGAAAGGTCCCAGGTTCAATTCCGGTCAAGGGCATGTACCTTGATTGCGGGCACATCCCCAGTGGGGGGTGTGCAAGAGGCAGCTGGGCGATGTTTCTCTCTCATTGACGTTTCTAGCTCTCTATCCGTCTCCCTTCCTCTCTGTAAAAAATCAATAAAATAAATTAAAAATAAAAAGACCAGCCTTTGCGTGTCTGCAGCTGCCCTTGGAGCCGCCATGAGGTGCGGGAAGAACCGTCTCCTGGGACCGGCCGCCGCATGCACTTCACAGGATCGCTGGCCCCCAGCTGAGACTGTCATTCACGTGGCCTTTTCCTTTGTGCTTGTTTTTGCCAGGAAATCAGCGGCTCTGAGGACGTCACCGAGGAGAGTGGGTTCCCGCTCCTGCGCCAGCGCTCCGTGGCCAGCCTGCGGCAGCTGATGCCCTTCTTCACGACGCTGAACCGGGCTTTCAAGGCCCGGAGCACGCCGCCCGCGGACCCCCGAGAGCCTCCCCCCTTGGGCGGCCCCGGCACCGACAGCCCGGGGGTCCTGAAGCAGCTGGAGGCCTGTGTGGAGGGCGACTTTCTGGAGCATCTGGAATGTTAGCCTCCGAGGCAGCCGGCCCGCCCCTCTCCTGAGCCATGGGCGGCAGCGGCGGCGGATGCTGCGCAGGGAGCGGCCAGGCGGGCAGGCGGACACTCCTTCCTCTGGACGTGGCCTCAGGCCATTTCCTGCTGAGCAGCAAGTCCCACCTCCCAAGGCCTTGTAATATATGTGCATTGAATTATATGTTTCTTCCTCGATTTATGTAAAGAAAATAAAGTTAATATATCCTCTACGATCGCACAGAATCTACGTGGAAGTACGAGGAGTCATTCTCTTTGTCAGCGTAGACAGGGGTCTGCCTAGCCTGTTTCTCTACACTAGGAGTGTCGAACTCAATCAGAGAAGGGGCCAAAATCTAAAATCCAGCCTAAATCGCGGGCCGAATGGTTTACTGAACAGTCATAAACTGTCATTGTGATGGAAACGCAGCGGAGTGCAGTGATGACAGCGCGGTGCGGGCCACATTGCAAGGCCTGGCGGGACGGATTTGGCCCGCGGGCCTTGTGTTTGACACATGTGCTCTAAACACTAACCGGTGAATATTATTTCTAACCTTTTACACACATTGCTTTAAAGTCTCTATTTTAGTGCCGCGTTTTAGCACTAAAATGTGTTTTCTGAAAACAATAGCTGCCCATTCAGCAGCGGGTGCTTGAGGAGGTCATCTGAGGGTGTTTACTCCTGCCGTTAAAGTCACGTAGTTGCACGTTCAGCGGCCTGAGAAATGCCTGGTGGTCAGCTCACAGCCTGAGGTATGTTCCACCGGGACATGCCAGCACGTTCCCGTTAACAGGCCAGTCGGCGTGGTCACGGAGCCTCTGGGGCCCCAAAAGGCTCTCAGCCTCTTCCCTGCCCTCGCTCCTCCCGGGGCCACTGTCCCTGTGCACACCCCGCTGCTCATTAAGTGACCCCGCCCCAGGCACTGACCCCCAGCCTGGCAGCCTGGCACCCACGGTCTCCAAGCCTGTGTGTGTCCTGCCAACCACGCCCCGTGGAGCCCTGGCTGGGCGCCCTCTCTGCGGCTGGCCTCCCAGCCCTGCCAGGGGCCTGCCCGGGTCAGCCGCAAAGCGTGGAGTCCCTGGCCCAGTGCCGCCTGCTGTCCTGTCCTCTCTGCAGACAGGTGGGGCCTGATGAACGACGGTGAAGTTCCTCCTGATTTCCCGCTACTTCCTGGTTCGTGTGCAGGGCAGCACTTCCTGTCGGTAGTCCCCACAGAGGGTCTGGGGAGCACAGAGCCACGTGGTTCCCCAAATAAGGGCTAGAATAAGCACCCAAAGGTGCGATAGACGCTACCCTCTAACAGCCTAGTGTGCAAACTGTCCCTCGGGCAGTGGTTCTACCAGGAGTTTGTGGGAGACGGGGGTTCGACAGCTCGCTGGGATGTGCACTGACCACGAGGGGGTGGCGTGGAACATGGTGGGCACTGATGAGCCCCAACAAGAGTAGGACCTCGGCAGGATGGTGGAGCAGGAACGTGGGCAGTGTCAGGTCAAGGTGGGGTGCCAGGGGGGGCTCCAGGGCTGTGAGGCTGGGGGCACAAGCTGGGGTCCAATCCCTGCAGGCCACCCTGAGGGACCCCACCCACACACAAATTCGTGCACCAGGCCTCTAGTGACAGTTACACAAACAGGTGTTAACAATCACAAGGGGATTGTTTTTGGGTGTCGGGATAACTGAAAACATTTGCAAGTTTGGCCACTACAGTTTTAAGTATTAAAGTATAGAATTATAAATCCTCTGTAGCATACTACGCATTACCTATAATCCAGGTTTTGAGGAGATAACTCTGTGCTCATTAATAGTTAGCATTTAGGTAGGTATATGTGTAACATCTGTCAAAATTGACAACAAAACTAATCCCGTATGAGTGGGTAAAAAGCTGTGGTACATTTGTACCATGGAATACTATGCAGCAGTCAAAAAAATAGAATCTCTTACCCTTTGAAACAGCATGGAGGGACCAGGAGAGTACCATGCTGAGTGAAATAAGCCAGTCGGAGAAAGACGAGTATCACATGATCACATTCACATGTGGAATCTGCTGATGACCGGAGGCTGGAAGCCTGGAACAGGGTGCGGGGTGTCAGAGGGAAGGGGGGAGGGAGGGGCCAAAGACTGGGTGCATTCCCCATGGGCGCAGACAACAGGGTGCTGAAGGCCTGGGGGTGGGGAGGGAGTGAGTAGGGGCAGCTGGAGCGGGTCAAAGAGGGAAAAAGGGGGACACGTAATACTCCCAACAACAAAGATTAATTAAAAAAAAAAACCTAATTGCTTTTTTATAGCATCAGTAGCTATTATGCCATGAAAGGTAGTGCTTATATCTGTACTTAGATTTACAAATTTTGTGTTTCATTCTTTTCCCAGTATCTAAAACAACTTAATGGTCTCTGACAATACCATATATAATTTAATCCTTAAGAGAAAACTTTTTGTTATTTACGATATTTTTTATTTTTTTTGCTCAACAGCTTTTATTTATACTGTATATTTTTATTGATTTCAGAGAGGAAGGGAGAGGGAGAGAGAGATGGAAACATCAATGATGAGAGAGAATCATTGATCGGCTGCCTCCCACACACCACACACTGGGGATCAAACCCACAACCAGGACACGTGCCCTGACCGGGAACTGAACTGTGACCTCGAGGTTCACAGGTCAACGCTCAACCACTGAGCCACACCAGCCGGGCTTTTCAGAGAAATCTCACAGGGCAGGGCTGGGATTCCACGACACAATCCTGTTTCTCATAGAACACAAAAAGTCCTACAGTCTGGCCGGTGTGGCTCTCTGGATAGAGCATCGGCCTGCGGACCGATTCTGGTTGGATTCTGGTCAAGGGCACCTGCTGGGGTTACATTACAGCTCAATCCCCAGGAGGGGGCGTGCGGGAAGCAGCCGATCAATGATTCTCTCTCATCTGTGATGTTTGTATCTCTCTCCGCCTCTCCCTTCCTCTCTGAAATCAACAAAAATATATATTTAAAGAAAGAAAAAGTCTTACAAATGCAGAGTACATTCCATCTCTTCTTTTGTCAGTGTGTACTACAGTAGTTGAGGATAGACACTCAGCTTCCCCACATACTAGTCTGGGAACATACTTTGTGTCTCAGTTTTCCCATCTGTAATGTCAACGGAAACCGCCTCTTCAAATTGTGGAAACCACCATTTCTTCCACGTCTATGATCAATATAAACAGGTGTTCTGTTTTTGTTGTTGTAGTTAATCCTGACCTTCGGATATTTTTTCATTGATTTTTAGAGAGAGTGAAAGGGGGGGGGGGAGAGAGAGAGAGAGAGAAAGAGAGAGATTGATTGGTTGTCTCTGGAACACATCCATATCGGGGTCAGGGACTGAATCTGCAACCCAGGTACTTGCCCCTGGCCGGGAATCAAACCCTCAGGCGGTGCTCTGACCACTGAGTACGCCGGCCAGGATATGCCAACAGCTTTGATCACGCACCCATCAGTAAAAATGAAGCCTGTGCCCCCTCCAATGTCCATAAACCTACGAGTTGCAGTAACTTACCTGAGTCCCAACAGATAGTGCATTTTATAAAAGAGGAAAGCCGCATTTTCACCTGAAGACAAACTGTATTGTGCGTGTCAGAGGAAATGGAGGAGGCTACGGAGAAAACGGAATTCACCGCTCTGATAGGCTCCTCTCCCTCCCAGGGCCGCTGCCCCCGCCCGGGAGATGACACTCTGACCGCTCCTCCCAGGGAGCGGGTGCCCCATGGCCGCCCAGCACCCAGGGCCGCTGCCTGAGGGCCAGCAGGGAGGAGACACGGCTGTGCTCACGGCCGCGGGGGACGGGGGGAGCCGCCGGGGTGGGTGGGAGGGTGCCTGGCACCACCCGGTATGGGTGCCCTCAGGGCTCCGCCTGGGCGCTGCTGTGCCCGGTGTTCTCTGACCGCACCCTTGGGAACTGAAACCCATCAGCCCCTGGGAGCCTGCTCTCACCAGAGTGAGGAAGTCACCCCGGAAACCTCAGAAGCTGGTGGTGGGGGGGGGAGGCGGGGGAGAGGGTAAGGCCTGGAGGACAGTCCTGAGCCAGCAGCCCTCATGGCTCCCGCAGTCCCCGCGCTGAGGGTCACAGCAGGGGTGGCTCGTGGCTCCCAAGCGTGGGAGCTGCTGGGCAGGAGGACAGGCCTGTCACCAGGGTGTGCGGGTTGTGCCCAGTTAACTCAGGAGGAGGATTGGCTGGGTTGGTGGAGTTTTATTTTTTATTTATTTTTTTAAACATTATTTTTAATTTTTAAAAATATTTTTTATTGATTTTTCTACAGAGAAGAGAGAAGGATAGAGAGTTAGAAACATCGATCAGCTGCCTCTTGCACACCCCCCAGTGGGGATGTGCCCACAACCAATGTACATGCCCTTGACCAGAATCGAACTTGGGACCTTTCAGTCCACAGGCCACAATCTATCTACTGAGCCAAACCAGTTTTGGAGAGTTGGTGGAGTTTTAAACAAGGACCTGGGAGACGGGACAGAACTCTGTGCCATCGGACTGACATGTTCTGATGCAAGACAGCGCCCTCCACCAGCTGCTGTGTGCGGGCAGAGTGTCACCGTGCACAAAGGTCAGGTGTGGGTTCCCGTCAGGGCAGGTCCGCACCTCCCGGCTGCGACTCCACCCTGGGTGGGGCGAGAACAGGAGGCCACTGACAAATGCTTCTCTCACATTGATCCCCCACCCCCTCTCTCTTCACCTTCCTCTCTCTCAAATCAGATTTTTACAAAAAACATAAAATATAAAAAAAAAAAGGTCCTTGAAGACAGCGCTACCAAAGGAGTGAAGCCCAGTAGCTAAAAGGAAGTGTCTGAGATCTGGAAGAGGACAATTACCGGCCATACGTTGTCACTTCTAAGATACTCCAAACATTTAAGGGACTCCCCAAGAAATAACATTTGGAATTTGGGAACAACATAAACTCATTTTAAAGAGTACAAGGAACAGCCGAAAATGCTTTGGCTCAGTGGGCAGAGCATTGGCCTGTGGACTCAAGGGTCCCGAGTTCGATTCCAGTCAGGGGCATGTGCCTTGGTTGCAAGCACGTCCCCGTTGGGGGTGTGCAGGAGGCTGTTGATCGATGTTTCTCTCTCATCGATGTTTCTGGCTTTCTGTCCCTCTTCCCTCCTCTCTGTGAAAAGTCAATAAAATAGATTTTTAAAAATGTACAAAGAACAACAGGCAAAAGCAGCCAGAAACTTTCCGAAAGAGAAAAGTAATGAGAGCACTCACCTGAGCAGATCCTTAAACACATTATGAAGCGGAAATGCTTGGTGTCGGTGCAGGAACAGAGAGGAGCCGGCGCGGCACAGAGAAAGGCCCTCTGTGGACACGAAGGGACAGAGCAAGCTGGTTTACGGTAAGAGGGACACTAAATCCAAAGCCGGAGAACAGTGGCTTATTCAATCAGTAACGTCAGGATAACCGGGTGATGAAGGCGGGGAAACTTAGATTCAGACCTCACACCTTTCACCAAAATAAATCCCAAATACATCAAAGATCGAAACCAGGAAAAACTATGAAAATACTGGAAGGAATCGAGAGAAGATATTTACGTAAGCAAAGAACGAAGGTGATCTTTCATACATCAGTATTAATTCCAGAAGTCATAAGAGAAAGTTTTATAGTTTTGATTGTATAAAATTTTCTTTTTAAAATTCTGCATAACCAAAATCACCATAAACAAAGTAAAAGACAAATGGCAAACTGAGAAAAAATATCTGAGACTCATATTACCAAGGGCTAGTTTCTCCAATACTTACTGAAAGAAAAAAACTGAAAAAGAAAGGGACAGAAGATGTGTACCAGAAGTACACATATTCACACACCCACACGCACACAACATGTGCTTTTACACGTGAAAAGATGCCCAACCTTACAACATGACGATAAACATTAAAATTGCTCTGAGACATGCCAGAACCAGTTTGGCTCAGTGGTAGAGCGTCGGTCTGCGGACTGAAAGGTCCCAGATTTGATTCCGTCAAGGGCATGTACCTTGGTTGCAGGCACATCCCCGGTGGGTGGGGATGTGCAGGAGGCAGCTGGTCGATGTTTCTCTCTCATCGACGTTTCTAGCTCTCTATCTCTCTCCCTTCCTCTCTGTAAAAAATCAATAAAATATATTTTAAAAAAAATAATAATAAAAGCATAATATGCTAATTAGACCAGACATTCTTCCAGGTGACCTTCTGAATGAAGCCGAGGAGGCGGTGCCGAGGCAGAGGCGGCCACCACGGCGGGGCCAAACCCCTTGCACAAATTTGGTGCATCGGGCCTCTGGTACTTTATTTTATTTTATTTATTTTTAAATATACTTTATTGATTTTTTACAGAGAGGAAGGGGGAGGGATAGAGAGTTAGAAAGATCAACGAGAGAGAAACATCGACCAGCTGCCTCCTGCACACCCCCTACCAGGGATGTGCCCGGCAACCAAGGTACATGCCCTTGACCGGAATCAAACCTGGGACCCTTCAGTCCGCAGACCGACGCTCTATCCACTGGGCCACACCGGCTTCTGCTGGCCTCTGGTACTGTAATACTGACTGAGACAATAGAGGCTCTTGCCAACCGTGACCTCCGTCCTCGGGGTGACAGAAGGCACGCTGGCAGCCTCCGCGCGGGAGCTGTGTCCTTGCTTCCTGCACCCGAGGGTCGCATCTCAGCCTTGAACATCCTGATTGGGATTCCCGCGCCAAGTGGCCTTGAACATCCTTTGCACTCTTGACGGGCCCCACACATGGGCGTGCAGAATGACTCATGCACACGTGACTCATCCACCGCGGCATTATCGGTTAGAGCCGACGCGGGAGACGCCCTGTGTCCACAGTAGGAGACGGGCTGAGTAAAGGACATCAACGCAATGGAATGTGAGGGAGCTCTTTCCGGAAGGTTCTCCGAGATACACTGTTCAATGTAAGAGGAGATGGCAACTATAGGTTTGTGAAAGCGGCCCCGGGGTGGACAGAAGCGATGGCTAATCCTCCCCGCAGGGAGACACGGCTTTGGCTGGGACCCTCTGTCTCCTGTCCTGGCCACAAGGAAACAGAAGTACCGGTTGGCCACCATGCCTCCTTTTTGGATAGAACACCCCAAGCAACCCCTTACGTTGGGTAACTATTTCACATTGTGTTTGATTTTTATTTATTACCGTGTTTCCCCGAAAAATAAGACATCCTCCGAAAATAAGACCTACTTACAGGTTTCCTTCTGAGTGAAATATAAGGCATCCCCCCGAAAATAAGGCCCCCCCTAGGTTAAACATGAGAGATTTGGTCCACTGATTCTGAAAGAAATGGAGTCACAAGAAATTCACCAGGAAATTCAGGAATTGGATTGTTATGATGCTGTTCCAGAAGATGATGACATGATTGTCATTGAATAAATGAGTAAATTCTTGATACTGTAGGATTCACAGTTTGTCTGGTTTGTGTTGACAACTACCGTACTACTGTACTGTATACAGGTAATAAATTTCCTTAACTTTTATTTAACAATAAATGTGTGCCGTATTCTTCTTCATGGAAAAATAAGACTTCCCCTGAAAATAAGACCTAGCGCATCTTTGGGAGCAAAAATTAATATAAGACACTGTCTTATTTTCGGGGAAACGGTATTTATTTTAACACGGGCTGGCCCGGCCAAGGGGTGGAGAGAGGGAAGATACAAGTCCCCTGGGTCTTTGAGGGCAGGAGAGGGGGAGGGGGCAGGAGGCTGGAAGGAAATGATGAGGGGAGGGGAGGGGTCACATTGTGGTTGATTTAGACCAGTCAGGTTTTATTTTCTCTGACCAATATTTTATTTTTAATTAATTAGTTAATTTGCTGACCCTTATTTTAACCTTCGTACAGAATTTTTAAATTTCTCTCTCCTTGTTTCAGTGGGTTTGGGCTGCTGTAATAAAAACATTATAGCTACTGGGTAGCTTGCAGCAAACATTTATTTCTCACAGTTCTGGAAGCTGGGAAGCCCAAGGTCAGAGCCCCTTCCAAGGCCTTGCTGCTGTGTCTGCGCGAGGCTGGAGGGCTGAGGGCCTTCAGCAGGGACCACCTTACCAAGGGCACTGATCTCGTCACATGCATCTGGGGAGGGACATCCACGCAGCACTCCCCAGAGAAGATAGTTTTGAACCACAATAAAGTCACATCAACTCAGCTTTGACTTTTAAAAAAATAAAGGTTTCCAAGTAAACATGAGTTTGTCTGATACAAGTTTTATATATATATATATATATATATATATATATATATATATATATTATTGATATTTTTACAGAGAGGAAGAGAGAGGGATAGAGTTAGAAACATCAATGAGAGTGATCAGCCGCTTAGAGTGAAACACCAATCAGCTGCCTCTTGCATACTCCCCACTGGGGATTTGCCTACAATTAAGATACATGCCCTTAACCGGAATCGAACCTGGGACCTTTCAGTCCACAGGCCGACGCTCTATCCACTGGGCCACACTGGTTAGGGCTGATACAGCTTTTATACCAGCCTACTGTAAGTTTAGCCTATACACGTCTGCCTCACATCTCACCCATAGGAGTGAGCCTTGAGAATGTAGAATTCCAGTTTCCTCACTTGTGTGTTTTTTGTTTTGTTTTTTAAAGGGGAGTGCACTTTTGAGATGAGGTGAGATTGCCTAGATCGGAGTTCTGCCGAGACTCACAGATTGATTTCACCTCTCACTAATGGGGCACAACTTATTTCATAAACACAACCGTGACATTGAAACTTCTCTGTTTCGGTGCCCCCGGCTCCCTGAGCGCCTGGCTTTGCCAGGCAGGGCAGGCCCGTGTCCCCCGTGGAACAGTGCAGCTGTTAGCGGGGCGGTCTGCAGGAGGGATTTCACAAGGCGAGTCCTGGTGCTTTTGAGAGTGCGTTCCCCAAAGGAAGGGCTTCAGGCAGAAGAGGCAGGATCACACCCAGGGAGAGCCTGGTGTGGCTGCCTGGGCCCTTAGAGAGAAAGGCACACGGGCACAGGGAGGCATCTAAGCTGCTAGACTCTAGTTATCAACTCAAAAAAGGGGCCCTGGGGAAAGAAAAGATAAGGGCCCAGGAAAGACAGAAGATGGGGAGGGGCAGGCAAGTGAGAGAGAGAGGGGGAGGGAGAGAAAGAGAGAGAAAGGGAGAGAGAGGGTGAGAAAGGGAAGGGGAGGGAAGGAGGGAGGGAGGGAGGGAGGGAGGGGGAGAGAGAGAGAGAGAGAGAGAGAGAGAGAGAGAGAGAGAGAGAGGGAGAGAGGAGGAGAGATAGAGAAAGAGAGAGGAATTTTAGGGAGGTCTCAGGGGAGTATCTTTTAAAAAAAATTTTGTTGTTTCCCTAACCGGTTTTGCTCAGTGGATAGAGCCTTGGGTTGGCCTGCGGACTCAAGAGTTGCAGGTTCGATTCAGGTCAAGGGCATGTATCTTGGTTGTGGGCAAATCCCCAGAAGGGGGTTGTGCAGGAGGCAGCTGATAAATGCTTCTCTCTCATCAATGTTTCTAACTCTCCCTCTCCCTTCCTCTCTGTAAAAAATCAATAAAATATATTAAAAAAAATTTGTTGTTGTTGTTAATTCTCACCCAATGTATTTTCATTGATTATTTTCTTTTTTAGAGAGAGTGGGGCAGGGAGACAGAAATATCCATGCGAGAGAGACACAGCCTGCAACCGAGGTCCCTGCCCTTGTCGGGAATCAAACTCTTGAACCTCCAGTCTGCGGGCCAGCGCTCTATCCACTGAGCCAAACCAGCCAGAGCTTGGGGAAAGATCTTAATGGAATATTCACCATCTTCCCCATCGAGGTCATGGGGTCGCGGTGCTGGGGCAGGGGCCATGGGCATTGCATCGGTCCTGAGGCCAGCATGGTGCTGCTTTCACCTGGTTCTGCAGCTTTTCTGGGCCTGGAGTGAACCCTGGCTGAGGCCCCGATGGTATCTCTGGTTTGACCCAAACTCTGTCTCCGTGGTCAGTGGACCTGAGTCTTTGTCCCTAAGATTACCTGATGCCGATTCGAACCACCTCAGGGTCCCGAGGGCTGAACGCTGAAAGGGGTGCTCATTTCGTGGAGGAGTAGGGTGCTCGAGGGGCCGCTGAGGCCAGTTTGTTCAGCTCTCTGACTCAGTGCCCCATTCCACTTGCCAAAGATTTTCCTGGCTTCTTACTATCCTGCCTCCCAGTTCCTTTTTTTTTTTTTTTTAATTATAAGATTTTAAAACTGAGTTTTAGAGAGAGAGGAGGGGAGAGGGAGAGAAACACCAATGGGCTAAAACAACAATGGGCTGCCTCCTACAAGTCTCCCCCCCCACAACACACACACACACACACACACACACACACACACAGGGAATCCTTTGGTGCATGGGATGGGGCCCCATCTGCACCACGCTGACCAGGACCTGGTTCACAATCTCGAAGCTAGAGGAGAGCTGGTAAAGCAGAGTCCAGAGCATTTCAAATAGGGTGAGGACTCTCACTGTGTCATTTACCCAAAGCTCAGTGGTCAGGGTGACAGCAGCACACAGGGGTTTTATTTATTTATTTATTTTTAACTTTTCCTCATCCATTTATTATCTAGAGGCCCGGTGCACAAAATTCGTGCAAGAGCAGGCCTTCCTTCTCCTGGCTGCCAGCACCGGCTTCCCACGCAGCCCTGGCTTCGTCCGGAAGGATGCCCGGTCTAATTAGCATATTATGCTTTTATTATGATAGATTAAAAGATGTTTTAGTCCTTACAAGCCTCAGAGTTGACGCCATATAACTGTGCATGAGGGAGAGGACTGGAGGCAGGACAGTCCCTGGGCAAGTAGGATGGGGGAGCTGAGACAAGAAGGTTAAACAAGACCAAACCGTCTGGGCACCGGCTTGTGAATCCCGACTGTGCCTTCCCAGGTAAGGACACTGGAGAGCAAGGGTTAATGCCTCTCCCCTCACCGGAGAATACTCAGCTCAGATCGCCCTGGCCTGGGGGGCGGGGAATGAAGACCCCATTAATACCGTCTGTGGCAGCCAAACCCAAGGACAAATCACCTGGGGGAATGTCAGGGCAGGAAAGGGGGGAGAGGGCAAAGAGGGGAGCTTTACCTCACCCACGACACAGAGATGCCAGCAGCCTTCCGACTGGCCTAACAGGAAGACCAGTTTTATGCACAAACACTCCTAGATACGCCACAACAACAGAAGGGGACTTTGAAACCTAGTCTGCCACCCAAGACCTCAGGCGGAAACGGAAACTGAAACCTGCAGGGGGAAAGGTATACACCCCCTTGGCCCTCCACCAGGTGTGTAGCTGAGTTCTTTGCAATTGTCCCTGGACCAGGAGGAGTTGGACCAGAGGGTGGGGTCAGCCGGGGGAAGGGGGAGGGAGGGAGCTCAGCAGCTAGGGACCCTACCAGTGCACGGATGTCATGCACTGGGCCTCTAGTGTTTAATAAAGCTGCTTGCTTTGCTTCAGCGCTGCTGTTTGTCACTCCTCCGAAACCTTTCTCATGAGATTGCCAAGAGCGCAGGGGGTGGGGGCAGATCGAAACCCCTGGGTCCCAGGGGGCTGCCCGGTGACAGACTCCACAGGCGTGCACGTAGTAAGGACTCTCATCGGGGAGAAGGATGATCATCTTCAGGGCGAATCCAAACAGGCGCAGAGTCTGCATTCCGTTAATAAGCTTTCAAGTCCCGCGGACACGGGTGGGCGCGCGCGGGATGGCTTTTCTCCGCGCCATGCAAGCCTGCAGGTGCAGGCCTCGGGGGCATCCCTGTGGGCCGCCGGCGCCATCGCGCCAGGCTTCACACGCGGGACCCTCCGGCCTCCAGGTCCGCCTACCGGGGTGACTCCTCGGCACCCGCCTTTCCCGGCCCGCCCGCCCCTCCCCGGCTCGGAGCCCGGTCCGCGGACCGCGCCCGCCAATCTGTCTCCCCCACCGCGGCGCGCCCGGCCGGCAAGCGGAAGTGCGTGGGCGGGACGCCCGCAGCCCCGCCCCGGAAGTGGGCGGGCCCGGCGCCCGGCGCCGTCCCCGCGGCTGCGGCTGCGGCCGGCCCACACGGAGAGCTAAGATGGCGGCGCAGCCTCCCAGCGGGATCCGCCTCAGCGCGGTGAGCGGCGCGAGGGGTGGGGCGGCCGCGTCCCAGGAGGGCGGGCGGGCGGCGAGGGGGGGCCGCGGTGGGCGGTGGCGACTCGCCGGCCGGGCGGCGGGGCCGCGCCGGGGCCGGGGGCCGGCAGTGGCCTCGGCGCCGCGGCGGAGCGCTGGGCGGCGGGCAGGGCCGGGCGGCGCGTCCCGGGCCGCGGCCGCGGTCTCCGGTCGGTTTCTGTTTTGCGCCCGAGGCTCCGGGGCGGGCCCGGCCGCGGCCCCTCCTCCCGGCTCGGTCCGGCGGGCTGGCACCGGGGCCTGCGGCGGGGCCTCGGGGCCGGCTCCCCGCTCCCCGCCCGCCGGCGCCCCGGGCCCTGGGGCGGGAAGGGGCGAGGGCTGCGGCCCGGGCCTCCGGCGGCGGGATCCCCGCGGCTTCCCCGCAGCCCGGGCCCCCTCCTCCCGCACCTGCGGCCCCGGGCGGCCGTTCGGCTCCGGGCAAACCCTGCAGCGCGCCTGCACCCGGAGCCTCCGGTGGAGGAGCGGTCACGCCGTCCGAATTGAAATTCCCTCTGGCCGGGGGCGTGGCTCTCCCTGCGGCCCCGAGGAAAGCTGGCGGCGTTTGTCATGCAAACACGGACCTCCGCCTGCGCGGCGCTGGGCTCGGCCGGAGGGCCGCTGCGGCCCCTTCCCTCCGCGGTCCCCGCCGAGCCCGGAGGAGGGCGCCTCGCCCCCGCCCGCGAGCACTCGCCGGCCAGTGCCCCGCAGCACCTGGCACTGCCGATGGGAAGTGCATCTTTGCATTCCCTTCACCGCCGGCGAAATGGAAAGTTTTTCGTGTTTCACTCTTGGTTGTTTTTTTTGAAAAAGAATTATCCTTTCTGCTGGTTGCCCTATTTCCTTTTTGCTGCTGCTGCTGCTGCTGCTGCTGCTGCTTCTTCTTCTTCTTCTTCTTCTTCTTCTTCTTCTTCTTCTTCTGTTGCCCTGTTTCCTTTTTATTTCTTCTTCTTCTTTTTTTTTTTTTTTTTTTTTTTTTTTTTTTGGGTGTTTGTGTGTGTGTGTGTTCATCTGTTGACTCCAAAGCGTTCTTTGCAGGCTCTGAATAAAGGTCCTTTGGTTACATAACTGTTTTATTGTAGGAGATAGCATTTGCTAGTGTGGCCATAGAGGGAAACTTTACTCTTTCTTAGGATTGCCCTTGAACTTTATTTGGTAGTTGTTCATCCCCACACCAGGGCGAACCCGGGCAGACTCTAATGCTGCTTTCCAGTTAGCCTCAGGTACGGTAAAGTCTGATCGCATCTGGTTTAAAATCTGTGACTCAGACCCCGCCCTCTTAGAGGAGCCAAATCCAGGCCCAGAAACCTGGATGGGGAAAAGCTGGAGCTGGTTTTTCCCGTGTGTGCATTTGCATCCTCCCCTCTCCTTCCATCCCTCCCCTCTCCTCCCTCCCCTCCCTCCCCTCCCCTCCCTTCCTAGGTAGCTGTGTCTGCCCTTCAAGGCCTAGGTGAGGAAGAAAGCAGTCTTCAGAGGCCCCTGTTGTTGCCCCGCTGTCTGGGCGGAGCGCCTGTCCGCGTGCTAAGTCTTTGTTTTGTGGTGATATGGGCTGTTTGCAGCCTCATTGATGGAAGTCTCCCATCTGCAGCTTCTGGACCGTCTCCATCCGCCTTGTTGCTTTGGGACAGGAATTGGCAAACTCCAGCTCATGGGCCACATCCAGCCTGCCACCTGTTTTTGTATGGCCCGAGAGCTAAGAATGATTCTTAAATGGTTACAAAAAAAAAAAAAAAA
Source organism: Pipistrellus kuhlii (assembly GCF_014108245.1). Classification (NCBI taxonomy): domain Eukaryota; kingdom Metazoa; phylum Chordata; class Mammalia; order Chiroptera; family Vespertilionidae; genus Pipistrellus; species Pipistrellus kuhlii. The sequence continues at coordinate 321,494 of NW_023425515.1, forward strand.
AAAAAAAAGATTTCATAATACTGGTATATAGAAATTGTGTGAAACACGTTTTAGTTCCATTCATAAGTCACATTGGAATAGAGCCATCTTCATTCACTTCTGTATAGCTCTCAAGTGCTAGCATTAGGAGAGGGTCTAGGAATATGTTAAAACTCTGAGGCACAAAGGGTGGACCATAATGTATGCGGATCTTTAAAAAATCACTCAGTAATTTAGGAGATTCCGGAAAGGAATGGGGAGTGACAAGAACTTACTGAAACGTTTGCCTTTTGCTTCCATGTTACTAAGTAAAATGCTTATTCCATGTTGTTGTTTGCCAGAAATGCTGCTGTGCATTTAGCGACACTGACCCACACTTTTCGTCTCCTCCCATCCTCCCAGGGCTCCTAGTCTCTCTTATTGGTTGAATTACCGTATGATTTATCACTCATTATTCACAAATGAATCAGCCACTTTCTTTGCTGTACAGCTTTTTGTTTTCCCTGAAGTTAATTGATTTGTATTTTGTTTGCTTGTTTGCTCTGTATTAATTGATCGATCACTTTTTTATTCAAACTTTCAGAGAACTGGGAAATGTCATCTAGGTGTGTTCCAGACACCCCAAAATTTTGTCTATTTTATTGGTTCAGCTGTGATTTGGGGACTTCCCTATGCTATTCTTCTAGACTTTTCCTTCCCCTTTTTGTTGCGACTCCATCCTACATATTCCTCTTTTGGGGTTTTCTCCCTTGGTAAGCACAGTACCTTACTGACGGAGCGCAAGGGGCTCTGGAACCACCTGCCTGGGTCCAAATCCTGACCCACAAGTGGATATGTACCCTGGGCCAGTTAACCTGTTTGTGCTTGAGTTTCCAGTCTGAAGAATGGAAATAATCTTACTCACCTCGGAGTGTCATTTTATTTTATTTTATTTTTTTAAAATATATTTTTATTGATTTTACACAGAGAGGAATTGAGAGGGACAGAGTTAGAAACGTCGAGGAGAGAGAAACATCGACCAGCTGCCTCTTGCACACCCCCCACTGGGGATGTGCCCGCAACCAAGGTACATGCCCCTGACCGGAATCGAACCCGGGACCCTTCAGTCCGCAGGCCGACGCTCTATCCGCTGAGCCAAACCGGTCCCGGCTCGGAGTGTCATTTTAAAAATGAGGGGAGCTGCCAGGCCCATGTGGCTCAGTGGTTGCATGTTGTCCCCCAGACCAAGAGATCCCAGGTTCAGTTCTCAGATGGGGCATATGCCTGGGTTTCGGCTCAATCCCCAGCAGGGCACATGCAGGAGGCAGCTGCTTCATGTTAATGCAGCATGATTCTATCTCTGCCTCTCCCTCTTAAAAAAAAATAAGTAAATGTATATAAAGGACATTGCATGCTGTACTCAGACAATACTGCTTTTTGAAATTTTAATATATATTTTTTATTGATTTCAGAGAAGAAGGGAGAGGGAGAGAGAGAGAAACCTCAATGATGAAAGAGAATCATTGATTGGCTGCCTCCTGCTCACCCCACACTGGTGATCGAGCCTGCAACCTGGGCATGTGCCCTGACCGGGAATTGGATCTTAACCTCCTGGTTTGTAGGTTGATGTTCAACCGCTGAGCCACGCTGGCCAGGCGGCAGTATTGCTATTTTGTTACTGGTAGTGGTGGAGCCTACCCATCCTTCCAAAAAGAGCAGAGTACCTGGGAGGAAAAGCATTTTTTTGAGGTTAAAAAAAACGACTTTATGGTTGAGGATTTTACAGAAGCCTTCCTTTATTCCTTTCATTGCTCCCCTCCACCGTGTTCCTGCCCTGCCCCAGGCCTTTACCACCCTATTGACTGTGTCCATAGGTAATGCCAACCCTCCTAAGTAATAAAAGCCTAATATGTAATCATTCTACCGGGAGTTCGGCCGCTCGCTATGACGTGCTCTGATCACCATGGGGGCGGTGGGACAGTGGAGCAGGTGAGCGGGTGGCGCCAGGCCAAGGTAGGTGTAAGTGGGGGCCCTGTCGCCTGGCATATGCCTACCACTGACGGCCGTGGTGGAGGGGGTTGGGGCCTGGCCCCAACCGATTGCCCCACAGATGGTGACCAGCAGCAGCAGCAGCAGCAGAGTTGGGGCTGCCTCCTGGCTTCCAGGTGCTGAGGGAGCCCGGGGAGGGGCGGGGGGAGGAGATCAGCGCAGGCAGCCCTGATCTATTGATCTATCGCCCTGCATGTGGGTTGGTGGAGCAATGAGAGGTGGTGTCAGGCCAAGGGTGCCACATGGGGCTGCGGGGCTGGGGGCGCCAGCTGGGGCCTAATCCCCACAGGCCAGCTCCAGGGACCCCACCCATGCACAAATTATGCACTGGGCCTCAGGTATGCATGTAAGTTCTTTGGTTAATCTCTCCCCTCCCGCCTGTCTTCTGAGATTCATCAACGTGTTCCATGTTTCCATGCCTCTGATTCTATTTTATTCATCAGTTTATTTTTTCATGAGATTTTTCCATTTATTTTTAGATTCAATTGTTGATACATATTCATATTCTTCTTTCTTGAATTTCTTTCTCCTCCACCTCTTCTTCTAATACCCTTTAACATTCTATGTAATTCTGATTTGGCGGTAATGAACTCCTTTAGCTTTTTCTTGTCTGTGAAGCTCTTTATCTGACCTACAATTCTAATTGAGAGTTTTCTGGGTAGAGTAATCTTGGTTGTAGGTTCTTGCTATTCATCACTTTGAGTATTTCTTGCCACTCCCTTCTGGCCTGCATAGTTTCTGTTGAAAAATCAGCTGATGGGTGCTCCCTTGTAGATAACTGTTTTTCTCTTGCTCTTTTTAAGATGTTGTCTTTAGTCCTTGGCATTTTAATTTTGATGTTTCTTGGTGTGGTCCTTTTTGGGTTCCTCTTGTTTGGGACTCTGCGGTTCCTGTACTTGTAAGTCTATTTCTTTCACCAGATAAGGGAAGTTTTCTCACATTCTTTTTAAAAAAAAAATACATATTTTATTGATTTTTTACAGAGAGGGAGAGCAATAGAGAGTTAGAAACATCAATCAGCTGCCTCCTGCACACCTCCCACTGGGGATGTGCCCACAACCAAGGTACATGCTCTTGACTGGAATCGAACCTGGGACACTTCAGTCAGCAGGCCGATTCTCTATCCACTGAGCTAAACCAGTCAGGACTATCATTATTTTTTAAAAATTTTTAATTAGTTATCTATTTATTTTTTATTGATTTTGAACAGAGAGGAAGGGAGAAAGATAGAGAGTTAGAAACATCGATGAGAGTCATCGATCAGCTGCCTCTTGCACACCCCCCACTGGGGATATGCCCGCAAACAAGGTACATGCCCTTGACTGGAATCGAACCCGGGACCCTTCAGTCCCCAAGCCGACGCTCTATCCATTGAGCCAAACTGGTTTCGGCCATTATTTCTTTAAATAAGTTTTGAATATCTTTCTCTCTTCTTCTGGCATTCCCATAATATGAATGTTGTTACACTTGAAGTTGTCCCAGAGGCTTCTTATACTATCTTCCAATTTTGGATTCTTTTTTATGCTCTTCTGATAGGGTATTTTTTGCTTTCTTATATTCATTGGTTTGATTCTTGAAATCTTTTACTGTTGGTTTTCTGTAAATTATTATTTTAGTTAGTGATTGCTTAGTTACTGACTAGTCCTTTTTTATGTCTTTGACATTCTCACTAAGATCTTTGAAAGTCTTCCTAAGTTCCTTGTTGCTCTCATTAAGTCCTTTGAAGCTTTCATTAAGATCCTTGTGTAACCTTCGTGCCATTGTTTTAACTCTATCCAGTAGTTTGCTTGTTTCCATTTCTTTCATTTGTGACGTTTCTTTGCACATTTTGGCTGCTTCCCTATGTTTGTTTCTACGTATTAAGAAGAGCTGCTGTGTCTCCTTGAGTTGGTAGAGTGGCCTTGTGTAGTAGGTGTCCTGTAGGGCCCAGTGGCTCAGCCTTCCAGTCACTTGAGCTGGGCACTCAAGGTGCGCCCTGTGTGGGCTGTGTGCACAGTCCTGTCGTTGAGCCTTGATTGCTGTTGGTATCACTTGAAGGAATTGACCTCCGGGCCAATTGGCTGTGGGGAACAGCTGGGACTACAGTGGAAGAGCAGCTCTGCAGCAGACACCCCTGTGGAGCAGCAGGCCTTGCTTCAGTAGGGCTCTGGTGCTCACTGAGTCTGCCCCTTGAGTGTGTCCCTTGTGGATGTGTAGAGTTGTACTCTGCTGTGGCCTGAAACTATCCATTGGGTTCTGGCTCTGGGGCCTCCAGGGAGGTGCAAAGTCAGCCATTGCTTGGGGCCACCCAATAGGAGCTACAGAGAGGTCTGCAGAGGCTGCTACTTGTATTGGGCTTGTAAGTGCCCAGGCAAGGCAGGCTGGTGCTAGTGCTGGGTCTTGGGTCTATTATTGATAGGTTGGGGCATGATGCTTGTTTGAGAGATTTTAGCAAAGTCTGAAGCCTGAGCCAGGACAGGCCTTTTAAAGGGAAAAACTGCTGTAGTCACCTTGGGTGGGGCAGCATATTGGATGGGGCGGGGTCTCGGGATCACTAGAGCAGAGTGAATAGTGTGATCCAGACTAATGGGGACTCAGGTATGCCTGCCAGTCAGCTCTGCAAAGGGGGAGGTCTCAGCATAGGAACAATCACTCTTGTCTGTAAGAAAGTTGCCCCTGAGTTCTTACCCTGATGCTAGACAATCCAGTTCCTCCCTGAATGTCCCTGATTCCTTTCAAGCCACTGCCCCAGTGCTAGAGCCCAGAGGTAGCGAGTTTGTGTAAGTTCGTGTATCAGCCTTTAAGAGGAACACCTGGTATCCAGCAGCTCCTGGCCTCAGTCACAATCCGCGCTAGTTTTTACAGTATGAAGTTATGGGGACTTTTTCCCCATCTCTGGAACCCTGGACTGGGGGGCTAGTGTGGGGCTTGGTCCTCATGTGCCTCATGGGCAGGGGAAAGGGGTACTCTGCCGCAGAAATATCCCTCCCGATTAAAAAAATGGCGCACATGGTGTCAGGCCTGCCATTTTCATGCCTTCGCCCTTCCTACCTGTTGCGATGTACTTTCTTCAGTAGTTGTGAGATTTCTATTTAGCCAACTTTCAGGTGGTTCTGAATGCTGGTTGTTGTGTATTTTGGTTGTACTTTTGATGTGGTTGTGGGAGACAGCGTGTACCAGCATTTACCTAAGCTGCCATCAAGAAAACATTTCTAATGCATGGTGATGATTAGCCCTCTGCTTATATTTCTGAGTGAGATTTAACACAAGGGGACTGAAAAATGTTCGCACCTGAGTAGAGCTGGCCCTTTGGTGGGCTTCAGTGTTGTGTGAGCAGGTAGGAAGGAGACAACGTTTTTGTTGGGGGCACTATGTCAGTGTCTGTCTATAGACACTAAAGACTGGGAATGTTAGACTAGAAATAAGTATGTTTAAAGTAGAAAAAAAATTTACAGTAATTTTTGAAAAGTGAGAACAAAAACATGTTATCCAGAAAGCACTGTAAAAGAAGCGAGCAGAACTTTTAGAAGTCGTTCTGTCCTAGAGAGGACCTTACAGTTAGTCTCCTGCTCCTGCCGGCCCACCTTCCTGGAAGCTAAGCAGGGGAAGGAGACAGAAGCACCACATGTTCATCTTGCTAGCTTGGTGTTTGTTGTGGTAAAACACACAACAAGATTTGCTGTCCTAACCGTTTTCAAGTGGACAGCTCAGTAGGGTTAAGCACATTCACATTATTGTGCAGCCAGTCTCCAAATTCTCTTCATCTTATAAAAATCAACCTCCTTTACTCGCTTCAAAATGACTCACTGTTCCCCTTTCCCTCCGCCCCTCACACCACCATTCTGCTTGCTGTGAGTTTGACTATGTTAGGAACTTCATATAAGTGGACTCATAAGCATTTGACTTTTTGTGATTGTCTTATTTTATTGAACCTAGCTATTGTGAATAGTGCTGCTATGAACATGGGTGTAATATCTTTTTAAGACTCTGCTTTCAGTACTTTTCAATATTTTCTTAAAAATCAATGGCTGGCTTATATGGTGATCCTATGTTCAATTTTTTTGAGGACCTTCCATAGTGGCTGCACCATTTAATGTTCCCTCAAAGCGTGCACAGGTGTGCGTTTCTCCACATCCCCACACTTCTTGTTTTCTGGTTGTGTTTGTTAAGAGTATTTAGTTTTTGTTTGCATTTCCGTAATGGTTAGTGTGCTGTGAGCATCTTTTCACAGGTGCTTAGTGGCCATTTGTATCCCATCTTTGGAGAAATAGCCATCCAAGGCCTTTCTTTGTTTTTTAAATTAGTTTTGTTGTTGAGAAGTAGTTATTTATATTTTCTGGATTTTAATCAGACAGTCCAGATGCTTTATCCCATTCTTTAGGTTGCTTTTTCACTGTTGATTTTGTCCTTTGATATACCTGAAGCAGAATTTTTGGAGTGGAACCCGATTCTTTGTCCGCCAGAGTCCCAGAATGAATCCCCGGACAGAGAGTAGTATAAGAAAGGTGGAGATTGATTGAAGAACAAGTACAGACTCCCACGTGGGGAGCGGCAAAGAGTCCCACAGAATGGACTCCCACATGGGGAAGGGGTCCCACCAACTTCCTGTTTCCATGGTCTTTACAGGCTGTAGTTCCTGTGTCCTGATAGCCCCTCTGATTGGCCACTATCCTTTTTGATTTGGTCACTATAGCAACTCCTGAACTCAAAGGTCAACCATGTGGGTCACGTGATGCCCTCCTCCCTCACTGTTCTTTTGTTTCTGGGCTTTCTTCTTTATTTGTAAATATGGACCTTTTGGGCTACTTCCAGCTCCCTTGTCTTAGGGCACATGTGTCAAACACAAGGCCCGCGGGCCAAATCCGTCCCGCCAGGCCTTGCAATGTGGCCCGCACCGCGCTGTCAGCACTGCACTCCACTGCGTTTCCATCACAATGACAGTTTATGACTGTTCAGTAAACCATTCGGCCCGCGATTTAGGCTGGATTTTAGATTTTTGGCCCCTTCTCTGATTGAGTTCGACACCCCTATCTTAGGGAAATGTAACTGTTGCTGCTCCCTGCACCTGGCTTGTTGGTCTTATGGGATGTACCTGTCTTATGGGATGGACCTGTCTTATGGGATGGACCTGTCTTATGGCGATGGACCTGTCCTATGGCGATGGACCTGATCTAAAGGGCTATCTGTTTTGTAGGGTGATGTCTTTTCTCTAGTATTTAGAGGGGGGAGGGTCATGTTTTCTCCTGGTGGGTTGAAGTGTTATTTTAGATGTGCCAAATATTCCCAAATAACGACCCGGGGATCTGTGCTGTCTGGCTGGGGCGATGTCTGCACAGTAATCTGCAGGTTATGTAAGCCAGGCTGCTCTGCAACCCAGGCACGCAGGCGAAGGCTGCTCTGCTGCAGATCTTCATGGTATGTTTTTCTCTTTAAGACCTGGAGTCCAGACCAGGACAGACAGACTTTGCATTAGGCAGATTCTCTCCTTCCTGTCTCTTCATCAAGGGGGTGGGAGGATCAGCGTGTGCTGCTTTTCTGCCAGATCAGTCACAGGGTCGCCATTAAAACGGAAACCCTGTGTTCCTTGTAAGCACCCCATCTAACCTGCAGTGCATCCCATTTTCAAATCTTAGTTTTGTTCTTAATCTCATCTTCTCTACTTGAGGTCCTTAAGGATTTTCCTTATTTTTATGAGTGAGTTGTGCCTTTAAAGGGATATATTTAAAGAAAAATTGATTCCAGCCGAAACCGATTTGGCTCAGTGGATAGAGCGTCGCCTTGGGGACTGAAGGGTCCTGGGTTCGATTCGGTTAAGGGCATGTACCTTGGTTGTGGGCATATCCCCAGTGGGGGGTGTGCAAGAGGCAGCTGATCGATGACTCTCTCTCATCGATGTTTCTAACTCTCTGTCTCTCTCCCTTCCTCTCCGTACAAAATCAATAAAATATATATTTAAAAAAAAATTGATTCCAGAGAAGAAGGGAGAGAGAATCATGGATTGGTTGCCTCCTGCACATTTCCTATTGGGGATCGAGCCCGCAACTTGGGCGGCTGCTCTGACCAGGAATCGATCCTGAGAACCTTCAGTCCAAGGGCTGGCGCTCCATCCACTGAGCCAAACCATTCAGGGCTAGAGCAATTCATTTTTAAAACACTTGTAATGCTTATGTTCCAGATATCCTAAGCATTCACAAATACTAAGTTATTTAATTCTTCTTAACAGTCTTGTAAGTGGATACCATTAACCTCATTTTTACAGCTTGAAGCACAGAGGTTAATTTTACTGCCCAGGATCATACACTTAATACATTCCTCATCATGGTCTGCTTTGTGTGTGTGTGTGTGTGTGTGTGTGTGTGTGTGTGTTACACTGCTGTTTCGGCTGTTCAAGTGGTATTCTTTCCAGTTAGTATAAAAAATAGTTGAGCCAAAACCGGTTTGGCTCAGTGGATAGAGCGTTGGCCTGCGGACTGGGAGGCTCCGGATTCGATTCCGGTCAAGAGCATGTACCTTGGTTGTGGACGCATCCCCAGTGGGGGTGGTGCAGGAGGCAGCTGGTTGATATTTCTAACTCTATCCTTCTCTCTTCCTCTCAGTAAAAAAATCAATAAAATATTTAAAAAATAGTTGAAAATTGCTATGATTCAATAACCAAAAGGCTACTGTTTAGCATTCCTTGTTTCTCACTGATTCCTTCTTTGCTCTCCTGGGACTCTTCCTCAGTAACAATTGATATTGTGTCACTTTGGAGCCTGTGTATATGATGAAGTCATTAAATAAAATTTGACACTCCCACCACCACACTATGCCTTACATCGAAAATCAAAGTATTCACCATGGGCCCAACTTGCTAACTCCCGATTTCACACCTGACAGAAATGCATGAAATAGAGGCAAACCCTAAGGGTTCATGGTGGTTGGTTAATCACACTGTTCTTTGGAAGCTAAAGGGTTTTTTTTTTTTTTTTTTTAATATATCTTATTGATTTTGTACAGAGAGGAAGGGAGAGAGAGAGTTAGAAACATCGATGAGAGAGAGTCATCAATCAGCTGCCTTTTGCACACCCCACACTGGGGATATGCCCGCAAACAAGGTACATGCCCTTGACTGGAATGGAACCCGGGACCCTTCAGTCCCCAAGCCGACGCTGTATCCATTGAGCCAAACGGATCTCGGCTGGAAGCTAAAGGTTTTATACCCTAAGGTAGGGGTGTCGAACTCAATCAGAGAAGGGGCCAAAATCTAAAATCCAGCCTAAATCGCGGCCGAATGGTTTACTGAACAGTCATAAACTGTCATTGTGATGGAAACGCAGTGGAGTGCAGTGATGACAGCGGGGTGCGGGCCACATTGCAAGGCCTGGCGGGATGGATTTGGCCCTCGGGCCTTGTGTTTGACACATGTGCCCTAAGGCCATGCCCCATGGTAAGATTTAGAAAGGTGGAGCAATATGCCATTTAAAATATAAATTGTAGAATGGTAGTTGAGCAAGGAGCGGGACCGTGAGTGCTGGCGCATCCGCAGGTAGGTTGGTGGGAGAAGACGGAATTCTGGACATTGGTTTTCATGAAGGGCTGGCTCTGTGACGTGTGCTTTGGGAAGTCTGATTGCTTATGTCCCTCATGGCATGGATGCATGCTGCAGCAGGTCCAAAGTACGCAGCCTCCAGCCGGGACTCCATCTCACAGTGTACTTCAACCCAATGCCGAACAAGTTCTTGGCGATTATCCAAAACCTAGTGTGGACAGAGGGGCGGACCTCTGACACCTGTAGCCCGTTTGATTTATAATGAAATCACATTTCCAGGCTCTTCCTAGGAAACACTTGCGGTGCCTCTCTTTTCCCCTTAAATAGGATGGAATCTGTTCGCAGTGAATGCTAACGTCCTCGTCGCATGAAAAGTCTCTGCATGTTGAAGTATTCAAGCCCCAGCCTTTTAAAGCCATTTGTGCATGTTTGTACGTTGGATATTTACATTACTCAGCAATGTAGAGATCCCTGTTCGTGAGGTTGATCGGCACATTCTCTCACACTTTATTAATGTGAATTAAATCAAACATAAAATCCTTGGCAGTGAAGGTTTGTTGCATTTGAACATTGTTTGAAGGGTTTATAGATGTAACTACTGCTGTAAGTACATCCACGATGACCTTTCAGGAGAGCACCAGAAAAGCCTGTGGGTTAAAGACAAAGCTAGGTTTGTTAGGCCTCAGGGCCCTCAGTGGAAGACACCCTGGCACGGCCTTAGGGTGCCGCAGCAGAGATGAGGAAACCTGGGTGGGTCATTTTGAGGAGAGTCTTGCAAGGTTGGTGGATTGGGCAATTTTTGATGTTATGGCTTTGGGTTGGTGGATCTTAGGAGGCAAGGGTTTTGAAGGAAGTCTTGATGAGTAAACTCGATGATTAACAGTCTTATCTCCCAGGAATCTTATCTTCTAGGTATTACTTCCCAGGTATATCCTGAAAGAAGCAGCCATTACTTTTACTGGGTCTGGGTCTCAATGTTTAATGAAAGGACAGAAAATTACATTGATAAACAAATAAAAAATCCCCCTGGCTGAAAGCTTTTCTGAAAGGAAGGGTTTATTGAGCCAAAAGCCAGGCAGGAAAGGACCCGCACAGGCCAGGCGGAGAAGCGGACATGGGCTCGGCCAGGCGGTGACGGGCAGTGCTTTGGGAAAGACGGTGAGGTTGTTTTGAAGGCGTTCGCACCGGCTATAGGCAGGCTGGGGTGGGGAAGGTGAAGCGGGCCGGCCGTCCTGGGCGGTGCCAGCCTGTAAGGAAGGAGCTGGCACTGTGGGTGGCTGTGGGGAGCCGTATGAAAGCCCGTGCGCTGGCAGGATGCTGCAGAAGGTGATACCACTCCAGCGCCCAGGCAGGAGTGCGAGCCGTCTGCTGGGAGAGGGTCCACAGCCTGGACTGGTTCCTTCCACTCTCGCTCACTGTATTTTATTTAGAACCTCAGAATTTTTCTCTCGGTTTCTGTTCCTAAAAGTGAGACCTGCATTAATTTACATGAATCATGGTTTTTTTTTTCCAGCTTTGCCCAAAGTTTTTACATACCAATTCTACCAGTCACACTTGGCCATTCAGTGCAGTTGCTGAATTAATAGGTATGTAAAACTGACATTTCATATGTAACCTATTGCTCGCAATTGAAGTTTAAAAAAAAATTCATTGAAAAATATTATATAAATGTGGTTTATTAAAAAAATGTATCTTGAATGAGAACATTATGGGTAAAAGTTACCTAGCATGACAGTTATTCATATGGATGTCAGATTAGTCAAATTGATCACTGTTCAACTTTACTACTGTACTACTTCAAAGTATTTTAATTGACTGAATTCATAAAGTTTTTATGTTGGAAATATTTTTATTCTGTTTATAAAAGAACTAGATCTTTAAGAAATTAGTAGTATGTTTTTAATAGTTGGGAATGATATTTTTCCCAATGATTTTTAGAGACAGTGGAATGGATGGGGAGCGACAGAGAAACTTCAGTGCGAGAGGAGGATCATTTGAGATACGTGCCCTTGTCTGGAATTTAACCTGAAATGTTCAGTCATAGGCTGATGCTCTAACTTGAGCAAAACCAGCGAGGGCTGGTATCAGTTTTTTAGCACAAGGAACACCGTTTGGGGCCTGTGATTTTCTCTATTGAAAAGACACATTTGAAGAACTCTGTAGAAGGTAAACCTTCATCTGGGTTTGCAACTTAGCGGAAACTGTGTCTCTTCTACATCAGCTTGAGTGCTAGCTGCCACCAGCGCTCAGCTTCCCGGTGATAGAGAGCCAGCTGGTCTGTGGGCAGACCTTAACTTGCTTATCTCTGTGGACAGCGAGGCCTGCTTTTGTACTTGCCCAGTGTCAGGAGGACCAGGACTCGCTCTGTATGGAGGGCTTCGGAAAGAGTTAATTCTGTCATAGTCAGTGAGCAATATATAGCAGGGTAAATGCTGTAGTTTTATGTTTTTAAATCTGAGGTTAACATTTCAACTTTTTAAATGTTCTTAAAATATGTTATTCTGTTGCTCGTTAAAAGATTGTCCAGAACTAGTTGTGTTTTTAAAAAATGCAAACAGAATTTCCCAAATTTTGTTTTTCAGATAATGCATACGATCCTGATGTGAATGCTAAACAGATCTGGATTGACAAAACAGTGATAGATAAGCACATATGCTTGACCTTCACTGATAATGGCAATGGAATGACTTCAGATAAATTACATAAGATGCTAAGGTATGTGAAAGTGTCACATTTCTTAAAACCATTGCTTTTACCTAGTTCAAGGGTTTCATGTGTTGTATTCTTGCCCATAGTTTTTGTTTGTTAAAAACTGGCAGTGTGCTCTGTTCTCTAAGTTTTACTTCATTTCTACTATTAGGTTATTAGTCAATCCTTACCATTCTTCTCATCATTCCCCCCATGTCTTACCCAATCTAGAATTCCACCATTTATAGAGCTATAGCACATTGTTATCAGTTCATTTATTCTTTAGTGTAAATTAGTTTTAACCAGTATTTCCAACGAAACATACCACTTTGTGAGGTAATTTTAAAGCGATTCTTCAGAGGATGAGGAAGCAGCAGAAAAGAGTCATAAGGCCTTGGGCTCTAGGGTCACAGTCTAGGATGTCAGTATGAAGCCAGATGTGCCTGAAATGGAAACGAAAATACTTACCACAGGTACAGGGAGGGGGAGAATTTGGTAGTAGAGGTCTTTCACTGTTCCTCAAATACTCCTTATGCTGCCAGAAAGCCAAGGCCGCCCCGTTGGTAAACATACTAGGAAGGCTTGCTGAGAACAGGAGATCCTCCACGCTGACAGGAGAGATTTAGGGGGTGCAATTTCAAGGGCCCAGGCACTCACATTATAGCCGGCCATTCAGCCCCACGCTCCTGTTTTGGTGGGTGTGGTCCTTACACACCCCTATGATGTAGACTTAGTCTCCTTCATTTCAGAGGCAGGGAGACATTCCAAGGCGGCTTAGCAGTTACTTGCCCAAGATTGTAGATCTAGGGAGGATGACGCCAACATACAAAACTAGGCTCTTCACCTATTATAGTTTTTGAATTAAAAACATGAAGGTTATCCATACTTATTTTTTAAATCTGTCTTTTCTCTTTAGCTTTGGCTTCAGTGACAAAGTCACCGTGAACGGTCATGTCCCAGTGGGATTGTACGGGAATGGTTTCAAGTCCGGTTCCATGCGTTTGGGTAAAGATGCAATTGTTTTCACCAAAAATGGAGAAACCATGAGCGTGGGCCTCTTGTCTCAGACCTACTTGGAAGCCATACAAGCAGAACATGTTGTTGTCCCAATAGTGGCCTTCAACCAACACCATATCCTTTTGGTTTTGAAATGGAAACGATTTAGAAACTCTGAAGAAATAGTGTGAACCCTTCTGTCCTTTTGCCTTCCTCCAGATTCTTCCCTATTCCTGTCCCTGCCTCTGCCTCTGTCTGTGGCTAAGTGTTCCTCTGTTCTCTGCGGGAATGTTGCCATGGAAGTCCTTAACTGTTAGGCGGTTGCTTTTCAGGTTGAGCTTCTGTAGTCTTCCTCTTTGTTTCAGTCTTACTGTGCTCTGATGGGACTTGTGGTCCAGCTTGAAAATTTCACTAATTACCATGACAAATAAGATATCTTTAGGAAAATATCCTCTGTATAACCACATTTCAAACATTGGAACCATTAAATTAGGTGTAATGAACTTGCCCATACTTCACCCTGGGTATTCATTTGAAATAAGACTGCCATTTGAAGTTTGAGTTGGTTTTCATATTGCACTTGTGGAAAATATGTTTCGGTCTAAGTCTTTAACTTAGGATATACGCCAGATGATTAATTTAGCGGAATCAGAGGCAAGCCTGGCTGCGATTATGAAGCATTCTCTGTTTCGTACGGAGCAGAGTTTACTGGCAGAACTGGATGCTATTATGGGGAAGAAGGGGACGAGGATCATCATCTGGAACCTTAGAAGGTAAGTGTAGACACTGCGGGTTGGTAACCGTGGGGGCGGTCAAGTGCACGGGCAGGATTGATTGTTACCTTCATCCCCGGATGGTCAGACAGGAGAACTGCATTGAAAGGGGCTTGTTTTTTGGTGTAGTTCATGATTTCTTCCCAAGGGTGTTTTATTGAGGCCACTTTGGCTTCAATTTGGAATAGTTTCATATTAAAAATGAATTTCCTGGCCTTGAGGTTTAGTCTCCATAGCGCTCTTTTCTTACTGTTATTCCACCCCCTCCTCAGAACAAATAAATGAGACAATAGAAACCCACCTCTAACAGAGAAATCTGTCCGTTTAGTCCATTACTTAAAGCTAAGCATGACCTAGCATCTGGTGAGGAAAAATACTGGGGAGACTTCTGTTGCTGAAATTGCAGTTCTTTGTCCTTGTAATGGGAATAGGACCCATTGCAAATAAAAGTTTTAAAAGTTAGGATGAATGTGTAATATTGAGATACCTAATACATACTGAACCATAGGAATAAAGCACAAATAATGTAAACTAAAATTATGTTAAATTTTGTGCTTTTCTGACCTCCTGTATTCCCTTTTTCTTTTCTTCTTACTTTTGCTTCCCTGTACCTCCCCCCCGTTTTTCTTTCTTTTCAGTTTAAACTTTTTATTTTAAGATGATTGCAATTCATGCTCCCTTGTAAGAATAATGTCAGCCTGTGCATCACTGACCTCTTTCCCCCAGGGGGAACGTCTCCAAACCGCAGACACTGTCGCAGGCATTGTGCGGGTGTTTTATCCCTGCAGGGGCCTCAGGCTGCCCGTATGTCCTCAGCCCTTCTCTCCTGCATCCTGGGCGGCCTCTAACTTTCCATTTCAGGAATGGTGCATAAAAGGAATCACAGTGTGACGCTGGCTTCTTTCACTCAGCACCTGTCCCGGGAGGTCCGTGCAGGTTCTCGGGGCAACAGTAGTTGCTTCCTTTTCTTGCTGAGGAAAAGCCCGTGTGGGTGGAGCACAGGGTGTCTAACCAGGCGCCTGGGAAGGCCATCTGGGTAGTTGGCCATTACTCTAGACATTGTGGACAGGTTTTTGTGGGAATGTAGTCTGCCCTTTCTTTTTAAAAACATATATTTTATTAATTTTTTACAGAGAGGAAGGGAGAAGGGTAGAGAGTTAAGAACATCGATCAGCTGCTTCCTGTACACCCCCTACTGGGGATGTGTCCGCAACCAAGGTACATGCTCTTGACTGGAATTGAACCTGGGACCCTTTGTCCACAGGCTGACATTCTATTCACTGAGCCAAACTAGCTAGGGCTAGTCTGCATTTTCTACAGTGAATGACCAGTCGTGTGTTATTGATGGGTCTTAGGGAGTTGCTAGTTTAGTTTTTTAGGAAACTGCCAGAATGTTTTTCAAAGTAGCTCTACCATTTGACCTTCCCACTAGCAATGTGTGCGAATAAAGGTGTTATTTATTTTTTCATTTTCTTAGATTCCTTTTCTTTCATTTTATTTTTACCCCTCCCCACCACCACCACTATAGTACCTACCATGTATATAGGTGTTTTGTTAAGTAGTAGTATTTCTTTGCTTATCTTGTTATGAAGTTAAAATTTTGTTCCTTCAAAAAATTAATTTTACAGCTACAGAAATGCAACGGAGTTTGATTTTGAGAAGGATAAATATGATATCAGAATTCCAGAGGATTTAGATGAAACAACAGGGAAGAAAGGGTACAAGAAGCAAGAGAGGATGGACCAAATCGCCCCAGAAAGTGACTACTCCCTGAGGGTATGTACCAGGCCCCGGAGAAAAGCATCAGATAATGGAAGACATGTTGCCCACTAGTTACAAATGATACCATTGGTCTCTGATGCAGTGTCTCAGATATGTGCCAGAAGGAGCACACGGGTTTTATTTGCTTAGAAACAGTTTTTAATTGTGAAGTCATCAGGTCTAGCACTGTGTCATTCTCTCCCTATGTGGTTAAATGATTTAAATTGGAAATAATGGGATAAGAGTATCTTATTATGGCCATATTGATTACTCAATCAAAAATACCAAAGTCAGAGTTTCTTTTTTAGTTTAAAATACTCAAGAATATACACACATTGACATCCTAAAGCAATAAATTGTGTATAGACTAGAGATAACATACATTAATATAATTTTGTTATAAATACCTCTGAAAAACGACCTGAGAAATGTTTATGTTGTTGAGATTGAGGAAATTAATATCTCAATATAACAATCCTATATACCGTATTTTTCGGACCATAAGGCGCTCCGGACCATAAGACGCACCAGTTTTTAGAGAAGGGAAATGAAGAAAAAAAGATTCTGAAACAAATAGTGTCCTAAAATATTTTATGAGCATTAAAACCCAACATCACAGTCATAAACACATGTAATCAACCCTGTAAAGTAAGCAGCAGCATTTAGAACCATTTTAGAGCCGGGTAAGCACACAGAGACCACACAGAGCCGGGCAAGGAAAAAAACTTTTTTTTTAAAGTATATGTGTAGGCTATATTTGGACCATAAGACGCAGGGACTTTTCCCCCCCACTTCTGGGGGGAAAAAAGTGCGTCTTATGGTCCGAAAAATACGGTAATAAAAGCATGATATTCGTGCACGGGTAGGGTCCCTAGGCGTGGACGGCGATCAGGGCTGATCTGTGGGGCGATCAGGGTTGGGGGGTAGACCTGCTGGCACCCACCTTGGCTGTCCTGTGGACTGAGGCTGGCTCCTGCGTTGAGCATCTGCCCCCTGGTGGTCAGCGTGTGTCATAGCAACTGGCCCTTCTGCCGTTAGATCGATTTGCTTATATATAAGGATTAGGCTCTTAATATATAAGGATTTTTTCCTTTTCCAATTTCGAACTGCCCCTTTTATTATGTTTATTTTTGTCTAAATAAAACTTGTTTTTTTTTTAAAAAAAAACACATATTTTATTGATTTCTTACAGAGAGGAAGGCAGAGGGATAGAGAGCTAGAAACATCAACTAGAGAGAAACATTGACCAGCTGCCTCCTGCAAACCCCCTACTGGGGATGTGCCCGCAACCAAGGTACCTGGGAATTGAACCTGGGACCCTTCAGTCCGCAGACCAACGGTCTATCCACTGAGCCAAACCTGTTTCGTCAATAAAACTCGTTTTTAAAATTATAGCTATACTAGTGGCTCAGTGCACGAAATTTGTGCACATTGAAAGGGAATTAATTAGAGCAAGTATTTTAATATTGTTATTTGCCCTTTCTCTATAATAGAAATGTCAGAGATGAAAGAAAATTAGTAAAATGTATATGAAAGTCTCTGTCCTGTCAGAGTCTGGGGCACGCTATGGGACCTAGAGTGGTCCCCGCCCACCACCCACACGAACTTCAAAAACGCAGGAGACGTAGACCCAGCCAGCCACACCCCTATTGGGTGAGACCCAGACGTGGCTGGCCTCACCCTGAGGCCCTCTGAGCAGGGGTGCAGCCTCAGGTCCCCCAGCCTGGGGCGGGGAGCATGGCCTGAAGCTCCCAACCAAGCTCTCCAGGGCGGGGGTGCAGCCTGAGGTCCCTCGCCCTGGCTAGGCACCAGGCAGCCTCAGGTCTCTGCTGTTCCCTCCGATGTGACAGCATCCTGGCTAGTTTGCATATTCATCTATTACATAGATAGGTATGTACTTGACAGAAGAGTCAGAAAATGTATATGTATACATTTAAAAATATATTTTATTGATTTTTTACAGAGAGGAAGGGAGAGGGATAGAGAGCTAGAAACATCAATAAAAGAGAAACATCGATCAGCTGCCTCCTGCACACCTCCTACTGGGGATATGCCTGCAACCAAGGTACATGTCCTTGACCGGAATCGAACCCGGGATCTTTCAGTCCCAGGCCGACGATCTATCCACTGAGCCACACCAGTTAGGGCCACATGTATACATTTTTAAAAATTGAAATGAGATACCATACATGCTATTTTGTAACTTTTTCACTTAACATATCAACATAGGTCAATAGATTGTTTTCTGCAAAATTTTTACTGGCTGTAATATGCTGAATTTATTTTCAGTGAAAATATATATGGTGCATATTTTATTGGAGTTAATGGTCCTTTATGAAATAAGTCGGTAGCTTCTTTTTAAATGCATGTGTAAGTGGTGTTGAACAAAGCTATCGATAATTATTTAAAAAAAACAAACTGTTTCGTGTCTTTTCAGGCTTACTGCAGTATATTATATCTAAAGCCAAGAATGCAGATCATCTTACGTGGACAGAAAGTGAAGACACAACTAGTTTCGAAGAGTCTTGCTTACATTGAACACGATGTTTATCGACCAAAGTTTCTAGTATCCTTTTATTTTCTCTCTGATGTCGTCCGGAGCTGTCTTAGTTGTGTACTCCCCTACACCGTTCCTCCTCTTCTCCTCATACTGCTCTGGCCTCTCTAACTGCCCTTTCTTCTGTACCTTCACACTCAGTAACTGATGAAATAGAAAGGATGACTTGAAGAGAGGGGGGTGATGTGTTCAGAATTTTCCTTAACTTTTAAGACGAGAACAGTGAAAATTACTTTCGGATTCAACTGCAAAAATAAAGAACATTATGGGATAATGATGTATCATAAAAACAGACTCATCAAAGCTTATGAAAAAGTTGGATATCAGTTAAAGGTAAGCAGGCAATTCTGTCTTTCATATGTTAGGATAACTTGTTATTTGGGTCAGATGTGAAATTACATTCTTTCTGCCTAATGGCTTCTACATTTCGATGTTTTAATAGTGTTGGTGTGGCTTTTGAACTTAGAATCCTGGGATACTCGTTTCTGATTTGATCCTGAGTCATGTTATGAGGGGACAGAATGCTGTGTGTCTGTTTTACAGATGAGTTACCGGGCTCAGTAACATGCCCTAGGCCTCACCATGCAGACCTTTTGATGCATTTGGATCTGGATCCCTGCTCATTTCCTGCTGGAATGAAATTGGTTGCTTTCACTAGTGCTGACTCAATAGCCTGAAAAAACAGGATCTGGTAGGTGATTTACTTTTTTGGAGTTAGTTCCTAAATAAAATAGAGCCTTCCTCCTAAGCCATATCCATTGTAGAGTTCAGTTTCGGGTGATGGACATTGTCCCACGTCATTCTGTTTGTCCTTCACATGTGTTCACAGGAAGGTGCTTTGTTACTGTTGGTGTTTGTGTGTTAATTCAGTGAACAATTCTGAAAACCATCTTCTTAAAGCTCTTATGTCTAGGCATATTTTGTTTTCTAATTCTATGACTTCCATATTCAATTTATCTTATTTTTTTATATGAAATCTTTAATTAGATTATTATAGGTGTTCCTCTTTTTTTCATTTATCTTATTTCATTCTGAATTCTTCGTGAAATAATATGAGCTCTACATAGTATGATAGTATGGGTTTAACTTGAATGTTAGTCAACGGGTTGTGTCTTGATTACATATTTTCACGGCACAAGCTCAGAGTAGAGCATTTTTGCAAAAGTAAATGAATGTCGAGCTCTTTATATTCACAAGTTTCTGAATCTTACTGGTAATTGGAAATGCATTTTTGGTAATAGGCCTTAGTTATCAAGTGCTTTGGGATTCAAAAGAAGTAATTGTGTCTGCCACAGAATGTAAATTCTTTTTATCGTTTACCACTCATGAATTTGACTTAAGTAAGAGACATAGCCATTTCCCCACCCAGTTAAATTTGCGTAAGTGTAATTTCTGGTTATGCTTGGCCCTGCACAAAATAGTCTTCACAACCAACTTTTAATTAATTAATTAATTAATTAATTTATTACCAGATTTGCCTTCTATCTGACACCCCTAAGTAGGGGTGATTAAGTAGGGATGTCAGACAGTGGTGTGATTTCCTGTGCTGGATCTCAGCACAGAGAGCTGGTCAGACACGGAGCATCTGAGGAAGCTTCTTGGAGAAACGTGGTTGACATGAGTCTCAGTGACTCATGGGTGGAAGTCTGGCAGGGCCTTCTGGGCAGAGAACATGACCTTCAGAGGAAGGGAAATGAGGTTCTGAGATGCTGCCATCACTAAGGGAGTAGTGTGCTGTGCCTGCATTAGGTGATAAGTGGGAAAGAGAGAGATGGGGGAGGGAGGAAGATGAGGTTGGAAAGAAGGTGGAACGAACTACAGATTGAAGGGTCCTGTGGTTTACAAGTGTGTGAGAGTAGGACCATGATGGTTGTTCATGGAGTAGGTTATCTTACATTTATATGGCTTCATCTCCAGGGTGGCAATAGTGGGTGTACAGTTGTTCATCTGGAAAACAGTACACTAAGCCATAAGTAATTCATAAATAATATAAGAATAAACTTTGGCCCTAGCTGGTTTGGCTCAGTGGATAGAGCATTAGCCTGTGGACTGAAGGGTCCCGGGTTCAATTCTGGCCAAGGGCACATGCTCTGGTTGTGGGCTCGATCCTCAGTAGGGGTTGTGCAGGAGGCAGGCGGTCAGTGATTCTCATCATTGATGTTTCTCTCTTTCCCTCTCCCTTCCTCTCTGAAATCAATAAAGAAATATATTGTTTAAAAAAGAATAAACTGTTTATTGTACTCACAACTATAACCATACTTTTGCACCACCAGAAGTATTTATGAAAATTTTCATTTTGTAAGTTATATTTTCTTTCACTTTGTATGTCAGCTTGGAAGTAAATTACAGTTATGCCTGGCTGGCATCGCTCAGGGGTTGAGCATTGACTTGTCAGCCAGGAGGTCACGGTTCGATTCCCGGTCAGGGCACACGCCCCGATTATGGGCTCGACCCCCCCCCAGTGCGGGTTATGCAGGAGGCAGCTGATCAATGATTCTCTCTCATCATTGATGTTTTTTTTTCTCTCTCCCTTTCCCTTCCTCTCTGAAATCAATACAAATATATTAAAAAAAGAGAAGTAAATACAATAAAAATATTACAAAAATATTTGTTATTATAAATTAACAAAATATACTTGATAATCACATGTAGATAATCAGAATATGACTTGTGCTTTGAGTTCAGTATTTTAGCTAGCAGAGTAAAAATTAAAAAATAATTTTTACTGATGTAGATTTTCACTTCATTGCCATTAACAACTGGATGTGTAACTTGGGATAAATGAGTTTAATTTTTAAAATGCTAACCTTAAACAAACATGGAGTATTAAGTGCCAGAGCCTTTGCTTGGGCTGTGGGTGACTTAGTTGTGGTTTCTACTGCTAAGAAGTTGCATCCCAGCAGAGTGGTCTTTTTCCTTTGTGTAAAATTGGGGTGATATACTTGTCTAGAGG
The DNA here is from genome assembly GCF_014108245.1 of Pipistrellus kuhlii. Classification (NCBI taxonomy): domain Eukaryota; kingdom Metazoa; phylum Chordata; class Mammalia; order Chiroptera; family Vespertilionidae; genus Pipistrellus; species Pipistrellus kuhlii. The sequence continues at coordinate 342,736 of NW_023425515.1, forward strand.
AATACTTGACAACAGGGGATGTGGTCTTGGAGGAAGGCTCTAACATACATAGGAAGTAACTCCCAGAAAAGTGAATTACCCTACCGGACGATGTGTCCCAGGCTAAATTGCATGAGATAAAATACAGGAAAACGCTGGATACAAATTATAAATCTTTATGGAGGGGTAATTATGTTGGCTTCATGTCTTATGCTTAAAATGCCAATTTCATTTTCTTTTCCAGGCAAACAACATGGGTGTTGGAGTGGTGGGAATTATAGAGTGTAATTTCCTAAAGCCAACTCATAATAAGCAAGATTTCGACTATACTAATGAGTACAGGTGTGTTGCCTCTTTAACTTTTTGCCTTTTCATGCTTTGTTTTGGAGATGCTTTCATCACTTTTTCTGAGGATGTTTTTATCCTGTGGGTGTGTTTACCTGGTGGGACCTTAAGAAAATGAGTAGATGAAAGGCTTGCACAGAAGACACATTTAGCCGTCACCTTCCATCCTAGACGTTGTGTCCTACAAATAGAAATATAGTCTCCTGTCTTGACTAATGAAATAGTTCTGAGAGTCCCGGGAAATATGGCCATTAATGTTAGTTGTAAAGTAGGGCCGCACTACCAGACCTAATGAGCATATGTTCTGGAGTAGAATGCACATGTCATGTAAATATTTGTGGCAAAGACAAATGCCATTGGCCCTCTCCTTAAATAAAGAAAAACACACCCAGAAAACGGAAGGAAGGAAATAAAGATAACTGCAAAATCAGTGAATTAAGAACCACATATAATATAGAAAATAAATATATCACTCAGAGTTCAGTCCTGAGATGGCTAAGCCTGTTATCTGAACAGGGACAATTTAATACAAGGAATTCTTAACTGTGTCAATGTAAGGAAAGTTCAGGCCTAAAGAGAATTTTGTAAGTTTATTTGAGCCAACTGTGGACTATTCCCAGGAAGCAGAATCTTAGAGGACTGAGGAAACGCTCCAGAGAAGGCCGCTTTGTACCTCGTTTCATACATGGCCATCTGAGGAGCTGGAGGAAGCACAGGGGAGGCGGGAATCTCTGGGACGGAGAAAAGGAATAGCCATGCTTCCCTTCCCTTTGTGGGTGAGGACAGTTGACAGTCAACAACAAACATAGTGAGTAACAAGCCAGGAGGGTCCCGTGGGGCTGCTCTGGTAGGAAGTGACGTGACATTCCAAAGGAATGCTGTCCTGGTACAAGAAGACAATGGATAGGCTCAGTGAAGGCGAGGATGACCTGTGTCAAGGAGGCACTGGCCTTGGGACATGACCAGTTTCTAGCCGGGACGTTTTAATTCCACACCGTCCTGTGTGGTTGCTTTGGGTGTGTGATTTTTAGTTTGTGGCCCCCTTTTATTGCCCACATCTAGAACAGTAGAAAGTGATTACTAACGGGTAAAGGTAAAAAGAGGAGCTGCTAACCTCCGGGGTGAAAAGGAGGAAACAGGCAGGGAACTAGGAGGTTCCGATCTCTGGAGGCCACGAGAAACAGCAAGCCGCCTGCTTGACCAGTGGGCCTGTCCTGGGCCTGCTCTTGCCAGGCTGCGGTGGGCTGGAGCTGGATGGTGAAGATCTGGCTCAGCAGGAACCCGGGTTCCAGGCCTGCTCTCCTGCCCGGGCAGAGTGAGGTCAGGGCCTGCGGAGCTCCTCAGGCTGCTGTGCCCGGCCCCCTGAGCCCGGGAGCACTCGGAGCGGCTCCCCCTGCAGGCCCCTCGCTCCAGCCCAGCTCACCTGGCTCAGGTGGCAAAGGCACTGCATCACAGAGCTGAGCAAGAGGTCTGGCTTTGAGCTGAGGGACAATAAATTGATAAGTGACATAATAAAAGAGCTCGAAGTTTCTTTGATAAGATTAATAGTCTGTAAATATCTGGTAAGACAAAGCAATTAAGGAAATAAAGGAGAAAACCGCAGTTGTCAGTATCAGAAATGAAATAGAGGACAGTACTGTAGGTCTATAGACAAAACTTTATGAAAGGGATAGCGTAATTTGTCATTATTTTAGATAATAACACATTCCTTTGGAATTAAATAAATTTTTAGAAAAATGATTACATATGAAATTCAAAGATTTAAAAAAAGTCCTTTATAAACTTGCATAACTTTGGTAGTGAACTCATGAATATGTTACAAGAAAATAAGTTGATGTCAATCTTTCCTGATCAAGATATAAAAATTTTAAAATAATAACAAATAGCATCCACTGAAATGTAAAAGGTATGATACATTTAAACCAAGGGGATGAATTGCAAGATGGTATGGGTGGTTTTTAACATTCAAAATTCAGTGTTATTCATCACATTGATTTAGAAAACTCTGATCGATATTTTCATAGGTGCAGAAAAATCAATTGATAAAAACAACACCCATTTGTGATTTAGAAAAAAAAGGAACATTTACAAAATTATTAATAGAAAGGGCATAGTAACAGTGGTTATTTACAAATAACAATACAGAGTATTTACAAAAAGAGCAGGCATCGTTTCTAACGGTGAATAATCAATAGCTTTCCCCAAGAGTGAGAATGAGATAAAGACATCATCTCTTTACAGTTGTTCTGGAGGAAATAACCCATACAATAAGGCAAGAAAAAGCAATGAAAGTTAGAAGGGTTGGGAAGGAACACATAAAGATGTGTGCAGATGATAATATGTAGAAAGTCTGGAATTAAGGAACAAATAATATGTATTCTAAAGTTGCTGGATAAGTATTCAGAAATCAGTGCACTAGCAACAACAGCTAAACAACATGATATTAAAATCAATAAAAGCATCATAAAGACAAGTACTTCAGAGGAAATTAAATACACAAAGACCTCGATAACACTGAAAACCACAAAACATTGTGGAATGAAATTTAAGACCTAAATAAGTAGGTATACTATGTTGAAGAATTGGAACACTGGGTATTATGAAGTGTCAGTTTTTCTCCAAAATAATTAAATGCAATTTCAGTTTTAAAAAGAACCAAAAAAAGAACAACCCATTAGGTGTGTGTGGATATTGATAAATTGATAGGCTTAATCTAAACTTCCAAGTAGACAGAAGACTGAAAACAGTTAAGACAGTCATTAAAAAACAGCGAAGCAAGAAGATTCATAGTACTAAATAACTCTTAGAAAGCTGTAGTAGCTAAGAAAGCGGGTGTTAATGAAAGGGTAGACAGTCTAGTGAAATGGAGTAGAGAAGTCAAAAAACAACCCCCAATTTTCACACATATGCTGTGGCAAAGGTGGCATTAGAGTGCGGTAAGAAAATGGTCATCTTTCCAAAAGAGACCAGGTCAATTGGCTGTCTGTACAAATAAAATGAACTTTAACTCCTGCCTCTACAATGAAGCGAAAGGCCAGCTCTTCAATGGATTGTAGACCTAAATGAGACAAAATCAAAATGGAAACAGGCATACTTTTATAATTTTTTTATTATTATTATTTTTAAAAAATATATTTTATTCATTTTGTACAGAGAGGAAGGGAGAGAGAGAGTTAGAAACATCTATGAGAGAGAGTCATCGATCAGCTGCCTTTTGCACACCCCCTACTGGGGATATGCCTGCAACCAAGGTACATGCCCTTGACCAGAATCAAACCCAGGACCCTTCAGTTCCCAAGCTGACTCTCTATCCATTGAGCCAAACCGATCTCGGCATACTTTTATAATCTTTAGTTAGGCAGGTTCTTTAAACAAGATGTAAAAAGCTTCACTCATAATGAGCAAAAGTGGATATATTATTTACAGTGAAGACAAGCAAATGCTGGCAACATGTAGGCAGTTGGAGCTCTCATCGTACATTGCTGTGGGATATAAAACTGTTGATTGTTCATTTTTGAAAACTATTAGGCTGTCAAGTAAATGCTCACAACAGGACCCTGCAGTTCCTCTCCTACGTATACTCTCAACAGAATTGGTTGCAGTGTCATGGATGAGGAGTAGAGGTGATGAGAAAAAGAGACGAGGAAGAACTGTGGCTTTAGTCTTGTTTATTTCAGTTGGTCCCATTGACTTGCTTTGTAACATCTTACGGGGCTTGGGGTGGTGAACACACAGTGCAGTAAACACATGATGTATTATTATACAGTTGTATACCTGAAACCTATGTAATTTTATTAGCCAATGTCGTGCTAATAAACTCAATTAAGAAAAGACATCTTACTGTGGGAGAAGTGAAAGTCTTTAATTGTGGGACAGAAGCTATTTGAAATATATTTGCTGGTAATGGTTGCATACTTTCATGCACAAAAAGTTAAGAGTTTGACTTGAATTGAAGCGTGGGCAGTTGGAGTTGAAATTCAGAGAGCCTGTCACCATAATTGGTTGTTACCATAATGTGGTTGTCACCATGATTGGTGGCCGCATTCTTCCACAAGGGACCCAAAGTGTTACATTGTGTCTTCCTCCCAGAGGCCCCTTGTTCTGCACCAGGAGCTTAAAAAGGTCCTTTCTAGAAAATTGCTGTTACATTGAGTGTTTTTTATTAATTGTACTTTTGGGGGTCCTTTGTTCCTACTCCTTACCCTCCCATGTCCACCTGATCATTGCTAAATTGTGCTTTCTCTGTGTTTGACAAAGATTTAATCTGATCATTATTTTTTCTTAAATTGGTTTCATAATTTACTTTTCAGGCTTACAATACTAGCACTGGGAGATAAACTGAATGATTACTGGAATGAAATGAAAGTGAAGAAAAATGCAGAATACCCTCTAAATTTGCCTGTTGAAGATATACAGTAAGTTTACATTAAAAAGTCAACTCTCTCTATTATCAAGATGTAGAAGGTACAGTTGATGTTAGAGGGTGCAGTGACTGTGTAGTGTTTACACTTGACTCTCACCCAAAGTAAGTAATAAATTCTATAGTTTAAATCAGCAGACCATAAAATAACTTGATGTATAGGCCCTGGCCAGGCAAGCTCAGTTGGTTAGAGCGTTGTCCCTGGATGACAAGGTTTTGGGTTCAATGTCCAGTCAGGGGATGTACAAGGAGCAACCAATAATGCAGAAATGAGTGGAACAATGACAATGTTTCCCTTCCTCCCTTTCTCCCTCTCTAAAAATCAATAAAAACATTTTAGAATAGTGAACTAATGAATATATATATTTATACATAGTCACAAAAGATTCATGATTATGAAGTTTTTACCCATGTGTTGTATTATCTCATAAACCAGTCTTGAGTTTGGATTCTAGTTTTGCTGCTTAAGTAACCATGTGACATTGAATTTCTTACTTCGCCTCTTCTAAGCTTCTATTTCTCCTAGGATTGTAAGAATCCTATATAATAAAAGCCTAATATGCAAATCGAATGAACAGCAGAACGACCTGTGGAATGACTGGTCTCTGATTTTCACTGACCACCAGGGGACAGAAGCTCAATGCAGGAGCTGCCCCCAGCCCACAGGTTCCAGGCCAGCCAAGGCGAGTGCCAGCGGGGCTCCCAATTTCCCGCTGGCCCTGATCATCAGACTAGGAGAAGACTCCCCCCATGCATGAATTTTGTGCACTGGACCTCTAGTTAAAAGATATGTGTGACAAACTCAGAAGCCCACTGAGCACATAGTAATAATCCTATGAATGAGTACTGTTGTTTACTGTGTGTACCAATGGGAAGATATTCAAGATGTATAATGAAAAACAAAGATAGAGCCCTAACTATCTTTGGCTCAGTGGATAGTGTGTCAGCCTGCATACTGAAGGGTCCCCGGTTCGATTCCCGTCAAGGGCATGTACCTTGGTTGCAGGCACATCCCCAGAAAGAGGTGTGCAGGAGGCAGCTGATCGATGTTTCTTTCTCATTCTTGTTAATAACTCTCTATTCCTTTCCCTTCCTCTCTGTAAAAAGTCAATGAAATATATTTTTAAAAAAAGAAAAAAGAGAAGAAAAAGGAAGATACAACTTGGTGTATTAATTTCTTATTTATTTTGTGTGTGTCTACACATGCAATAATGTAACCTCCTGAAATCAATTTATACTTATTTATAAGCTTCTGGACTGTTTGAAGATTCATCTAATTGTATACATGCATTTTTCAAAACTACATTTAAAAAATTACAGGCACTAAGATGAAGTCTTTATATGTTAAATGAGTCTCAAATTTTTTACAGGATCAGTGTAATTATTAAGTGATAAAAATAAGAAAGTACTTTATGAACTGAAAGAACATATAAATTTTAAGTTGTTCAGAGATGTGCTGTAATAGAGGATAAAACGTAGTACAATTGTAAAAAGTTGCTTAAACTGTAGTAATACAACTTGTCTGTTTTCTGTACTGGGGATTTATTTTGCTAAGAAATATACTAGAGGCCCAGTGCACGAATTCGTGCACGGTGCGGTCCGGCCATCCTGGCCCCAATAGGTGGATGAGGGCTGGGCCTGTGGGGAGGAGGAGAGGGCAGGGGGTTAGCCAGCAGTCCTGCCCCAATCGGGGTTGGCTTGGCTGGGGGGAGGGGCTGCAGGCAATTGTCTGGTGGGCCTTGTCCCCAATTGGGGGGGGGGGCTGGGGCGAGGGGCTGTGGTCCTATTGGGATGGGATAGGCTGGCTCCACACCCCGATTAGGCCTCTTCAAGGGCTCATTGGGCATCATAGCAACCGTTTGGTTGTTGGGGCGTTCTGGTCGCTGGCTTTTATATATATTATAGATTTGTCTTCGCAGGTACAAACACTAAATTTCAGAGCAAGGCATTTGAAATATTTTGAGTTGTTTTGAGTTTTTATTATCTTGGAGTAAGTTTAATAGTATGCTGTTAAATAATATACTTAAGTAATTTAAATTGCCCTGTCGCCAGTGGATAGAGCTCAGTGGATAGAGCGTCAGCCTGTGGACTGAAAGGTCCCAGGTTTGATTCCGGTCAAGGGCATGTAACTTGGTTGCGGGCACATCCCCAGTAAGGGGGGTATGCAGGAGGCAGCTGATGGATGTTTCTCTCCCATAGATGTTTCTAGCTCTCTATCCTTCTCCTTTCCTCTCTGTAAAAAAATCAATAAAATATATATATTTTAAAAAATAAATTGCCCTGTCATTTTTAATCTTTTGAAGGTAATCAAAATTGTTTTAACTTGCTGTACACAATAATAGATGTCATGAGTTTTCAGAGACAATTAAATAAGAGGGGCATTTTATTATGGAAATAATATGGAAAAGCTAATGGAAGTGTACTTAGCATCATGTTTCCATGCTAATATATATTTTTTTATTACAGGAAACGTCCTGACCAGACATGGGTTCAATGTGATTCCTGTCTAAAGTGGCGAAAATTACCAGATGGGATAGATCATCTCCCAGAAAAATGGTATTGCTCCAATAACCCTGACCCACAGTTCAGGTACCAGATAGTTGGGAGTGGCCTATTTGGAAAGAAGGAAATACTGTTCCAGTTGTGTGACTCGGCACTGCTGACCTGCTCTTCCTGTGATTTTTATGACTAGAAATTGTGATGTTCCGGAAGAACCTGAAGATGAAGATTTGGTGCATCCGACGTATGAAAAAACCTACAAGAAGAGGTGAGGGTGGCACTGATTTGCGGTGGGAGAAAAATTAATGCATTTGCAGTATTTGCTGATTTGAACAGTGGGGTGGAGGTTGGGGGTTAGAGGGACCTTCATTCTGCTGTCAAAAATCTGCCTGCGACTTAAGCTGTCCCTCTGTGTGCATGGTTGGCTGAATCTGCAGATGTGAAACCTAAGGATGCAGAGGTTTGACTGTTTATTGAGAACAAGTCTGTGTTTCGCTCAGACCCTTGTTCATGGGTTGTGTACAGCCAAAAAGATTATGACCCAAGAAAATAATTTGTTGGGTGCATAACAGCAAGTGGGTTTTAAAAAAAGTTGATGCTGTGGACACCTCTTTTTGTCATCCCTGTTTATTGCTGCCCTATGTACAAGGTAGTTTGCATACAGATAGTTTGTCTTTTGGGGCCACGGATCATGAGTGAATACTGTCCTTTATGAGCTTACCAGAGGCCCGGTGCATGAAATTCATGCACAGGGATGGGTATCCCTCAGTACAGCCTGCACTCTCTCCATTCTGGGATCCCTCTCACTATCCACGACTGCTGGCACCCAACTGCTTGCATGCATGCCTGCGTGATCATTCCCTAATTACTCCACTGCCAGACTCATCGATACCTAACAGCTCCTCAGTCGGTCCAATTGCCCCATACTGCCCTTCCCTGCTGGCCTGATCGCTATCAACTGCTCTCCTCTGCCAGCCGGGTCACCCCCAACTGCCCTTCCCTGCAGGCTTGGTCCCCCACAACTGCCATCCCATGGTGGCCTGGTGCCCTCCAACTTCCCTCCACTGCAGGCCTGGTTGCCCCCAACTGCCCTCCCCTGCTGGCCCAGTAACCCCTGCTGGCCTGGCCATCCCTATTTGCCCTCCCTGCCATCTTGTGTCCACATGGGTACAGCCATCTTTGACTTTATGGGGGTGGCCATCTTGTATTTTGCAGTGATGGGGAATTTACATATTACTCTTTTTTTTTTTTTTAATAAATCTTTATTGTTCATATTATTACAAATGTTCCTCATTTTTCCCCCCTCCACCAGGTTCCCACCCCACCCTCTGCCCTTTCCCCACCCCCTATTGTCCTCATTCATAGGTGCACAGTTTTTGTTCAGGGTCTTCCCGCATCCCCCCACTCCCTTTTCCCCCGAGAATCGTCAGTCCACTCCCCTTCCATACCTCTGATTCTATTATATTCAGCAGTTATTATTGTTCATCAGGTTTTTTAATTCCCTTGGCTTTAAGTTTCACTTTTTGATAGTTACGTATTTGCTGATCATAATTTTTATCTTTATCTTCTTCCTCTTCCTAAAGAACCCCTTTCAGCAATTCATATAATTCTGGTTTGGCGGTGATGAACTCCTTTAGCTTTTTTTTATTTGTGAAGCTCTTTATCTGGCCTTCGATTCTGAGTGATAGCTTTGCTGGGTAGAGTATTTTTGGCTGTAGGTTCTTGCTATCCATCACCTTGAATATTTCTTGCCATTCCCATCTGTCCTGCATGGTTTCTGTTGAGAAATCAGCTGACAATCGTATGAGTGCTCCTTTATAGGTAACTACCTGCTTTTCTCTTGCTGCTTTTATTTACTTACTTACTTACTTACTTACTAAATATATTGATTTTTTTTACAGAGACGAAGAGAGAGGGATAGAGAGTTAGAAACATCGATGAGAGAGAATCATCGATCAGCTGCCTCTTGCACAACCCCTACTGGGGATGTGCCCAAAACTAAGGTACATGCCCTTGACTGGAATCAAACCCGGGACCCTCCAGTCTGCAGGCTGATGCTCTATCCACTGAGCCAAACCGGTCTCGGCTCTTGCTGCTTTTAATATTCTCTCTTTGTCTTTTGCTCTTGGAATTTTAATTATGGTGTGTCTTGGTGTGGTCCTCTTTGGATTCCTTTTGTTTGGGGTTCTGTGCCCTTCCTTGACTTGTAAGTCTAATTCTTTCACCAGGTGGGGGAAGTTTTCTGTCACTATTTCTTTCAGTATGTTTCGGTATCTTGCTCTCTCTCTTCTTCAGGGACCCCTATAAATCTGATGTTGGTTCGTTTGAAATTGTCCCAGAGGTTTCTTACACTATTTTCAACTTTCTGGATTCTCTTATCTTCTTCTGTGGAGGAGTGTCCTCTTGCTCTTTGTGTTTCAAATCTTTGACTGGATTCTTGCGATTTCTGTATAATATTTTTTATTTCAGACAATGTATTCTTTATTTCTAGTTGATCCCTTTTCATATTCTCATAGGTCTCATTTATTTTATCGGCCTTTTCTATTAGGTCTAGTAATAATGTCGTTTTCTAATATTTTTTTTAAATCGAATTTATTTAAACAATACAACAAAATTTAATCAACAATATAGTTGCCGTTGTTTTCTACTACTTGTGCCCAACGCTCAGGAAGCATTTTAATCCCTCTGTTGTAAAATTCTTGTGATTTTGATGCAAAAAATTCGGTCAATGCATTTTTGAGGCATTCTTCATTATTAAATTTTTTTTCCAAGAAGAAAGTTTTGCAAAGAACGAAACAAATGGTAATCGGAAGGGGCAATATCAGGAGAATATGCAGGTTGAGGGAGAACTTCCCATTCCAACTGGCGCAGTTTTTCAGCAGTGATTCTTGCAGTATGCGGTCGTGCGTTATCGTGGTGAAGAATTACGCCCTTCCAATTAATCAGCGCGGGTTCTTTTTCTCTTAAAGCTTGGGCTAACCTTTCCAATTGGGCACTATACACCATTTGGTTAGATGGTAAAAGTTCATAATGAAGAATTCCTTTAAAATTCCACCAAACACACAACATCACTTTTTTCGCATGCAAGTCAGGTTTTGGCGTGGGCTGCGGAGCCTCATTTTTGTCCAACCATTGAGGCCGCCTTTTCAAATTAACATACAGCACCCATTTTTCATCTCAGGTAACAATTTGCTCTAAAAACGGCAAACAGTTTTGACGAGAGAGGAGCGAACTGCAAATTGTGACTCTTTGATTACGGTTGTTGTTGGTCAACTCATGAGGAACCCATTTTCCAAACTTTTGGACTTTGCCAAGTGCACGCAATTGATTGGAAATTGTTTTTTGTGAACAATTGAAAGTTGTCGCAAGCTCTTGTTGGGTAATTTGAGGATTTTGCACCAAAAGAGCTTGAAGAGCTTCTTGATCAAAATTGGACACACGGCCTCGACCACTCTTGTCATCTAACGAAAAATTTCCCTCGCGAAATTTCTCAAACCAACGCTGGCATTTTCTGGCGCTAACTGCATCTTGATCAAGAGCACTATAGATGTTTTTTGCAGCCTCACTTGCTTTTCTTCCTAATTGGAACTCGTAAAGCATGCAGTGCCGAATATGCTCTTCATCCGCCATCTTCTTAGCCCTAGTTTTGCAACAAAAACCAAACCAAACACAAACTTTTTCAAGCAAAACTTGTTAATTGCACTTCATACGTTCTGTAGATACCACGTGTTTGAAGGTTATGTCAATACAAGTCAACACCAAGCAAGATTTTAAACGAATGTTTAAAAACGACATTAATTATTACTAGACCCGATAGGAAATTCTTGAAAAACCTTATAAGCGTGGTTTTGAACTCTATATCCAGTTGCTTCTTGTCCTCCATTTCTTTTGTTTGTCATCTGTTTCCTTGTCTCGGCATTTTCATAGCTTCCCTGAGTTGGTAGGTGGCTTTGTGTGCTAAGGTGTCCTATATGGTTCAGTGGGTCAGCCTCCCAGTTACCTGAGGTGGACAGTCTTGGTGTAGCCCTTTGTGGGCTGAGTGTGCAGTCTTGTTGTTAAGCCTTGCTTGTTGTTGGTATCAATGGGAACCGTTGATCTCCAAGCCAGTGGGCTATGAGGATCAGAAGTGTCTCAGCTAGGAGGGTTTCTGTATTCCGCTTGAATGGGGCGGAGTCTCGGGGTGGCACAGTTAAGGTTTGTTGAATCCTGCAAAATTGGTTGGAGGTGTGTGCACCTCTTTGGTATAGGCGCAGACAAGCTTTGGATTCCTGTCTGTCCCTTGCTAGGAGAGTCCTATTCGCAGCGAACGAGAAAGCTAGCCACTGGAAGGGCTTCTGTGTCCTGCTTGGATGGGGCGGAATTTCGGGTGGTGCAGACAAGCTTTATTCAGCCCCTCCCTATGAGGGTCTGGTTTCTGAGTCCCACAGTAATGGCCGCTGGCTTCACACACCTCCAAGAGATCTCTGCCCACTGCCCGACAGTCTGGCCTCTCCCTATCTGGGGCCGTCTATCAGCGCAATAAGGTGGTTCTGTTTTCCTCCCAAATAAGAAAGCTAGCCGCACATTAGCTGTCCGCCCTCTCCGCGCGCGGTGAGTAAGCCAGTAGCAAACTTGGCCCGCCCTCTCTGCGCTCCGCAAGCAAGCCAGCAGAGAAATCGGGTGGCTGCCTTTTCACACGCACAGTTCTCTGCACCTTCACAGTTCCTGAGGTTCAGCGTGCCTTCTCTCTTCTTCCCAGATGGCAGAGCCTCCTCTCAGCTGGCTGTCCGGCGCTTCAGGGCGATGTTTCTCCTGTTTTCCAGTTTTAAATTCAAACTTGTTGTGGTAGGCTGCATTCGGGTGTCTGCCCTGTGCCGCCATCTTGGTTTCTCTCCCTGCATATTACTCTTTTATTGGATAGGATAGTCTAACAGGGAAGGTGAGATAAGAATATTACCATTTAGAAGTTAACAAATACCATGCAAGGCATGATCTAGACCAGTGGTCGGCAAACTCATTAGTCAGCAGAGCCAAATATCAGTAGTACAATAATTGAAATTTCTTTTGAGAGCCCAATTTTTTAAACTTAAATTACTTCTAATGCCTCTTATTCAAAATAGACTCGCCCAGGCCGTGGTATTTTGTGGAAGAGCCACACTCAAGGGGCCAAAGAGCCGCATGTGGCTTGGGAGCCGCAGTTTGCCGACCACTGTGTTAGTCCTATTGGGAAGGCCATAAGGAGGATTACTTCTGGCCCCAGGATGCAGAGGGCAACATGGTTCAGGGAGATTCATGAAGGACATGTTTGTAACAGGCCTTGAAGGTAGGATGAGAATGCACAGGGCACAATGATTTGTCGGTTAAACTAGAGGAAGTATGTGAGTGGTCACGTGGAAATAGAGGTGGGCTAGGGATGTTAGGTCATGAGTGATGGTGGTCAGCCTCGGTGAACTTAGATTAAAGTGCTGCACACATAGGGCAGAGTTCACAGCACTTTCTGGAACTTTCGATTTATGGTGCACTGTTTAAATCCAGCAGGACGGGGCTCCACAGACCAGTGAGGCCTGTGTGGAATTCCCGTTCCAAGGCCTGTGAACAGTGGGGAGGACAGCTGAGGCCCGGGCGTTAGTGGTGGGAGTCAGTCAGAGGTGAAGGCGCACTGATGCACCTCTGATTCCAGTGTGCGCGTCCCGGGGACGTGGGGGTGAGATGTCCAGGAGATGTAAATATCTTTTCCTTTCTTCTTCTTCTTTTTTTTAAGAGACAAGGACAGATTCAGGATCAGACAACTGGAGAGGATCCCTCAGGTAATGAAGCCTTCCATTTGATAGCCGGGTCTCCTATTGCGTAGAAATTACTTCAACACATTGTTTTTGTTAATCCTCACATGAGGATATTCCCCCCCCCCCCCTTTTTTTTTTTTACAGGAGTTGCCCGGGGCGCAGTCGGGGCGGGGGGGGGGGGGGGGGGGGAAGGGGAGAAAAAGAGAAATATCCATTGGTTGCCTCACAGGCCTCAAACCAGGCTCCTGACTGGGAATCAAACCCGAGGGCTGACTCTTAACCACTGAGGCAAACCCGGCTAGGGCACGGATATTTTTAAAGATTGGGAGTTGCATGCAAATTGAAGTGATCATGTTCTTTCAGTTCAAGCATTTCTCTTTACTTATACTCCTCCTTGTCCACTTTCCAACCCTGACTTCTTAACCCAACAACTTCATTCAATCTGTTCCAAAAACAAACAAACAAAATGTTTTAAGAGAAGAGGGAGGAGAGAGAGAGAAATATCACCAATGAGAGAGAGACATTGATTGACTGATCACTTGACTCCCTCCTGCTCACCTCCTACTGGGGATCAAGCCTGAAACCCCGTCATGTGCCTTGATCAGGAATCTGCAACCTTTTGGGTTGATGCCCAACCACTGAGCCACACTTGCGGTGCTAAACTGTTGTTCAGTTTTATTATTTAGTGGGGCATCCTTTTTTTTTTTTTAATATCTAATTTTATTGATTTTAGAAAGGAAGGGAGAGGGAGAAAGGGGAACATCCATGATGAGAAAGAATGCCTCCTGCATGCCCCCTACTGGGGATTGAGCCAGCAATCTGGACATGTGCCCTTGACCGGGAATTGAACCTGGGACCCTTCAGTCTGCAGGCCGACGCTCTATCCACTTAGCCACACCGGCCAAGGCAGGGCATCTTCTGAGGAAAGGCAGACATTCTTTTTAGAACCTGTTGCTAGGCAGTCAAGGAAAGGTATGTAGGACTCCCAGGAGCTAAGTTCTAGTCCTAACCTGGACCGAAGCTGTGGGGTGTTCTTTGTCTCTGTTGACCACTCTCCCCGCCCCTTTCTTCCTTTCTGATTGCTTACTGGTGCTGAGGAGCCTGTTCTGAGTATGTGACTAGGTGCTCCTGCTTGTGTGGAAGTTTTGATCTGCTGCAGATGTGTATGTTTGCTTATAATTATGTTGAAATGTTTTCTTGTATAAAGCTTAGGGTTAGGGTGAGAACAGAACTGGGATATAAGGATAGTGGGTTTACTTGTTTTTAAAAGCAGTATCCTTATGACTGTCTTTAACTTATTTCTCTTAGAAAAAACGTTTTTATTATATCTACGTAAGTTCTCTATATACTACAGGGCCAACTGATCCTTTCTGTAAAAGACCAGATAGTGAACGTTTTGGGCTTTGTGGACTACATATAGTCTCCATTGCATATTTTTCATTTGTTTTATTCACACCTTAATAAACATAAATCCATTCTTAGCTCACTTGCAGAATGGATGTGGCTCTTGGCCTGTTGTGTTTTGCTCCCCAGTGTAGCACAAGGAGGTGACAGGGTAGGATAGTTGACAGCATCTTCTGCATAAGGAGAAAAGGGAAAAAAAATGTATTGTGTTTTGGACCTTGAACATTAAAAAAAATTCCTTTAAGAAAAGTTTTTTCTCCCTCCAACAGATTGATACTGAACTGTTGTTTCGAACAATATCTTTGCCAAGTCAAAGTTTTTCTCCCGCGAAGGACAGTGTTCCAAGAGGACATAGTTCCGAACCAGCGACCACTTATGCAGCAAGACTTGTAAACAACAGGAGCTCACCCCAGGCTGAGCCTGAGAGCAACAGGTCAGTGGCAGAATGTGCTTCCCGTTCGGGGCGACAATTAAACAGCCTTTCCTGGGCCCTCGCAGGCACATCTAAGAAACTGTAGTTTAGGTGTATTAAAAGTCTTAAGGACAGGTGAATGCTCACAGTATCCACATGTACTTATCATATCCCACTTTTGCCACCTATTTAAATCAATTACAAATATTAATTGTATTTATTGTGGAATTTCATCAAATTGTTACCTCTGAGATTTCCGATAGCATGAAATATTCTGCCTTTTCTTTTTTACTCCTCACCCAAGGATGTTTTTATTGATTTTTTTTTTTCTTTTTTTTTTTGAGAGAGAGAGAGAGAGAGAGAGAGGGGAACATCATTGTGAGAGGGAAAGATTGATTGGTTGCCTCCTTACATGTCCTGACTGGGAATGGAACCTGCTCATTTTTGTTATATGGGGTGATGCTCCAACCAACTGAGCTACACTGGCCAGGGCAGTTTCTGCTTTTTAGGATTGTCAGTAACGGAGTAAAGAAGAAAACAAAATAATTAAGAGTATTCTATATAATAAAAGACTAATATGCAAATTGTCCCCTCTATAGGAACTTCGACCAGGAGGTGGGGCTGGCCTGCCAACCAACTGTAGCCCCTTCCCCTGCCACGCCCTGATCAGGCCCCCTCCCTCCCCAATCCGGGCCTGCAGGCCGGATCCCATCTGTGCACGAATCCGTGCACCAGGCCTCTAGTAATATTATAATGTCAGATGTGAACTATACATTTTTAGCATAGCCCGTGACACTGTATTTTGGATGAGTGGTTGGTGAAGGAAGGGATAAAAAGGATGAGTGGTAGTGGTTTGAACAATTAGTTAGCTCTCTTGACTGGAATGACTGGGAAGGCTCGTGATGAGGCTGTGCTTACTTCAGTTGGTTCCTGAAACCCTGAATGCAGGACTCTGTGCACAGGGCCCGTTCAGAGGGAAGGAAAGAACAGGTGAGGTGAGTGGACTGGTGGATCAGACCGATACACCTGATGCTTATTGTTGAAAGAAACATTGGAACAAGATTCTCTGAGATAGTGATGCTAGATTTTTGCAGAGGTTTTGTGACCTTCATTAAATTCTCCAAGGGATTTGTGACCTTAGGAAACAGAAAGAATTGCCTTTGTGCATAGGCACATGGAGCTGCCCTTCCAGCTCACGTTTAGGGACTTCTTTTGGGGCCGGGCTGCTACTTAACTAGAAACTTGTGTGAAGTTTTAAAAACCAGTTTTCTTTGTATTCCTGGTTTTTCTTCATAAAGATGGTTCCAGACAAAGTAGGAAAAAGAAATATCTGTAGTTTACAGAGAAAAAATGATGGAATTTATTTTTAAAAGTGACTATCATTAAAATGGAAGAAGAGAATAGAGGAAGTTTTTAACGCCTATCCTCAAATTCATAGAGTCAGAGTCTGTGACAATGACAAATTAGGAGTAAGCCTGGTAAGAAAAATAATGGGGCAATTTCCAATCCACTGGCTCACTCCGGAGATCTCTGGACAGATGAGAACCTGGAGACACCAGTTCTTCTGAAGGTGAAAACTAGGCCGAGGACAGGAGGCTTGCTTGCTCTCCTCCGTGTCAGGAGGTGGGAAGGGGACCTTCTGGACCAGTGTTTTCTGCTGAAGATGTCCGGGCGCCACTGCTTTGAAAACAGGAGTGAGCAAATATTTGAATACTGAGCGGGAGAAACCCCTCTTCCTCCCTCACTGGGTTCCCCAGATAAAGCTCTGGATGTGCAGTGTCTGCGTGCTCTTGAATCGCAAGCCCACCCTCACTCTGAAATAGAAAGAGAGGGCCAAGGATCACCATGTACAAATGGGAGGAAGGGCATGAAGAAACCACGTGACATTGGCTGGGAGGTGGGGAGATGTTGGACAAGTGAGCCTCTTAGAACGGAAAGGTAAGTAGGTGGAGGTAGAAAAAGGGGGGACAGGAAGGTCAGCATCTGAATAGGGAATCCGAAAACGAAGGGAGGAAGTAATGGAAGAAAGCCTTCATTCCACTACACACACAGCACAATGTCTGGGGAAAGCGTCTTCCCACGTGCTTTTGTTTTTGTTTTTAAATGTATTTCTTTATTGATTTCAGAGAGGAAGGGAGAGGGAGGGAGAGAGAGAGAGAAACATCAGTGATGAGAGAGAATCCGCAGGCCCTTTACTGGGGATTGAGCCCACAAACCTGGGCACGTGCCCTTGGCTGGAATCAAACCTAGGACTCTTCGTTCTGCAGGCCGACGCTCTATCCAGTGAGCCAAACCTGTTAGGGCACGTCATGAAGTTTAGACACGGAGGAACAAACTGCACAAAGGCAGGCTGAGACTGGCAGCACACTGAGTGTATATGGGAATTGGATGCTTCTACAGTTTTGAGAAAGTAACTACCATCCTTAAAGTCTGTATAAAACCAAGCCAGTAAACACACGAGGTAAATAAAGATACCTTCATCAGCAAAGTTTTACATTTTTTATGTCCTGGTTATGCCTTCTCAAGATTTCATTAGAATTTGTACTCCTTCGATAGAGAATAAACCAAGAAAGGAAGTTCTTTCTTTGTTTTTAATCCTCCTCTTAGGATACATTTTTTATTTTAATTTAATTTTTGAAAGATAGTAAGGGAGGAAATAGAAATATTGATGTTGGAGAAAAGCATCAAGCCATAGCCTCCTTTATGCACCCCTACTGTGATCATTTCTGCAACCTAGGTACGTGCCCTGACTGGGAATCGAACCAGCAACCTTTGGGTGCAAGGGCTGATGTTCCAACCAATTGAGACACCTGGTTGGGGCAGAAAATCTTAAGTCAAGGAAACGTGAGGTCTGACACAGCAGGCCCAAACAGGAAACTAGTACAAATATCTTTTTAAAAGTGGTGCAAAAAGTAATCAACTGGTGATAAATTCCCAGAAACCTAAGGAAATGAAGAATATTGTGTTACATGAAAGGACAGGGCATACGGGTTTGCTCTGTGGCTCACTTGAT
Source organism: Pipistrellus kuhlii (assembly GCF_014108245.1). Lineage (NCBI taxonomy): Eukaryota > Metazoa > Chordata > Mammalia > Chiroptera > Vespertilionidae > Pipistrellus > Pipistrellus kuhlii. Next base: position 360,570 of record NW_023425515.1, read on the forward strand.
CACTGATTGTCAATGCAAATCGCGATGGGCAGATGGGATGGCAGTGCCACTCCCTGAGCTTTGGAATACAAAGGGGGACCTGAGGTGGTGGTGCGTTCTGGCTGGGACATGGGTACCTTGAAGTGCCCAGAGGACAGCGAATGAAGAGATGCTTTAAAGGCTCATCTGATGCTTTAAAGACCTCCCAGCAGTGTTTGTTCGGGTGTAGAGGGAGCAGAGGATCTGTACTCCATTAACTCACTGGGTAGAACCGTGCAATAACGTACCACTGTTGTAAAACACAGCATGAGTAAGTAGTTCTTCAAATTTTAAGATAGAATAATTCAAAGTCATCTATTTTGTTCATATCTATATTTCATAACTTAATTTGCATATAAAATCTTTTGCAGCATGAAACGGAGACTTTCTTCTCCTCGTTCCTCAATTTTGAATGCAAAGACTCCGAGATTGAGTAATCAAGCATTTGAAACTCCAGCTTATAAAGAGGATGATGAAGATGTCATCATCCTAGAAGAAAACAGTACTCCCAAGCCCGCCGTAGAGCATAATGCTGAAGCGAGACCGGAACAGAGGCACATCGAGCAAAATACTGTTCAGGATGAGCCTATGGGTGACTGTGAACCTTGTGACCAGACGAGTTCAACAGGCACCTTGCCATCCAGGTGTGAGCAGGCAACTGCTGTGGCCACCCAGACTGAAGTCCCAGGCCTGGTGGTTAAAAAGGAAGAAACTATTGAAGATGATGTCAATTTAAGAGACGATTCGGCGGCACCGCCATCCTGCGTGGAAGCTGAAGCGAAGCCACAGGAGGCGCCGCAGACCTTTGAGAAAGCTGTGGGTGATGCTGGGTGCCAGATAAGTGAACTCAGAAATGAGCTGCTGCTAGTTTCCCAAGAAAAAGAAGATTATAAAAGACAGTGTCATGTGTTCACTGACCAAATCAGGCTGTTACAACAAAGGATACTAGAAATGAATGACAAATACGTGAAGAAGGAAACTTGCCATCAATCTACTGAAACCGATGCTGTGTATTTACTTGAAAGTATTAATGGCAAATCTGAAAGTGTAGACCACATGGTATCTCAGTATCGGCAAGCTCTGGACGAAATAGAAAGGCTGAAAAAACAGTGCAGTGCTTTGCAGCACGTCAAGCATGAATGTAGTCAGTGTTCCAATAATGACAGTAAGAGCGAGGTGGATGAAATGGTTGTGCAGCTTGATGATGTATTTAGACAGCTGGACAAGTGCACTGTTGAGAGGGACCAGTATAAAAGTGAGGTGAGTTCTTTCACTCATCCTCCTGGTGGTCATGGGAATCCAGCGGTATCAACCTGAGACCACTGCCAGCTGCCAGAGTGAAGTACATAGCTCAGTCCGAATTTCCCCTGATTGCATGCCATGGTCCTGGCTCTCCACCGAGGATCAGCCTGCTGGGGGCATATGAAAATGTGTAGGGTAGTTTTGGTTCTTAAACTGTCTGTAGATGGGCAGTGCTGGGATCCAGCGGTGGTGACAGGTCTGGTAAGTGTCCTGTAGTGCACAGGACATTGCTTAGTTGCTTTGCTTCACAGTGTGCAGTTGTGGTCTGAGCTGGCTTTTCAGGCCCAGCCCTCACGTAGCTAACATTCCAAGCAGAAGGGAAGAGGAAGATGCTGTTCCTCAGAGTTGTATATTCCATCTGTTGGGACTTGACTTAACTGGTTAATGGGTGCCCTGGAATTTCAGTCTATTCGGGGGTTCTTTACTGAGGAAGGAGGAGATTTTAGTATCAGGAACTAAGTATTGGCCTCTGTACTGCCTCCAGGTCCAATTTGGTATCTCCTTTTTAAGGAAAATTATTTTATGTATCACTAGAGGCCCAGTGCATGAAATTCGTGCACTTGGTGGGGGGGACTCTCAGCCCAGCCTGTGCCCTTGGAGTCTGGGAGCCCCTCAGGGGATTTCTGACTGATGGCTCAGCGGGAGTACACTGATCACCAGAGTGCAGCTCTTGCATTGAGCATCTGTCCCCTGGTGATCAGGGCATGTCAGCAACTGGTCGACCTGTCAGCTGTGCCCTCTGGTGGTCAGTGCATGTCATAGCAGTTGAGCAACCTTAGCATATTATTAGCATATTATGCTTTGACTAGAGGTTCAGTGCACGAAATTCATGCATGGGGTGTGTCCCCTCAGCCCAGCCTGCACCATCTCCAATTTGGGACCCCTCGAGGGATATCTGATGGCCTGTTCAGGCCTGATTCCACTGGGCAGTCGGACATCCTTCTCACAATCCAGGACTGCTGGCTCCCAACTGCTCTCCTGCCTGCCAGCCTGATCACCCCCTAACCACCCCCTGCCAGCCTGATTGATGCCTAACTTCTACCCTGCCAGCCCGATTGCCCCTAACTGCCCTCCCTGCTGGCCTGGTCACTCCTAACTGCTTTCTTCTGTTGGCCTGATTGTCCACAACTGCCCCCCCCCCCCCTTGCTATCCATCTTGTGTCCACATGGGGTCGATCATCTTGTGTGTTGGGAGTGATGGTTGATTTGCATATTGTATCTTTATTATAAAGGATTATTATTATATAGGATTGGTTGATTGGCCTATTGGATGATCAGACACTTAGCATTTAGGGCTTTTTATTATATAAGATATGTACATGGTGTTTGAAAGGAGGGTTTTTCTCAGCTAAGTAGAATTTGGAAACAACATGCCTGTTCCTGGAAATACTGCTGACAGAAGTGCTCAGTCAGACTTCCATCTTTGTGTGACTGGCTTAGGAGCTAGGTGACCTCATCGCTCACAGTCAGTCTGAGGTTTGGTTCATCACCCAGAGTGGGGGAGTGTGCCAGAAACTACACACTGACACCAGCGTCATTTAGGCATTGTAGTCTTGGTTTCCTAGTTTTCAGGCACTATATATATTTTTAGAAAGTTGTAATGAACTTTTGTTCCTTCCTGTGTACAAAGATGGGAAAATGAAACTAAACATTGAAAGCTATTGGGGGTTTTGTCTAATATTTTTTTGTGGTACTTTTCATCAAGCAGGTTTTCTACATTTCTTATCTTAAATTTGTACTTTGATATCAGTAGTTCTAAATTTTACAGTAATTATAATTTTCTTGTCAGGTTGAAATACTGCAAATGGAGAAATCACAAATTCGTTCACAGTGTGAAGAACTGAAAACTGAAATTGAACAATTAAAATCTGCAAATGAACACAGAGGAACAGATGTTTCAACTTCAAGTACTATCGAAGAGTCTGTAAATTATGCTGATGGGGAAAGGTAATTTCAGTTGAGCCACTTCGCTGTCTGTAGTGCTGGTTATGAGATACTAATTTGCTATCACACATCTAACAGGTACTCTATCCAGAGCAGTTACTGACTGCTCTGACCCCAACATGTGATAGAGAAAGAGAAGTGCATATTATCATCCTTCCCTCAGAGGCTAACAGTTTAGATCCAACTTAAGTGAAATAGCTCCAACGACCGAGGCTCTGGATTGGTCAGAGTGGTTTGGAATGTTTGATTTCTTTTACTTTTGTATTTGGCACCATTTCTTTAAGGTCTGCTATCCTCCTCTTACTACTATGTGCCTTCCCCCATCTTAACTTTTGGGAAATCCCACCGTTACTAAAAATTGCCTTAGTACAGGTGATCATTAGGAAGAAGTTCTGTGAAAATCAGAAAAGAGCAAATGAATGACTACCCCACCCTGTCTCAGTAACGTATAAAATGGAACTGGGTTTCTGTTTTGATTTGTTTTGTTTTTGAGAGTGGATATGTTCAGGTGGTGGGGGACAGTGTTGGTGCTGTGTTGATGGTTTGCCATTCATAAACAGACATTCAGGGCTAAGATTGTGCCACTTTTTTGCTAATATGCTAGGACTTCAGAGCTAAAAGGTGCTATTGAGAAATCAGCTACTACCCTCACTTGACCATGAATTGTATTAGTACTGTTTTCTAGCATAAGTTTTGAAGGACTTCACTAAATCTGTTGTGTGGAGTGCTGCACATAAGCTGGAGGGAAGGGCTCAGGAAAAACTCCCCGCTGGTGTTTCTAAGAACGGAACCACAGCAGCCATGTTGCTTGTAGAAATATCGGTCCGTGGGCCACAGTGCAGGTTATTAAACTGGACACTGAAGCACTGCAGATGACTCTCGCACACTAACCTTTGAGTAACTGATGATTTTTTATTTATTTTTTAATCCTCATCTGAGGATACTTTTTCCCCATTGCTTTTAGAGAGAGTGGAAAGGAAAGGAAGGGAGGGGTGAGAGAGAGAGAGAGAGAGAGAGAGAGAGAGAGAGAGAGAGAGAGAGAGAGATCGATGTGAGAGAGAGACATTGGTTTCCTGTAAATGCATTTGAAAAATGGATTGTCAGTGACCTTTAGCATGAATTCTTGCATTTTAAAAAGTCTTGTTTAGCATTAATTAACCCAATGTTTTATGAGCATCTTTGATCACAGAACCATTTTTAAAAATTATAATATACATTTTACTGATTTTTTTACATAGAGGAAGGGGGGAGGGATAGAGAGTTAGAAACATCGATGAGAAACATCCATCAGCTGCCTCTTGTAGACCCCCTACTGGGGATGTGCCCGCAACCAAGGTACATGTCCTTGACCAGAATCGAACCTGGGACCCTTCAGTCCGCAGGCCAACACTCTGTCCACTGAGCCAAACCGGTTAGGCCCAGAACCATTTCTTTCTCCTCTTACACAGTGACGGATAGCTCACAGAATGTCTGCTAGGGAACAGTTCTTTCTTCACAGGCGGCGGAGTCAGAGATGCACTCTTACTCTTACACCAGCCAGGATGCTCGCTGTTGTCACTGTGTTTTGGAGATGTATTTTGCCAGTCCATGTTTTCTCCAGGCTCAAGTCAGAATTCTAAACGTTGGAGCCAAAGAGCCACTAGTGTTATGAAACACTACTGACTACCAATAGATACATAATTATTACATTGAATTATAGTGATTAAATTGGTGGACTAATTTCCCCTTAAGCATTATGCCCTACATGGATATTAAACTGTATTGCACTGTTTATCTACTAAAGGTAATATTTGGTTTTTGTTTCTTTAAATAAATGTAACACTTGTATTTGCAGCTTCAAACTGCGATCTCTCCGAGTTAACGTGGGACAACTGCTGGCCATGATTGTACCTGACCTCGATCTGCAGCAAGTGAATTATGACGTTGATGTTGTCGATGAGATTTTAGGACAAGTTGTTGAACAAATGAGTGAAATCAGTAGTTCTTAAAGTCTGTATTATGCGAGATAATAAAACTGTTTGCTCAGTCCTTTTGGTTGTCAAGCTGTCAGAATGTAAATCATTTTGTTTTATAGATGTGTGATAGGTGGCAGACTGAAGGACCATAATCTTTCCTGTATCCTATGCATTCAAATGTGGCCAGACATGCGGACACATTGTCACACCGTTTGAAATGCCTGTGAATCATTGATATTGAGCAACTGAATAGCTAACTCATGTTTCTGTTTTAAAATGTAAATATTTGTAACTAAGTCTGCACATATTTTTTTATTGCCCCAAAGGACATAAGTGTTTTTCACCAAGAGGTTTTCAGGTTGCCCCTAACCTTGTGCAATCTTTCCTGGTTTCCCAAAGTATTTTTATCTGAAGTGAGGACTGTGCCATACATAAATGCAAATGGGAATGCTACCTTTGGTTTCCTTACAGAGAAGTTAAATCGGCATTTGTAAAAAATGGGCGAACTCCTGATAAGTTGTAAGTGAATTGAGCTTTAATGTTTCTTTTCAATAAGTGCTTATCTCCTGGAATATTTTTTTCTCATGAAAATAAGGTAAGCAGAAACTGTCTCCATCCATTTTGCCGGGATATTTTCTGTGCTAAGATAGCCAATCATCGTTCAAGTGTTTTTAAAAAAATATATTTTATTGAGTTTTTACAGAGAGGAAGAGAGAGGGATAGAAAGCCAGAAACATCGATGAGAGAGAAACATCAATCAGCTGCCTCCTGCACACCCACTACTGGGGATAAGCCCGCAACCAAGGTACATGACCTTGACCGGAATCGAACCCGGGACCTTTCAGTCCGCAGGCCGACGCTCTATCCACTGGGCCAAACCGGTCTCGGCTCAAGTGTTTTTATACAACAAAGAAATAATCTTCAGTATAAAAAATTATCAAGTATATTAACTGTCTGACCATGTTTACGTGCCCATTTTTGGCTGCTGAGCATGGAGTGGGCACAATAATTGCTAATATTCCTTTGAATGAATTTCCCGTGCAGCCTTTTTTATAGGATCACTACAGGTGAGTGTGCGTTGGGGAAGACAATCTTTCTCAAACACCACTGCACACCTTTCATTGTGTTACAGATGAAGTGTTCTATGTCCTGGAGTAAAGCAACAAATCGCCCGAAGATTACAGTATCACATGCCATAAATTAATGCTTTTTTTGGTCCCTTGTTTTGTGCAATTTTAAAGAGATGGCTTTCTATTAAGTTTAACTGTATATATAATTAATTTTCCACAACTGAAATGTGCATTATTTTTTCCAATGTTTTATCATTGCTATTTATTTTTACTTTTGTTTTTGAACATTCAATACATGTTTTTTTGTATGTATGTTTAATTACATCTATCATATAGAATATCAAATTTTTACTGTACATTAAGTTCTAGAAAAAGCAAATAAATGAAGATTGTTTTATTTGCTTGATAAATCGAAAGTGTATTTTTGGTATGAAGCTGGTTTTCTGTCACAATTGTATCTGCCCAAAACTTAAAAGTTCTTATAATAAAATAAAAATATATATGATGCCTAACTCTTCAGATATTACTTTTAAAGACTTCTGCATTCAAATTATATTTTGAAAACTAAAATTGTGTTCCTTAAGGACCCTAAGGTTGAGCTCATTTTACTACAGTTCAGCTTAGGAGACTCGGACTGCTTCCACTAGACTCAGACCGAGCTAGTGAGTGAGTGTGAGCGTGAGTGCTGTAGCTGCACTCCGCAGAGAAGTGTGTGTCTGTACCATTCGGACTAAAGAAGCTGTCCAAATGACAGCGGTCCACGTGTGTGAACATCTATGCAGCCATTCTGGAATTTGCTATTTTTTCCTTTTCTTGCAAAAAATGCATGTTATGGATATTATCTGTTTTAATGGGGAAGTATTTACATATTTTTCATCCTTTAAGAAAATGTTGCTAAGATAGGGCTCTTTTGAAGATATGGCTAGATGTTTTTTAACTGCTCTAGTCAACAAAGAGCGACGTTAGTGAGGCTTCAGGGTCCCAGGAGTCCAGCAGAAGCCGCCTGTGGGCTGAGGAGGTGGTGGAGGGGCCTCAGCCTTCTTCTGTGGGGCAGGTTGTTGGTGCGGCCGCACTTCTGGAGACGGTTGACAGCACGGGGTTCAGGCTGGTCGTTTTGCCCAGTTTCACTTCTGCTGGAGCTGGTGGAAGGAGGTGCGAGTGCAGGGCTCTGTCTGGATGTTGGAATCAGAGTTGGGTCATCCTCCAGGTGTTTGCCCACAAGACCAGACGCTCCTGGTCAGAGGGATGCCTTCTTGTCATGGGTTTTAGGTTTGACATTCTGGATGATGTCACTGGGCTCGACTTCAAGGACAGTGGCCTTCCTAGTAAGGTCTTCCCAAAGATCTGCATCTCTGCATTGCAGGCGCTGCCTGGCTGCCTCATTGGAGAGAGAGATGGCTAAGGAGTTGGACCAAAGGCCTTTTGGACTCTCATGACACATACTCCATGTGGGTAGAGGAACCTATCTTTTTTGTTACATTTGTAAAAGGCTAGTTAGTGTAAGAGGGCGGTGTTGCTTAATCTAATTAAAAAACAAAACAGCATTAGAAGACAGTCCTCAATCCCAACAAACTATATATAATATATATAGTCAGCTAAGGCTACAAACTCAGTAAAAGCTCCCGAGCTGACACTGGGCCCCACATTCCTCATGTGCAGATGCTGCTGCTGACAGTACGTGGTCCGGAGGGGGGCCACTTTACCTTTTTATTATAATTGCTCGCGTACGTGACTACAGGAGGTCGAGGATAGTCTTTCATTGAAATTCTGGAGACTAAGGCAGGGCCCGATACAGGCTGCAGCTCAAAGTTCGCTGCACCCGTGAAAAACAAAGACGGGGCGGTCTCAGTTCCTGTCTGGCAGGACCGCCCTTTCTAAGTTCCCCGAGGGCAGGTCTGAGTCGGCCTCAGCGTGCGGCCGAGGTTGCAGAAAACAGGAACCAGCTCGGGAAGAAGCGATTGAAGGAATGAACGGATGACTCGCCCCTTCTCCCGCAGCGCGCGCTCCCGGAGCCGGCAGGAGCCAGCCAGCCCTGATTGGACGGCTCAGCGGCGCGGGCCCACCACACTCGGCGTCCGGGGCGGGGCGTCCTGTGGCCCCGCCCAATGGGAGACGGGGCGTCCTGTGGCCCCACCCACGGGAGGCGGGGCCTGCGGCGCGCGGGAATCGGAGCGCGCGCTGGAGCGGCTGAGTGGCCGCGTCCCTGCAGGTAAGTTCTCGGCGCTGCCGGCTCCCGCGGCCCCGTGGGTCTCTGGGCCGGGCCAGACCGGGCAGGACCGGGCCGAACCGGGCCGAACCGGGCCGGGGCGAGAGGCTCTCGCTGAGGCAGGCGGCGGGGGCGGGCTGCCTCCGGAGCGGCGCGCGTTCGGGCGGCCGGTTCCCGCCCCGGCCCCGGCCCGGCTGCCGGGGCGGCGTCCTGCCCCTGCGGCCGGGAGAGGGGCCCCTGCCCCCGAGGCCCGTCCCTGGGGGGCAGGCTTCCCTGGCAGTCTCCGCCCCTTCCCTTCGCAGCCCGGGCAGCCCCCTCTCCCCTTGTCCCCTCCTCCTGGGGCTCCTCCTCCGGCGGCTCCTCCTCGGGCGGCTCCTCCGTGACCCGCTTCCTCCCGCAGCCCCTCCTCCCGGAGCCCTTCCTCCCGGAGCCCCCTCCTCCCGGAGCTCCTCCTCCCCCAACCCCCTCCTCCCGCAACCCCTCCTCCCCCAGCCCCCTCTCCCCTTGTCCCCTCCTCCCGGAGCCCCTCCTCCCGCAGCCCCTCCTCCCCCAACCCCCTCCTCCCGCAGCCCCTCCTCCCGCAGCCCCTCCTCCCGCAGCCCCTCCTCCCAGCCCCCTCTCCCCTTGTCCCCTCCTCCCGGAGCCCCTCCTCCCGCAGCCCCTCCTCCCGCAGCCCTTCCTCCCGCAGCCCCTCCTCCCGCAGCCCCTTCTCCTGGAGCCCCTCCTCCCGGAGCCCCCTCCTCCCGCAGCCCCTTCTCCTGGAGCCCCTCCTCCCGGAGCCCCCTCCTCCCGCAGCCCCTCCTCCAGGCTGCCTGGCTCCTGGGAAGCCCATGGGGTTCCCTCGCTGGCCTCCTGGCTCCCTCTGCGCCCCCAGTCCCCACTCAGCGGGGCGGGAGCACGGTTGGCGGCCTCCTGGTTTCTCCGCCTGCGTGTTCCATTTTGCTTTTCCAAGTAGCGGGAGAACAAACATAACAGTCAGGGCTTAACAGAGCGTTTTAAAAATATATATTTTTATTGATTTGAGAGGAAGAGAGAGAGAAACATCAATGATGAGGGAGAATCATGGATCTGCTGCCTCCTGCACATCCCCTGCTGGGGATGGAGTCCGCAAACCCGGGCTTGTGCCCTTCCTTGACTGGAGTCGAACCTGGGGCCCTTCAGTCCGCAGGCTGAGGCTCTATCCACTGAGCCACACCAGCTAGGGCTCAACAGAGCACTCTAGGTGCAACTTGCAAGGTGTTGTGTCAGGACATATATGCGTGCTTCACAGTGCAGTGTGCACTGAAAATAAAAAATGTTGATTGATTTTAGAGAGAGAGCGAGGGAGAAGCATGATTTGTTGTGCCACTTACGTTAACTGTTCATTGGCTGTGCCCTGACCTGGCCCCTGCCGGCAACCGTGGCGTATCAGGGATGATGCTGTAACTAACGAAGCTATCGCGTGCGTGTTTAGTGGTTAGGCTTTCTGGCTCATCGTGAGGGTTCACATTCCCGCTCTCCTCTTCAATTCATTACCGTTTTCAGCTTTCCTGTGCCTCTGGAAGAAGAACGGTGGCCACGACGGGGAGGATGAAGGTCATCACTTGTGAGATCGCCTGGCACAACAAGGAGCCGGTGTACAGCCTGGACTTCCAGCACGGCGCGGCCGGGAGGGTCCACAGGCTGGCGTCCGCGGGCGTGGACACCGCCGTGAGGGTGAGGGCAGATCGGACAGCCGCAGCAGCACAGCAAGCCCCGCCGAGGCAGCGTTCTCCAGTCTCACGTTTATTTCTTTTTTTTTTCCCTAATACATTTTATTGATTTTTTTACAGAGGATGGGAGAGGGATAGAGAGTTAGAAACATCGATGAGAGAGAAACATCTATCAGCTGCCTTGTGCACATTCCCCACTGGGGATGTGCCCGCAACCAAGGTACATGCCCTTGGCTGGAATCAAACCCAGGACCCTTCAGTCCACAGGCCGACGCTCTATCCACTGAGCCACACTGTTTTCAGTTCCAGACGCACATTTAAAGCTCACGCCAACCAGCTCCAGCTGCTCCCTCACCTCGTCCAGCGGGATCCACTCTCAGGGGCGGGGGGAGCAGTGAGACCGGAAGAAGGCTGCTTTCTCCTGGGGTCACCTAGATTAAGGGGCTTGGATCCCTGTGGCTTTACCTGAGCCAGGTCCCTGTGGGGGAACAGTCCGGACTAGAGCAAGGCAGGAGGGAGGGCAGGCAGCAGTGGGACTGTGGGTCTGTGGTTCAGATACACATTCCTTTTATGTTCCAAAAGGAAAGCTACGCTGTCTTCCTGGCAATGGGCGTAGTGTTATTTCCGGGTGCGGAGCGGCGGGTGCTCACTCTGGCTCTGGCTGTTTTGACATCACCAGGTCTGGAAGGTGGAGAAAGGCCCGGACGGGAAGGCCATCGTTGAGTTCCTGTCCAATCTGGCCCGCCACACCAAAGCCGTCAACGTCGTGCGCTTCTCTCCCACGGGGGAGATCCTGGCCTCCGGAGGAGACGGTGAGTGTCATGTGAAACCCTGAGGCGTGAGCCAGGCAGGGCTTGTTTATTACAGAGGTCCCGGACTCGTGTTCTGGGGGGCAGAAGCAGGTGGGGGCAGCAAACACACGCTGAGAAGACCTGTGTGAAAATGCCGCCTGCCCACGTGCTCCCCTGGGCTGGCTCAGGGACAGTACGAGGTGTTTCACGTTCTGACGGAGTCTCCAGGCCTGTGCCGGCCTCGCTGGATTGTCGGTGTAGAATGTACAAGTGACCACAGTCTGACCCACGTGTCTGTGTAACTATAGGACAGTGGTTGGCAAACGCATTAGTCAACAGAGCCAAATATCATAGTACAACGATTGAAATTTCTTTTGAGAGCCAAGTTTTTTTGTGTGTGTTTTTTTTTAATAAATATATTGATTTTTATAGAGAGGAAGGGAGAGGGATAAAGAGCTAGAAACATCAATGAGAGAGAAACATCCATCAGCTGCCTCCTGCCTACTGGGGATGTGCCCGCAACCCAGGTACATGCCCTTGACCGGAATCGAACCCTGGACCCTTCAGTCCCAGGCCAACGCTCTACCCACTGCTGACCCTGGAGGTGGGAGGCGGGTTTGTGGCTTCTCCGTGCTATTGTCCCTGGGCCCGTCCCCACCGGGTCCCCTGGAGAGGCGAGTGCTCTGGCTCCATGGAAGATGCCAGACCCGGAAGCAGCCGCTCAGAGGGCGGGTCCACAATGAGCCACACCCCCCATCAGTTCTCGAATCCCGTGCACTAGGCCTCTAGTTTATATTCCCTATCTCTAGTCTTCAAACTATATAAAAAAAGTAAGTCTTTTTACCATCCTTTACCTCTAGAACAGTCTGGAAGCCAGTGCAAAGTAAAACAGAACTCTCAGACTTCGCTCACAGGAGGAGAAGAGACTGGCTGTTAAATTCAGTGCCCCTGTGTCCTGAGGGTGGGCCCAGACGGGAAGGGTGGGGGTGGGGCGGGGGAGCGCCCCTGGCGGCCTGGCCCCAGTCTTCCGTGAGGTTGCCCCGGGCAGCAGAGCCCTTTGGCCCTGGAGGCCCAGGAACCTGCTGTTGGCAGTGGAGTTTGTCCTTATGTCGGGGCACCTGCTCAGCCGGGCTCCGGGCTCCAGTCATAGGGGGTCCCCGTCCCCGGCCTCTGGCAGTTCTCAGGGGGAGGCGGTTCTGGGCGGATGGTACTGTGCGCGGACTCAGAACGCAGTGGTCGGGGAGCAGACAGTCCATGACGTCAGGCTAATGTGTGAGATGCCTCCACGATATTAATCCTGACACGTGGGCTTACCGCGGGCGGGGCGTTGTGCTGTGAGTGCTTCACGCCTTCTAACACATTTAATCCTCCCAACAGCCCCCTGTTTTTATCCCCATTTTATTTCATTTTTCTTTATTTAAAAACTTAAATCCTCATCTGAGGATATTTTCCCATTGATTTTAGAGAGAATGGAAGAGAGAGGGAGAGACAGAAACATTGAAGTGAGAGAATCACATCGATTGGTTGCCTCCTGCACCGGCCCGACCAGGGCCCGGGCCAGAGAGAAGCCTGCAACCGAGAGGTACGTGCCCTTGACCGGAATCGAACCAGTGATGCTTCGGTCCACAGGCTGACGCTCTGTCCACTGAGCCAGACCTGCTGGGGCTGTTAGCCCCAGTTTACAAGTGGAGATGGAGGTCTCAGGTGACTTGCTGAAGGTCGCACAGCTGGGAAAGATTTGCCATCCATAGTGTTGGTGGTTCTTGGTTGCTGGTTTATTTTTTTCCTTTTAATTTATTTAACATTTTTATTTATTGAGAGAGAGAGAGAGAGATTTGTTCCACTTATTGATGACTCACTGTTGGATGCATCCCCGTGTGTGACCTGGCTGGGGCTGGAACCTGCCACCTTGGCATACGGGGAGGACGCAGTGACCAAGTGACCTATCCCACCAGCGCGTCTGCCTTTCCTCCGTTCTCTCTCGGTTCCGCCTTTTGGCTTGTGAGCCGCTTTGCAGTGGTGTTTGGCCCGTCAGGACCCTTCTGTTTAAGGCGACTTGTCTCTCCCTGACCTGATGAGTTTGATTGGGGCTTTTAGCTCGGCAGGCAAACCTGTCTTCCCCTCGGCGTTAGAAGTGAATGGCCGTGGCCGTAGGTGTACGAGGCACCTGGGGTGTGAGGGCCTGAACCGGGTGCGAAGGTGGGGGTGGAGCAGCCTGTCCCCTTGCGTCCCGCCAGATGCAGTCATTCTGCTGTGGAAGGTGAACGACAGCAAGGAGCCCGAGCAGCTGGCCTTCCCGGACGAGGACGAGGCGGAGCTGAACAAGGAGAACTGGACGGTGGTGAAGACGCTGAGGTGGGGCAGGGCTCGTGCTCCGAGGACCGCGCAGCTCACTGGAGACTGTCCTTAAGCGGGACAGAAACAAGAGAGCAGTTTTAAAAGAGAAAAGCATGGTTAACATGGGTTTCCTTAGTTTCTGCTAACAAGTAAAATCGAATCAATTGTAAAGACAGATATCTCTTTTTTTAAAAAATAACTTGGTTTTTTACAGAGAGGAAGGGAGAGGGATAGAGAGAAACATTGATGAGTGGGAAACATCGATCAGCTGCCTTCTGCACACCCCCTACTGGGGATGTGCCGCAACCAAGGTACATGCCCTTGACCGGAATCGACCCTGGGACCCTTGAGTCCGCAGGCCGAAGCTCTATCACTGAGCCAGACCGGTCAGGGCAAAAGACATATCTGTGGACGTGAAGGTGGTCGGTTGTCCCTGTCGCTAAGGTAGCCCCAGCAGTAGTTCCTACCATCCCATCCTAACGTGTGGCCCCTCAGTTTGCCTTTAAACGTTTTATCCTCTCTCTCCTCTCTCCCACCACCCTCCACTCGGACCCCAGGGGCCACCTGGAGGACGTGTACGACATCTGCTGGGCCAGCGACGGCAACCTGATGGCTTCCGCCTCGGTGGACAATACGGCCATCATCTGGGATGTCAGTAAAGGTAGCTGATAGGCTTTTATCTGTGGGGGGGTGGGGTGGGGGTGGGGTGGGGATAGCATCCTGTGTGTCTACCAAGCCTCACCTGTCTGTCTTGACGGCATCAGAAGCACTTCTTTAAGGAGCCCAAACGGGTTGGGCCAGCAGGTTGGGATTAGCCCGGGTGCCGTGCATCCAGCTCAGCTTGAGGCGTCCAGGCAGGAAGCCTGGGCCTAGGGTGGTGTCCCGAGTCCCCGGTGCCGAGCAAGGTGGGTGCCCCGTGCCCGGGATGCGGTCGTAGAGGGACAGGCTGACCCTGCCTTCGTGGTGCTGAGATCTGGGGAGATTGGCTAGTCTCCATTCGGGCACTCCCTGCTCCGAGCTGAGAGGCAGGACCATGGTTCCATTTCAGGAGGTGAAGGCACCTCGCTGCTTTAAAAAAATAATTTATTGATGTCAGAGAGGAAGGAAGAGAAGCATCCATGATGACAGAGAATCACTGACCTCCTGCAGCAGCTGATGCCTAGCCCTGCAGCCCTTTCCTCAGACCTGGTGTTTCCTCCCCCTCTCCCGCAGCCCCGTGCCCTGGGGGAGGGGTCTTGCCGCCACGGCCCCCTCCCATGCCCTCTGCACCAGCTGCTCTCCTCTGGTGCTGTCCTCTAGCTCGCCTCGCTCCATCATCCCCTGTCCCTGCCCCTCTTTCTAACAGAGGATGTGTCACTTCTCGTCCCCAAATCTGGCCTTGTCCTGGACAGCTTGCCGGCGCCCGGCGATGGCCTTGGACGTGCCAGCATGCCGGGCACTGGCGAGGTGCCGGGAGAGTACAGAACAAGGTGGCAGCCCCCTGCTGGGGTGCCGGGTAGCAGAGGCGCTGTGCGGGTCGGGCGTGTAGGTCATTTGGAAGGCTCACGCTTGGGGTTTGAACCGAGGCTTGAACGGATCTGGGGAGCACGCGGTGTGGTGTTTTGGGGAGAGCATGCCGGCGGCCTGTGTGTGGAGGGAACGGACAGTGGACCGGGGGGGGGTGGGCGGGACTGAGGATGGAGCCAGGAGGCCCGGGCTACGGGGTTGGAGAGTGTGTCCCAAGTGAGACCGTGGTGTCGGAGGGTTTTGAGCAGAGCGTGACGGGACTTTACAAGACGCCTCCAGGTGGCGTGTGGCCAGCGGGTCCTGGGAGGACACAGGTGGGAGCGGGATGCTGTGAGCGGCGCAGGCGTGATCCGGGAGGTGACGGTGGTCTCAGCTGGGTGCCGGGGACCGGAGGGGTGGGAGGGGGTGGGACATAGTTTGCAGAAAGAGCGGACAGGGTGTGATGCATTGGCTGTAACTCCGAGCTTTTTGACAACCAGGTGACTAGTGGAGCCGTTTCCTGAGCTGGGCCACGGGGAAGTGTGGGAATCAAGGTCACGTGTCAGACCTCTGCCTTGTGTGGGTAAAGTTTTTTCCCCCAATATGTAGCATAGGCAACTTATTTCAAGTCAATATTTAAAATTTTTTTATGTTTATTTTTTAAAATATATTTAATTTATTTTTTCACAGAGAGGAAGGGAGAGGGATAGAGAGTTAGAGACATCCATCAGCTGCCTCTTGCACATCCTCTCCAGGGGATGTGCCCGCAACCAAGGCACATGCCCTTGACCCGAAACAAACGTGGGACCCCTCAGTCTGAAGACCGGCGCTCTGTTCACTGAGCCAATCCGGTTTCGGCTAAAATCTTTTATTTTTATTGATTTCAGAGAGGAGGGGAGAGGGAGAGAGAAACATCCATGATGAGAGAGAATCATGATCAGCTGCCTCCTGCACGCCCCACACTGGGGACCCAGCCTGCAGCGGGGCCTGTGTCCTGACCAGAATCCAGCCGTGACCTCCTGGTTCACAGGCTGATGTTCAATCACTGAGCAGCGCCGGCTGGGCTGTGGGTGCATTTTTGTTTAAGGAATTTCTCATGAGCCGATTCCTGCTGCTGCCCAGCGCCTCAGCCCCTCCCCTCCGCAGTGAGTCCTGTCTTCAGGGGAGCATGCCGTCTGGCTGTCACGTCCCGGCTGTCACATCCCTCAGTCTCAGGTCTTTTAGCTGCTCCGCCTTTGACCTCTGGAGCCCAGGGCCCTCTCTCCCATCACAGCCGTCGCCCTCCGTCCTCAACACCTTTCCTTTCTCGCGGAGCCCTCGGTCTGAGCCCCGTTCCCTGGTCGGGGAGCCCCAGCCTGTGCTCCCCGGGGGCTGTCCATCAGCTCTCACTCCCTCACCCTTTCCAAGACAACCCCGGCCGGGCTGGATCCGGCTGACGGTCTCCTTCCGGTTCCCAGTCCCAGGCCGAGCGCAGCTGGTTTCACACCTGCCCCCGCGGCTGGGCCACTCCCCAGGCCTCCCACCAGCCTCAGGCCGGTGTTCATGACCACCGGGAGGCCGGTCTGCTCCTGTTCTCCCCACACCCCTTCGTCTCCCCGGCCCCGCCACCTCAGCAGGATGCCTGGACAGAGTTTAAGGAAGGAGGAGCGGGTTTTAGCCTGAAGCTGCGCATTGTACACGGGTCGGTGCTGGCAGCTGTGGGGCCAGCTTTGGGGGATGGAGGGCAGAGGGCTGGGGGGTGGAGGGCACAGGGCTGGTGATGGAGGGCAGAGGGCTGGGGGGTGGAGGGCACAGGGCTGGGGGATGGAGGGCACAGGGCTGGGGATGGAGGGCACAGGGCTGGGGGGTGGAGGGCACAGGGCTGGGGGATGAGGTGGGAAAGGTGGAGGGAGGGAGCAGAGGGAAGGCCGTCTCAGAGAACTGGTCCTGGTTCCCTAGCATGGCCAAGCCTTCATGACTTCCCCTCCCTTCAGGTTGTCTTGGTGTGTGCCTGGTTTTCCTCCTACCTCCCCTTCCCCTTCCCCCCACCGTGAGTGCTGCGGGGGTTCAGGCCCTCGTCCCCCATCAGCTCTACCCTCACCTCCTAACCAGGGGCACTCTCCAAGGTCTTCTCAGAACCTCACTTTTGCCTGGCCAGTTTTCTCAGTGGTTAGTGCACCGGCCTGCGGACTGAAGGGTCCCAGGCTCGATCCCCATCAAAGGCACGTATCTGGGTTGCAGGCTTGATCCCCAGCCCCAGTGGGGGCACGTGTGGGCGGGAACTGGTGGATGTCTCTCTCACATCCATGTTTCTGTCTCTCCATCTCTTCCATTCTCTCTAAAAGTCAATGGAGCCCTAACTGGTTTGAGTGTTGGCCTGAGGACTCAAGGGTCCCAGGTTCGATTCCAGTCAAGGGCATGTACCTTGGTTGCGAGCACATCCGCAGTAGGAGGTGTGTAGGAGGCAGCTGATTGATGTTTCTCCCTCATTGATGATTCTCTCTATTCTTTTCCCTTTCTCTCTGTAAAAAATCAATAAAATATATTTTTTAAAAAATCAATTGGGTGAGGATTAACAAACAAACAAAATCCCCCAAAGCCCCCAAGTTTCATCTTTACCACCAGGTCACCCCTCTTGGCGTTCCTCTGAGCTGCACGGGTCTTTTCCTTGCCCAGGGCTCCTGTGCCCACCGCCTTCCGCCTCGTCTTGTCCGTTTGCCCTTTACCTTCCCCCTGGCGGTCCGCAGTTATCGCCATTGCTCTGTCTCCTCGTGCGTCTGTTTAGACCACCTTTCCCTCCACTGGCCCCTTCGCCCTGCCTGGTCCCGCCCAGCCTCCCTCCTCTGTTCCACGCTCTGCCCGGTGCAGTGCGCCTGCCCGTGGGGTGTCCGCCGGCTCTGAACGCCGGGAGCCGGGCCGGGCAGGACCATGTGGCCGAGCCTGACCCAGTGTTCGGGGCAGTCCCCTGGCCACCTGCTGACGGCAGAACTGGGTCAGGACAGTGACCCAGAGGCTGCGGTGTCCGCGCTGGCGCTGGAGTAGTTCTGGTTACGCCGTCGTGTGCTTCTCTCCTAGGACAGAAGATCTCGATTTTTAATGAACATAAAAGTTACGTGCAGGGAATTACCTGGGATCCTTTGGGCCAGTACATTGCGACCCTGAGCTGTGATCGGTATGTGAGTACTGGACAAACTGTCTTTGTATCTGTTTACTTAAAAACTTCTGGAGAGGCATTTTATCACAACTCAGCCACTGTAAGCAGTGGTCTAGCTTCGGTTCTTTGAGTCTTAGTTTCATGGCAAGAATTTGTTTTGTTATTCTTTCAACGTAAGAAAAATTGGAAACTGGTGAGGCAAGTTAGTACCTAGTAAGTCTATGGAATGGGTGGATGTCATAGGTCGATGCTCAACCTCTGAGCCACACTGGCCGGGCTAGGTGAATGAATGCAGAAAGAGCTTGGAATTAGATCTGAGTTTCATGGGCAACTTTAAAAGAAAAGGTCTTTTATAATAACTACTAGAGGTGGGGTTCCTCGACCTGGTCTGTGCCTCAAAATCTGGGACCCCTCGGGAGATGTTGGAGAGCTGGTTTCCTGCAGGCCTGGCCGAGGGACCCCACTAGTGCACGAATCTGTTCACCGGGCCTCCAGGATGCATACAAGACCTTTGGTTAATCTCTTCCCACCCTCCTTGCCCCTCCCTTCTGAGATTCATCAGTCTGTTCCACGTTTCCTTGCCTGTGGTTTCTGTTCCTGCATTGAGCATCTGCCCCCTGGTGGTCAGTGCATGTTATAACTGCCGGCTGGTCAGCTGGTTGCTTAGGCTTTTACATATATAGACTAGAGATCCAGTGCATGAAATTTGTGCATGGAGGGGGGCGCTTCAGCCCAGCCTGCACCCCCTCCAATCTGGGATCCCTGTCTCAATCCAGGATCACTGGCTCCTAACTGCCCACCTGTCTGCCTGCCTGATTGCCCCTAATAACTCTCCCCTGATGGCCTAATTGTCCCTAACTGCTCTCCCCTGTTGGCCTGATTGCCCCTAACTGCCACTGTGGCTTTGTCCGGAAGGACGACTGGTCTAATTAGCATATTACCCTTTTATTAGTATAGATGACTTAAGCAGAGGTACCAATAGTAGGAGTGGATATTGGTTTCCTTTTGTTGCCACTACGGCGATTTTAAGGAGACTGTTTAATATAAAAGTAAACTCTTGTGCCTTTTGAAAGGAGGACCTCCTCCTGTGTGTACTGGTTTTGTTCTTAGAACAAAGAATCTTTTTAAAAATTAGGAGTGCCAGGCATATTACTCATCATATGCCTGTGATAGTCCAAATGGTCCTTCTCAGTATTTACCCACTTCTTCTCATCGCAGCAGGTCTCATTTCAGGCCTGGGCATGAGAGTCAGGGGGGAGCTGGTGTGTGTTTCCCTGGAACCTGCGACGTCCCAGATGTCACTGGTTTCCCGCTGTGTGGATTCCGGCCGGCAGGAGGCTCTGCCTAGCCAGTGCGAATCCTCTGAGTTACCGCCTGCAGATTGGCCTGTGGTGCTATCTTCCTCTTGCAAATCCCTGAGGACCGGGCTGTTCCACGAAAATTAACCCACAGCCGTACCAACTGCCGCTGGGCCCAAGGAAAGGGGAGCGGCCTGGAGACAGTCTTACCGGGAAGCCGGGACCTTCCCTGAGGGAGGAAGCTGAGCCTCCCTCACCGCGCTGACCGCTTCAGGCCGCTCAGGCCTGCCGCTCAGACCGCTCCTCGGACGGACGCGGTCACGGGGAAAGGCATTGTAAACGGTTCCCGGGCCACAGGGTGCCTCCGCGTCCTCCGTTTGGGTGAGGATCACTCCTGTGGGAGGCAGATCGTTGGCCAGAAGAGTGAGACCGGACTTCCTTTCCCCCAGGACCCTGCGGGTGTACAGCACCCAGAAGAAGCGCGTGGCCTTCAACGTGTCCAAGATGCTGGTGGGCGCGGGCGCCGAGGGAGAGGTAGGAGAGGCGCGGCTCTGCCTGGGGCTGCGCTCCGTGGGGACGGGGCGAGTCTGAGCTCCTCGGCTCGCAGCCAACCCTGAGCCCAGTGAGCCCCCTGGGCCGTCGGGGCGGGAGTGTGCGGGCCGGCCCGTCTGGGCGCAGGTCCGTCCGGGGCAGGAGAGCCGAGGAGCATTAACTGTTAACCGGGAGCTCCCTTTTTAATGACGCAACCCGTAACGGGCGCGCACTCTCTCACTAGGACGTGTCAGTACGTCACGCCCGGAGGACATAATGTCATATTTTTTTTTATTTATACTTAATGAAAGTAAATGAAATATATATATATATATATATATATATATATATATATATATATATATTCGTTTACTTATATATATAAAGCACAAAGGAAAATACAAAATTACAAAAAAGATAGAAAAGAATACCGACAAAAAAAAAATGGGACACGTCAAATTAAAAAATTATAAATTTTACAAACAATGATAAAGGTTACAAAAAATAGCCGAAACCGGTTTGGCTCAGTGGATAGAGCGTCGGCCTTCGGACCTAAAGGTCCCGGGTTCGATTCCGGTCAAGGGCATGTACCTTGGTTGCTGGCACATCCCCAGTGGGGGTTGTGCAAGAGGCAGCTGGTGGATGTTTCTCTCTCATCTCATCAATATTTCTAACTCTCTATCACTCCCCTTTCCTTCCTCTCTGTAAAAAAATCAGTAAACTATTTAAAAGGAAAAAAGATTACAAAAAATATATACCGTCCCTCTCGGGACGCAACATGTATTTCAAGGATGTATTCATACGTCCTACCCGTTCCCAATATTGTTTACGTTTGACGTATTTATAGGTCCTGCTCGGTTAAGGTTAACATCTGCAGAAGCCTGGCCACCCTGAGCGGGTTCAGTCAGCTGAGGCGGCAGGCCTCCGGGATTCCGGGGAAGGGATTCCCAGGAGTGGATTTTTGGGAGTGGATTCCCAGGAGTGGATTCTAAGAGTGGATTCCAGGGAGTGGATTCCGATAGTAGATTCCAGGAGTGGATTCCGGAGAGTGGTGTGGGTGGAGCACGCGGGCCGGAGGATCCCAGCTTGAGGCACGCAGGCAGGTGGGAGGGGGTGGATGGCCGGCAGCAGGCAGTGCACACGGCATCTTGGCAGGAAGACGGAGGGCTCCGGGCACAGAGCGCCGGCTCAGGGGCAGGAGGGATTTGACCTTGGGAAGAGCCGGCCCTATTCCTACAGGAATGGAGGCTGAGGAGGCAAGAGGGAGCCAGCCAGTCGGGTTTTGGCCCAAACGGACCGAGCGCCATCCAGGCCTCTGGCAGGTGTGGGTCGTGTGGGCCGGGCTGGCGGGGCGGCGGTCGCCGCTTCGGGAAGCGAGGGCGATGCTGCCCTGGGCCCCGGTGTTCCTGAAGCGGGGGTGCACACGGCACTTCCACAGGAAAGGTGTGATTACCAGCTTAATAATCAACTACATCCTTTCAAAAAGCCATTTGTTCTGGTGGAAATTCTCAGCGAGCAGAGAGCTCCGGCCATCCTCTTACTCTTTCCCAGGCTCATCCCCACACGAACCAGTTACTCACACACATGTCCACACGTGTGCCCACACACGTGCACACATGAGCTTTCCTGAACAGAAGGCCGATCTGTTCATGCCCCCGGAGTGTGGGTTGGTACTCGTTGTTTCGGTTCCCGTGACGATCGGCAGTAGTGACGGCCGCATGGAGGGAAACGGCCTGTCTGCGGGGGCTGGGCTGACGCTCGCTTTGTGCCTCAGGCCAGGAGCTACCGCATGTTCCATGACGACAGCATGAAGTCCTTCTTCCGGAGACTGAGCTTCACCCCCGACGGCTCCCTGCTGCTCACCCCAGGTGCGTGGCGGCTGCGTCCCCTCCGCAGGCCAGGGCACCTCCAGCGTGTGGTTAGAACAGGGCGGGCACTGGAGGGAAACTAAGAGGGACCCCCGAGGAGGGAGAGGGGAAGAGAGTGCGCTAGCTGCTGTGCAAGGTGGTTTTCCTGAGCAGTTGACTAAGAAAAGCAAGATAAGGAAAAGTCTAGAGAGCACCCCATTTTGTAAAGTAAAGAAATGCCCACCACGTATGTGTGTATGGTTGTCATGGTTATGTAGCCTGCAGGAAGTGCACGCTGGCCAGGTGTTTATCCTGGGATGGAAGGAAGGATGGGTGAGATGCTGCCGCCCTCCTGGTGGATATGCAAAGGTCACATGTGTAAGAATGTGCGTGCATTTGTGTGTGTGTGTGTGTGTGTGTGTGTGTGTGGGCGTGTGGGCGCGCGCTCAGCAGCAGAGGACAAGACGTGTCCAAGAGCAGGTGTGTCTGTCGGTCGCTCTCCACTGGGTCTGGCCGTGCCAAGTGCAGCGTGGGAGGGTGGAGCAGAGATGTACCCCCTGGACAGTGTGTGTGCGACTGGGACCAAATACAGTGGGGTGGCCCCAGAGCGGGTCAGCTCTGCAGGGCTGGGGCTGCGGCAGAGGGCTATCTCCTGGCTGCTCCTGGCTCCGTCCTGCCAGCCTCAGCCCTCGGACGGCAGTGAGGTCGGGACTCGGGCCTGGCCGGGGGCCGTGCCCTCAGGGGGCCGAGCCCTCAGGTGAGATGGCACCCAGGTGAGGACCGGTGGGTAGAGCTAGTGGGCAGCTGAGCCCAGGGGTGCGGGGTTTGTATTTGATCCCAGCTGCACACACACTGTCCAGGGGGTACATCTCTCGGGAAGGTCACTGTAACCCGGAACTGGCTGCCTTGAGTGTGCTGGTGGGCCGTAAAGTAACAGCCTCCCTCCTGCCAGCCGGATGCGTGGAGTCGGGCGAAAACGTGACCAACACCACGTACCTCTTCTCCAGGAAGAACCTGAAACGGTGAGCCCGAGGGACCGGCGGGGACGTTTGCCCTCTGGCTTTGTTGAGCAGCGGTCTCTCTAACCCCTGGTTCCCCCCCAGGCCGGTGGCGCATCTCCCGTGTCCCGGAAAAGCCACGCTTGCTGTCCGCTGCTGCCCCGTCTACTTTGAGTTGAGGCCGGAGGCGGAAACAGGTACATGCGTCGCCTGTCGGGAGGTCAGCAGGGGGGGTGAGGTTTGACCTTACCTCTGGGAAAGGGGGGGGCCTGTGAGTTTGGCTCCGTTTAGTTACTCGGAGCCGGCACGGAGGCTGCTGTTAGCAAACTGTGTGTCTGTGGTTGGCAGCGTCTAGAACATACAGGCTCTGTTTAGAGCAACTTAAATGTGTATATATATATATTTATTGATATCAGAGAGGGAGAGAGAAACTTCAATGATGAGAGAGAATAATTGATGAGTTGGCTCCTGCACGCCCCCTACTGGAATCCAGCCGCAGGTGACCTCTTGTTTCCTGGGTGCGGCTCAACCACTGGCCAGGGATCTCTTTCCTGTCTTGCTTGGACCTCGGGTCGCTTCCCGACGGCACCGGCCAGTGCCCAGCCCGGAGCCCTGCTCTGGCCCCGCAGCTCAGGGCACCTGTGGGCGCTGCCGGGTGCCCTCCCGCCGCTGGGCCTGGGCACCAGGCGGTGAGCCGAGGCTGCGCAGCACTGCGTGCTGCTGCTCCCCTCCGCCCGGGGCGCTGGCCTTCACTGCTGACGGGCAGTCCGCGTCTTAAAACGTCGGAGGCTAAATCGGGGCCCCGTCACTCGGAGGCTGGAAGCGGAAGCTGTTTTCCACTCTAAACTCTTACGTGAATGAGTCCAATTAACCGGAGAGAGCATGAAAGCATCACTCGGTACAGGGTTTCCACGTGACCCTGGGCTTCCTTCCCGGAAGTTCTCTCCCGTGTGCCCCTCGGCGATCCTGACACGGTGCTCACGAAGTTCTCGTTCCTGCGTTCGTGTGTAAATAAAAGGAAGGCCTCCGGGCCTCCGACGCCATTGGTGGAATCGGTCCCGTGTGTCCGGGGAGGGGCTCGGTGTGGGGGTCCGGCGGGTGCTGGTGTCACGTCCTTCCTGCCCGTGTCCCGCAGACGGCCCGGCCCCGGGGCCGCTGGTGCGCCTGCCCTACCGCGTGGTGTTCGCCGTGGCTTCCGAGGACTCGGTGATCTTCTACGACACGCAGCAGCTCCTCCCCTTCGGCTACGTGTCCAGCATCCACTACCACACGCTGAGCGACATCTCCTGGTGAGCGGGGCGGGGCGCTCTGACGGGGGGAGCGCGGGCCGGACGCGGTAAAACTTCGCCCTTTCTCCTGCGTTGGGGCCAAGGTCCAGCGACGGCGCCTTCCTGGCCATCTCCTCCACCGACGGCTACTGCTCCTTCGTGACCTTTGAGAAGGGCGAGCTGGGAACGCCTTTCACAGAGAAGCCGGACCTGAGCACGCGGACTCCCGATACGGCGACGAAGGCCAAGTGTCAGACCCCACAGGGGTCCTCGCCGGAGCCCAGGCTGGGGGAGGGCACCCCGGCCAGCAGAATCCCAGACCCTGGCAGTCCCTGCCCAGCACCCGCTCCGGGGAGGCCGTCCGCAGCCCCAGCGCCCAAAGACCCGCCCGCCACGGCTGCCCCCGCCGGGCCCTCGGAGGAGAAGAGCCCGCCCAGCAGTCAGGCTGGGAAGGCGCCCCCGCCCCGGAGGGTCACCCTGCACACCCTGCAGGCCTGGAGCAAGACGCCCCGGTAAGGACACCTGGGCGGGGACGCTGAGGAGCCGGCAGCACAACGCTGTGCTGCCCCAGAGGGTTCTTTTTTAAAATATGATTTTACTGATTTCAGAGAGGAAGGGGGGGAGGAGGGAGAGAGAAAGAGAGAGAGAGAAACACCAATGATGAGAGGGAATCATGGATCGGCTGCCTCCTGCACGCCCCCCACTGGGGATCGAGCCACAACCCAGGCCTGTGCCCTTGATGGGATTCGAATCTGAGACCCTTCAGTCCACAGGCCGATGCTCTAGCCACTGAGCCACACCAGCCAGGGCTCCAGAGGTTTCTTCACCTCACTCCCAAGGGCCACCTCCTGGCTCACACCCCTCTGAGGGGTCCCTACTTCTTATGTGACGCACAGGTGCGGTTCCACCTGCAGGTCGTGATCACACTCCTTCCCGGGTGCCTTCCTTTCAGCCTGACCCCTCCAGCTGGGTCCCCAGAGCACACTCGCCTGGGGGCCTCTGACCCCCCTTCCCCCGGACACGGACGCCGCGTCCTCCACCCTCCCTTCTTTCCTGTCACATGTCACATCCGGCCGGGACTTCTTTCTGCTGCTCCCCGTGAGGCCTCAGCCCCTGGGGCAGGCAGAGCCCCGTTCCTGTGGCTTTGGGCCGGCACTGCGGTGACCCCAGCCCCCCGACCCTGTGACCCCCGTTAGCTGCGCCGCCCGGTTTCCTCCCTGGATGTCAGGGGGGTCACCTCCGGGTTCACCGCCCGGCTGATAGACAGACTGGCCCCTCTGTCCAGACAGAGCGCCGGGGGCCACCGGAGGCAGGGGTGACAGAAGGTGCTGGAAGCCCTGGGGCGGCCCTGCCTGCTCACTCCCTGACCTCTCTGGCCGGTCCACCGTGGGGTGGGGGTATCGGCTCCCGGTTGGTCTCTAGACCAGCGACGCTTGGTTTCTCTCCTGTGTGTCTGGGCGGAGGGAAGGGGTTCTGGGAAATATTTGGGTATTTAAGTTTCCCCGTTTCATGTCTTACAAGCTTCTTGCAGTTGTTCATTTTGAAAAAGGAATAGTTGTTGGACATTCAGGTTGTGGGTTTTGGAAAGAACAGCTCGCAGCAGGAAGCCTGAGCAGGGCTCTGTGTACATGGGGGGCCCTCTGAGGGGTAAGCTGACGTCAGCGCTGTGATGACGTCATGTAGTAGTGACAGCGCGATGATGACATCAGCGCCATGGTGACATGTGGTAGTAACGTCAGCATGTTGATGACGTCAGCACTGTGATGACATCAGCGCCGTGGTGGCGTCAGCGTGGTGATGACTTCAGCACTGGTGACGTCGTGTGGTAGTGACATCAGCGCGGTGATGACATCAGCACAGTGATGACGTCAGTGCTATGGTGCCGCAACGTGAACAAGCGTGATCCTTGGTCACTAAGCCCGCGGTGTCTGTGTGCAGGTACCGCCTTGCATACGTGACCAGCTGCTACTGAGAAGCCGTGGTTTGGGTCGTGGTGTCAGACACCCAGGCCCTGTGACATGCACTCACCACGCCCTTCCCTTCTCTTACCCAGGAGAGTGAACCTGATGCCCTTAAAGACGGACGGCCCGAATGCTGTGTCGGGCGCTGTGGCTTGCACCCCTCCCGTGGAGGCCCCGCCAGGTGAGGGCTGGTGCTGGGCCTGTTCCCCTGGGGGTAGCAGACCTTCTCCTTCCTTTGGAAATGAACGTCCGCTAATGTCAAGTTGCTTCTGAGACAGCGAGGATGCGCCTGCCGAGGCCCACCCTGCAGACCCACTGGCCCGTTTGTTCTCGGGAGCCGCTTCCCGGAGCGCATGGGGGAGCTGGGTGCCCCCATGCCAGGCCGGGTGGGGCTCGGTGGGCGGTCCTGTGTGACGGCGTTCATTAGCGCCCCAGATGTTCCCATCCCCCTCCTGACAGCCTAACATGTCGCCAGCAGCGCCCACCGTCCTGGGAGGCACAGTGGCCCTGGGGCTGAGATTCCTGGTGTAGACTCCATTCTAGGCACATGGGACCTGCCGGACAGCTTACTCCTTGCCTGGGCACAGAATTTTAAAAAATGTGTTTTTATTTATTTCAGAGAGGGCGGGAGGGGGAGAGGGAGATAGAAACATCTATGATGAGAGAGAACCATCGATCAGCTGCCTCCTGCACGCCCCCACACTGGGGACTGAGCCTGAAACCCAGGCCTGTGTCCTTGGCCGGAATTGAACCGGGACCCTTCAGTCCGCAGGCGGGGGCTCTACCCACCGAGCCACACCAGCCGGGGCAGGATCTGTTGTGCTGGCCCTTAAAGAAGTCTTGCTTCCTTAGCAGCCTCGCCGGTCAGCGTTTCCGAGCCGCCTGGAGACACGCGGGCCAGCCCCCCGCAGCGGAAGCGGCCCCGCCCTGCGGAGGACGGAGACGGCGCCCAGGGCCCGGAGCCCGCGGGAGACCTGGCCTGTGCGTGAAGGCTGCCTGGCGGGGACCCCCTCGCTCAGAGCAGCCTGACTTCCGGAGGGTCTGCTCCCGCCTCCGTGAGTGTCCCTGGGACACTGTCCCCGCCAGCCTCCCGCTGCACTCCCGGAGCTGGACCCGCGGACCCCGTCCCTGTGGACACCACTCGCTCCTCCCGAACCCTCTGGCCGTGCGGACCCTCACGGGGGTGGTGGGTTCCGGGTGTCTGAATGGTTATTAGATTTGCCCTGTAAACAGTGGTCAGCTTTTGGAAGTTTGTTCTGTTTGCGTTCTGATTTTAAAGGTGATGGGGCTCATTCTGAACAGGAAGCCGGCGTGAAGGGACGAGCAGGCTCGGGGGGGGGGGGGGAGCTTTGTCCTCCCATCCCCTGCTCTGGCATAAAAAACAGGCTTCACTCTCTTTTAAGGGGAAAGTTGAGGTTTTACTTGAGATACAATTTGGTATCAAATAGGTTAACTTTTTAGGTTGATTTTTTTTTTTTTTTTTTTTTTTTTTAAGTTTTATTTTATTTTATTTTATTTTATTATTTATTTTTTTTTTTTAATAAGTTTTTATTGTTCATATTATTACAAATGTTCCTTTCCCCCCACCCACCATTGCTCTCCTCCACCAGGTTCCCATCCCACCCTCTGCCCTTTCCCCTCTCCCCATTGTCCTCATCCATAGGTGCACAGTTTATGTTCAGTCTCTTCCCACGCCCCCCTCTCCCCTTTACCCCAAGAATCGTCAGTTCACTCCCCTTCCATACCTCTGATTCTATTATATTCAACAGTTAATATTGTTCATCAGATTTTTTTAATTTCCTTGGTTTTTAGATTCACTTGTTGATAGTTATGTATTTGTTGTTCATAATTTTTATCTTTGTTTACTTTCTCTTCTGAAAGAACCCCCTTCAGCAATTCATATAATTCTGGTTTGGTGGTGATGAACTCCTTTAGCTTTTTTTTATTAGTGAAGCTCTTTATCTGGCCTTCGATTCTGAGTGATATCTTTGCTGGATAGATTATCTTTGGCTGTAGGTTCTTGCTATTCATCACCTTGAATATTTCTTGCCATTCCCTTCTGGCCTGCATGGTTTCTGTTGAGAAGTCAGCTGACAATCGTATAGGTGCTCCTTTGTAGGTTACTACCTTCTTTGCTCTTGCTTCTTTTAATATTCTCTCTTTGTCTTTTGCTCTTGGAATTTTAATAATGATGTGTCTCGGTGTGGTCCTCTTTGGATTCCTTTTGTTTGGAGTTCTGTGCGCTTCCTGGACTTGTAAGTCTAATTCTTTCACCAGGTAGGGGAAGTTTTCTGTCACTATTTCTTTCAGTATGTTTTCCATATCTTGCTCTCTCTCATCTTCTGGGACCCCCATAATTCTGATGTTGGTTCGCTTGAAGTTGTCCCAGAGGTTTCTTACATTATCTTCAATTTTCTGGATTCTCTTGCCTTCTAGCTTCTGTGGAGGAGTGTCTTCTGGCTCTTTATGTTCCAAATCTTTGACTTGATTCTTGCGATCTTCCCTTCTGTTTTTAGGACTCAGTAAAATATTTTTTATTTCAGACAATGTATTCTTTATTTCTTGTTGATCCCTTATCATTTCTTGTTGACTCCTTATTAATTCTAGTTGATCTCTTTTCATATCCTCGTAGCCCTTATCCATCTTTTCTAAGAAACTCTTGAAAAAACTTATAAGCGTAGATTTGAACTCTATATCCAGACGCTTTTTGTCCTCCATTTCTTTCGTTTGTGATCTATTTTGTTGTCGCATTTCGCAGTTACAGATGGGACGGGGTTTCAGGGTGGAGCCTGCAGCTTTGGCTTCTGTCAGCCCCGCCCTATGCGGGTCCTTCAGTGCTCGCTGCTGCCGGCGCCTCTGAGAGAAAGGTGCCCTCGATTTTCGCCTGCTGCCAAACAGTCTATGCTCTCCCACAATGAGCCCGGTATTGGGGTTCAGTTCAGTTGGAGGTGGGATTGGAGGTGGCGTTCAGAGCAGTCTGGAGCCCCAGTCTCCTTCCCGTCAGGGCAATCCCGCGGCACAGCCGACCGTCCCTTCTCTGCGCGCAGTGTGCGCGCCTCCGGGACCTCCTTTCGCCTCTCCCTGGGGTTCCGCCTTACAGCCCGGCTCCCTATGGCTGAGCCTGGGTCCCCGGGGTCTGGCCCAGAACCGGGGTTCAGAGCAGTTGGGGGCCCAGCACAGTCGGAGCTTTTCTCTCCTTTCCGCTCAGGAACGCCCGCCAGGCACTCGGCCTCCCTCCTCTCCGGCTCCGTCCTCTCCGCGTGCCGCGTCTCAGTACCTTGGGCTTTTCCAGCTCCTCCGCGCCTCCTTCTGGTTTTCTCCTTGCTTCTCGCTGTAGAATTTCCAGTCAGTCAACCTTCCAGTAGTTCTGGGCAATGTCCGTTTTATATTTTAGTTGTATTTTATTGAAATTGTTGTGTGCGGCTGCGGCTAGGTGTTCACCTGGGCGCAGCCATCTTGGATCTCCCTAGGTTGATTTTTCAAAGAAGAAAAAAGTAACGTAGTCATTGACGCCTGTGTCTCTGCTTTCTCTGCCCCAGGTGGGGGGCTGGGGACAGGTCTGTTTCTGCTGGGGAGACTGGGGGGTGCTGTCGCCGCAGGAGGCAGGGGTGGGTGCCCGGAGGCGGCCCCCGGTGGCGGGTGGACCCGCTGAGGATGGCGCTGGGAAGAGCTGTCGCCGCGAATGTCCGGGCACCGCAGAGCAGGTGGGGCGGGCACTGATGCCGTCACTGGCGTGATGAGCATGAGTGACGGGTGTCCGGTGACAGGCGCGGTGCTGCCCCGGGGCTGCCTTCCCCCGGGTGACCAGCGCGGGTGTGGGTGCGGGGCCGGAGCCGCCCCCAGTCTTGGACGAGGGCTGGGAGTCAGCAGCAGCAAAGGAAGGAACTGGGCCCAGCTGGTTGCTCAGTAGTTAGCACACCGCTCTGTGGACCAGGGGATTTCGGGTTCAGTTCTCAGCCCTGGTCAGAGCATGTGTGGGGAGGCAACCAATTGACGTGCCTCTCACACGGATGATTCTCTCTCTCCCACCCGCCCTTCCTTTCTCTCTAAAAATAAATGGGAAAACTACCTGAGCCTCCGGCTGGGCCAGCCCTGTGTTTTGACCAGTGGTTCTCAGCCTCAGCTGCACATGAGGCCCCTCAGAGCTGGCACCTGCAGCACCCTCGTTCTTCTCCGCCCCTCCCTCCCCTGACACGCCGTGGGGGTGGGGAGAGGAGGAGGGGCCCTGGGGGAGGGCACATGGGGTCCTCTCACAGCAGGAGTGGCAGTTGGGCAGCCGTCTGGGACGGCCCGACCTGTGTCCCCGGAGTCTGGGAGTGACGTGGGGACCAGGGCCTGCTTCCCCCTGCCCCCCCCGCCCCCCCTTGTGTCTGACGGAGGAAGCCGTGGGGCTGTGGGGGCAGCAAGGGTGAAGCTGCCGTACACACGGGCCCATAGGGTGGGACCCCGGTGGGTGACCAGGCCTGGGCCACCAGGAAGAGCCTCAAGCAGGGTCCAACAGGATGGGCACCTCAGCGAAGGTCAGGGTGGGCCCCCTGGTCCTCCCCTCCCTCCCAGAGCACCCTTCCTCCCAAAGCAGTAAAACTGCCGGGTTCGGGGCTCGGAAAACTTCAAGGGGGGCATGGGCGCCCACCCTCAGCCTGGCGTCCCCCCGGGCTCCCACGGCTCCCTCGGTGTTATTTGCTGTGTCGCTCACTCTCACCTGGTACATGTGTGTGTCCGTCTGTTTGTCTGTGTCTTAGACGGACCTTGGACAGGTCACTTCATCTGAAGGTCGCTCACAGCTGTCACAGGGCAGATGAGAGGCGGACTGAGTGGTTGTGGGTAAGCAGACCCACCTCCCTCCCTGCACACGCACATGTGCACACACATGTGCCCTGCACTCCTGTGGCCGCTAGGTGGCACTGTCCCCACAGCCTCTGCCCAGGAGGAGGACGGCCTGGGTCTGAAGCCTCTGCAGCTGCTCCCTTCTCTCCTCCCTCCTCCGAGGGGTCTGTGTCCCTGTTAGCCCCCAGCCCGTGGCCGTGGCCGCTGGCCGCAGCCCCTGGTGGCCACACCTGGAGGGCAGTGTTGCACCTGAGATCCTGCCTGCATCAGCACTGACGAGGGCAGGAAAGAGTGCTCCCCCTAGCAGGCGTCCTCAAACTTTTTAAAGTGGGGGCCAGATCACGGTCCCTCAGAGAGCTGGAGGGCCGGACTATATGAACTACTAATTCCTACTGTAACACCTCGGCTGCGCTCACTGCCCAAAAAACCTGGCGGGCCGGATCAGACTCCTCTGCGGGCCGCATGTGGCCCGCGGGCCGCAGTTTGAAGACGCCTGCCCTACAGGGTTTGGCTCGGAGAGACTGTGAAGCAGCAGTATTATCCCTTTAACAGCTGTGGTCGCAGATGCTCAGGGATGATGTGGGGCTGATACCACCCTCTCTTCTTGTTTTGAAAATGTTTTAAAAACATTAAAAGAGTGAGGAAGGGGTGGGGCGAGAAGCATCAATGTGGGAAAGAAACATCGACCGGCTGCCTTGGGCACGCACCCCCACAGCCGGCGTGTGCCCTGACCAGGATGGAACGGTGACTTCCTGTGCCACTGGCAGGGCCCACCTCTCGGTACTCAGAACGACATGCTGTCTCCCATAGAACGTCCGCCGGTAAAGGCATTCCAAGGCTCCCCGCTTCCTCTGTGCCCCTCTCTGCTCTCCCCTCCCGAACCCAGGCCGCTGTCCCAGACTTCCTTCCTTTCCTTGTCTAGTGATTTCTCTAGCCCAGTGGTAGGCAAACTCATTAGTCAACAGAGCCAGATATCAAGAGCACAATGATTGAAATTCCTTCTGAGAGCCACATTTTTTAAACTTAAACTTCTTCTAACTCCACTTCTTCAAAATAGACTTGCCCAGGCCGTGGTGTTTTGTGGAAGAGACACACTCAAAGGGCCAAAGAGCCGCCTGTGGCTCGAGAGTCACAGTTTGCCGACCACGGATCTAGTCTATGATTTAAAATTAAAAAAAAATATATTTTTTATTGATTTCTAACCACTAAGCACACCAGCCAGGGCTCCTGCCTTGTTTTCTTTAGGTTTTTGCATTAGTTTTTCTGTGTTTCCCCTTCAGGTGCTTGGTTAGTGTTTGCAGACTGCCCTTAAGGGTATGGCTATTACTTTGCCTTCAGCTGTGACCCTGCCCCAGGGGGTCTGACATACAATACCCTCATTATTGTAATTTCCTAGATCAACTGCTGTTCCAGTTCGATTTCCCCTTTGAAACAAGAAAAAAACAGAAAAAACAGAGGTTGCTTTTCTTCATTTCCGATGGGTTGAGTATTGGTGTTTTTTTGTTTGCTTCCACTGTATTATTTTTCGTTTTCCTGTTGCCTCAGAAGGCGGGTTCTGTTTCGGCTCCCGGAGGTCACAGGCGTTGCCTCTGGGGTCTAATATGTTAGAAAGCGGTGCGAGGCCTCTCTGTTTCTGAAAAGCCTGTGTCCTGTGTTTTCTTTTTCCTTTTTTTTTTTTTTTAAATATATATTTTATTGATTTTTCACAGAGAGGAAGAGAGAGGGATAGAGAGTTAGAAACATCGACAGCTGCCTCTTGCACACCTCCTACTGGGGATGTGCCCGCAGCCAAGGTACATGCCCTTGACCGGAATCGAACCCGGGACCTTTCAGTCTGCAGGCCGACGCTCTATCCACTGAGCCAAACCGGTTTCAGCTTCTCTTCCCTTTCAGAACACGGAACTGTGCGTGTGTGAGGTCAGCCTGTGCCTCCTGTCTCTCCTGCTTCCGTGTCTGCCTGGATGGGGACTGAGCGAAGGGAGCCAGAGTCTCACTGTCAGTGTGGTTCTGCCGTTTCCCCAGGTCACATGGTCCGCTATAAACGTCATCCGGATGGAGTGGCCCTTGTCTGTGACCTCCCGAGTTTTCATCGAGGTCACGTTTCCCTAATATTAATCCTGTACGTCTTCCCGGCGTTCTTTTTACTCACTATCATTTTGCCCGCCCTGTGCCATCATTTTACAGATCTTTGATCTATAATTTTGCTTGTAATTTTACTTCTGGCTTTTCTAAGTCCCTTAAATTTATCTGATGATAGTATAAATTATTACGCTTATCTGAAAGCATTTTTTGATGTATCTATAATACTTGCTGTTTTCTCCTGTTTGTACCTTCTGCTGTGTTGACTTATTTCTCCTTTGAATTAAGAAGATATATAGTCTGTTTGGGTTTGAGTATTTACTTTACAACAAGGTGTCAATTTCAGTAATACAATCATCCCACTTTACTTTCTCTTATAAAAGACTAGTGGCCTGGTGCACAAAATTTGTGCACTGGGGCGGGGGGGGGGGGGTCCCTCAGCCCAGCCTGCGCCCTCTCGCAGTCCGGGACCCCTCCGGGGACTGGGCCTAAGCTGGCAGGCGGACATCCCTCTCACAATCCAGGGTCCCTCGTTCTTTACCGCCCACCTGCTCGCTTTTTACTGCTTGGCTCGCTGCTCCTTAGCACTGCCACAGAGGTGAGAGGCTCCCAGCTTCTGGCTGAGCAGCCACTCCCCCTGTGGGAGCACAGTGACCACCGGGGGGCAGCTCCATGGAAATCCCTGCAAGAGTAGGCCTTCCTTCTCCTGGCTGCCTGCACTGGCTTCCCTCCAGCACTGGGACCCGGGCTTCCCTCCTCCCGCCACCCGCAGGCACCCGGGACCCCGGCTGGCTTCCCCCAGGCCTCAGCTTAGTCAGGAAGGACATCCGAAGACATCCGGCCTAATTAGCATATTACCCTTTTATATTATAGAGAGAGTATACTAGAACACTAATACTCTTGGACAACCCATTCCCTAGTTTTTTTGCCTGTTCTGGAGTATTATGCTACTTTATGTCTTGTCAATGAAAAATAATCAGTTCCCTTTTCCCTAGCAATTGCAACAGTTACCTTATTGTGATTAGAATTTCTGCATTAATTGGATATAATTTATATGTAATAGAGTCAATACTCAATGCTGATTTTTCATCCTATAATTTCATGAATTCTGATTTATTTATTTTAATTTAATCTCAAATTATATCTCCAAGTAGCTTCCTTTCCCCCCAATTTTATTGAGGTACAACTGCAGTACACTTAACTGTATATATGTGTGCAATTGATCCATTTGTGTGTACACACACACACACACAGCTGTGAAAGCATCACTGTGACTGAGATCATGAGCATTTCCACTGGAGGAAAAGCAACGGCCAGTAGGGAGCACAGACCACCGAGGACCCGGTGCACACCCACTGCTGTTCTACTGCAAAGTATTACAGAGCAGACCCGACAGAACAGCTGTGAAAAGGCATAAAAGGCCAGAACTTCCCGAAATGAAGGAGGACATGAATGTATACATTAAAGAGTCCTTCATTATTTAAACAAACACTTTTTCATTGATTTTTTTTGTCCCACCCACTTACACACTCATTGGTTGCTGGAATCTAACCCAGAACCCTCCAGTCCACGCCTGATGCTCTATCCAGTGAGCCCCACCGGCGAGGGCACCACATTCAACTTTAGAGGAATGAAGCCGTCGACGTTCTCCTGCCTGGGCATTAGGGAGAGGCTCCGGCGTGAACGCTGACTGTTCCAGCAGAAGCGTCTGCGGGGTGAGGGATGGAAGGCGCTGGCCCCTCCCTCTGAGGGCCACCTGAGGAGAGGGCTGGGACCAGGTCCTGTCCGGGTCCTAGGACCCCAGGTGTGGCACTGTGCTCCCATCTCCACACCTCTTCACTGTCCTGGGGCCGGCCGCCTGCTGCCTCCAGTCCGTCCGTCCATCCGTCTGCTCAGCAAGGTCCCAGGTGCGCTCCGACCGAGGCAGGCTCCAGCTTCCCCAGACTGTGCCAGCCACTGGACCCAGTCCCTGCTGTTCTCTCCTGGCCGTGAGGCCCGCCCTCTCACTGTTGGTTATGCTGGACGGGAAACGCCGGCAGATGCTTTATTTTGGAAAAACGTCAGGAGCCCAGACCTGGGGCTGGGGGGGTGTGGGGGGCTGGAGGCGGCGGCAGATGCTCCAGCGGGAGCAGAGCCGGAGGGCTGCCGGGTTGGCGGAGAGCTCCCGCTGTCGGTCATTGGCCGCAGGCTGGCAGGTGGGGCTGGGAGGGGAATGGAAGTGTGAGCTGTGCTGGACTCTCAGAGCGAGAGGGGTGGGGGTGACACGGTGACCTGCCCCGGGGGCTGGGCCCCCCAAATTTATGGGGCGACCTCATGGGCCTTCCCCTGGGCAGGAAACGGGCTGCTTGCTGATGCTTTCCCTCCCCACACACCTGCAAAAGCAAGTCTGTGCATTTTACAATAATTTACTAGAATAAAATGTCACTGTTTTCCTTTGGATAGCTGCCCAGGATTGGCTTTGTGCTTTTTGAATCAAGAAATGGCTTCAAATATATAGGACCTCAGATTTCAGTCTCTCTCTCACACACACATGCACACACACTCAGGCACACACACACATGCACACACACTCAGGCACACACACATGCACACACACATGCACACACCCAGCTCTCCTCTAAGGTGAGGAGCGGTGAGTAAACAGGAAATGTGGGGCATGGCGGCTCTTTTACATCCTGGAACCGTAGTTAAGGGGACTTCCTGTCACTCCCCGGGGCTTCCTCTGTTGCCCCCTCCCCGCCTCTCACCGCGAGCTCCCCCCCCCCCCAGCACAGAGAGCACTGCTGGTCTGGCCACATTTGCCCGAAGCTGGTGTTTCCTGCACAAGAAATGGCCCTGGTTGCCCTGGCCTTGGCCTTGGTTCCACAGGCCTCCAGCCCTCCAGCCCCCCAGCCCTCCAGCCCTCCAGCCCTCCAGCCCTCCAGGCTCTCCAGCCCTCCAGGCCTCCAGGCCTCCAGCCCCCCAGCCCTCCAGCCCTCCAGCCCTCCAGCCCCCCAGCCCTCCAGCCCTCCAGGCCTCCAGCCCTCCAGCCCTCCAGCCCTCCAGGCCTCCAGCCCTCCAGGCCTCCAGCCCTCCAGGCCTCCAGCCCTCCAGGCCTCCAGGCCTCCAGCCCCCCAGCCCCCCAGCCCTCCAGCCCTCCAGCCCTCCAGGCCTCCAGGCCTCCAGGCCTCCAGGCCTCCAGGCCCTCGCCTCCTCTGGACACAGTGACCCGGAGGCACCTGGCGGACACCCAGCCCAGCCCGGCCTCCAGGGAGCTGCTCGGGGACCCGCTGCTCCTCCCCACCGCAGCCCAGCAGCACCGGCAGGCTGTCACTGCAGCAGACCGGGAGGGAGGGCGCCTGCTGGTCCATGATGGGCCCAGGCTCTCCGTCTTCAGGGAGGAGCTGAGCTCTCCTGGGGCAAAGCTGCAGAGCACACACATGCCCCTCAGGGCACATCATGGGTGTGTGCATGAAAGAGAGTGTGTGTGCACGTGTGTGTGCATGAGTGAGAGTGTGTGCATGTACATGCATGTGCGTGCACATGCATGAGTGTGCATGTGTGTGTGTGAGTGAGTGCATGTGTGTGTGCGTGCAGGTGTGAGAGTGTGTGTGTGCATGACAGTGTGCATGTCTTTTTCCTCTTGGAAACAGACGCGGAGACTACGTTTCCAGAACAACCAGTCCACAGGTTTATTCCCGCCTGCAAACCGGTCCCCGGACCGACCCCATGGGGCCTCTGCCTCGTGTTTTCACCCCCCCCCCCATAAATGCGTGTCACACGCACAGCGCCAGCGGGCTTTCCTCGTCTTTGGTATCAGAGCTCCCCCCTCACGCCCTCCTCCCTGTCCCCGCCAGCACGTCCACGCCGTCCTTCCGGCACAGAGCAGCCCAACGCACACTCAGGGCAGGGCCTGGGTGCGAGGGCCTGGGTGCCAGATCCTGGGTGCGGGGGCCTGGGTGCGGGGTCCTGGGTACCAGGATCCTGGGTGCTGGGGCCTGGGTGCGGGGGGCCTGGGTGCCAGGATCCTGGGTGCGGGTCCCGGGTGCCGGGGCCTGGGTGCCTGCCCCCCGGCTCAGGGAGGCCGGGCCGGGCTCACACGTAGTCGTTGAGCCGGTACCCGCTGTGCGAGGCGGAGGTGACGGAGGGCGCCCGGTTGTCCTTGTAGGCGGCGGGCGGCCGGTAGGAGGGCGCGGTGGCGGTGGCGGTGGTGGTGGCGGCCCGGGGCGGGGCGGGGTAGGGCCGGGAGGGCGCCTCGTCCAGGCAGGACAGGCAGAGCAGCGTGCCGCCGATGAGCGCCAGGGAGGAGGAGATGAAGCCGAGGTACAGGGCCTGCCCGATCTCGAACTTCATGCTGCTGGGCAGCAGCGGGTTGTAGAAGCTCTGCACCACGTCGTGCGTGGTCCAGGCCACGGCCACCAGGCAGAGCAGGCCGGCCAGCAGGAAGAGCGCGCCGCCCAGCACCGCGCAGGTGGCCTTGGCCGGCGTGCCTTTGGCGCAGCGCGTGCACTGCAGGCCCACGACGGCGCAGGCGCAGGCCGCTCCCGCCAGCAGGCAGGAGATGACCATGAGCGCCCGGGCCGCCTGCAGGTCCTGGGGCAGCGCCAGCAGCGAGCGGTAGATCTGGCACTGGTAGATGCCTGTGCTGTGCCACACGCACTCCATCCACAGCCCCTTCAGGTAGGACACGGCCGTCAGGATGTTGGTGCCCACGTGGGCGGTCCGGCGCCAGTGCGGCAGGATGGTGGTGACCAGCGTGCCCACCATGCCCAGGAAGCTGAGCAGGAAGCCCAGCAGCTGCACGGCCATGCTGGCCATGGCCCCGCCCGGCGGGGGCCGCGCTCGCTCAGGTGCCCACGGGGGTCCTGGGGGCGGGGGAGGGCGGGAGAGAGAGGAAACGGTTAGATGTCGTCTCGGTGCACGTGTGTCCGCCACGGAAACTGCTTTCCCACAGGCGGCTGGCATGACAACGAATACATTTTACTTATTTACTAACCCTCAGCCCAGCCTGCACCCTCTCCAATCCGGGACCCCTTGGCGGATGTCCGATGGCTGGTTTAGGCCCAATCCCAGGCATCAGGCCTAACCGGCACTGAGACATCCCCCTCACAATCCAGGACCACTGGCTCCTAACCACTTGCCTGCCTGCCTGATCACCCCTAACTGCCCTCCCTGCCATAATTATCTGGCCACTCAGTGTATTTGTACCTCAAATGGCCACCAAAAGTATTCTAGACTTTTGCTGGAGATCAACTATCTTCCTTTCTAAGATCAATATAAATCTATTTGCCATGAGCTTCCTATCAGCCAGTGCAGAGGGAGAAACTGATCAGGTGCACGATTTATAGTGTCTTTGATATCAAATAAACGAGGTACTCAAGAGAAGTACACGGAGTGGCTAGATGATGATGCGTTCAGAGACCATAATCATCTGGCCACTCAGATTGGCAGTTGGCTCGCTCGTGTGGCTCAGGACCCATGAGGAACAGCTTGCCCAAATCCCACACACACGACGAGGCCCAGGTTAGAAGTTGGCCCTCTGTTGCGGACGAGCAAAGGGAAACCCATGTTTCATAACCAGGCCTGGTCTGGGGAGAAGCCAGGCCGATGCAGGTGGAAGCGAGGGTGCGGGTACGCGCGCGGAGGCCACTGCGCTTCAGCGGGATGGAGCGGCTCCTGGCTCAGTGGGAGCCGCAGGCTCGGGCACCGCAGCCGTGAAAGCCCTCACCGTTCTGGGGACACAGCCTGCATGCCCAGGCCCAGGCCTCGTCAGGCCCATCGACAAGGCAGTCAGTCGACACGTACAAACGGATGCCAGGGTCTCATTAACGAGGACATCGGTGCCGGCACCTGCTTTTCCCGCCCATGTTGTGCCGTCTGCAGGGTTGTATCTCAGTTTTCAAGGCCCAGGAGGCTGGGAGCTTGCCTCACAGAGAAAGATTAGGAAAGTAAAAAACAAACACACCTGCCCAACTGGCGTGGCTCCGGGGTTGAGCATCCACTTATGAGCCAGGAGGTCAGGGTTCGATTCCTGGTCAGGGCACAGGCCCGGGCTGTGGGCTCCGTCCCCAGTGGGGAGATTGTGCAGGAGGCAGCTGATCCATGACTCTCGTTATTGATGTTTCTATCTCTCTCTCCCTCTCCCTTCCTCTATGAAATCAGTAAAAGCATATTTTAAAAAACAAAGGCA
The DNA here is from genome assembly GCF_014108245.1 of Pipistrellus kuhlii. Lineage (NCBI taxonomy): Eukaryota > Metazoa > Chordata > Mammalia > Chiroptera > Vespertilionidae > Pipistrellus > Pipistrellus kuhlii. The sequence goes on from NW_023425515.1 coordinate 399,480, forward strand.
GTGAGAAGGACCCACCAAGAGTCACTGCTGTTGCGTGGGCCGCTCATTGCGTGTTCCCCACCTACAAACGCCGACGCGTGTCTGCAAGGTTGTCGCCCACGTGTGTCTGCCGGGAGCCAGAGGCGTGTGGCGTTCGGCAGCGTGTACGGGGTCACAGCAGGGCCGGAGCCGCCGGGTCCTTTTCTCCCCTGAGCTGTGGCCCGAGACACTGCCCGGGTCCCCGCTGGGTCTGACGAGGCTCCGTCCCACCATCGCACCGGCCGGAAGGACGCTCAGGGTCAGCCCGGGAGCAGGTCCCGCTCAGCCGGGGAGAGAGTCCCCCTGAGCGACACGGACGTTCCCCGGGCGGGGGCTGGCGTGTTCAGGCGTGTTGCTGCGGGGCCTTGTACATCCTGCAGCCACTGCTTTCCACCCGCCAGCGCCCTGGCCTCGCCGGGGGCTCCCTCCCCGCATTGTCACATGTGATAATCAAATGGGTGATGGCTCTTAACATGCCCCATTCACATGATTCAGTCACCGCTGTGAGGGCGTGAGGACAAGGCAAGCTGTGCATTGTTGGATGACACACCAAGAGCGGTGCTTTTATTTATTTTTTATTTTTATTTTTTAATATATTTTATTGATTTTTTACAGAGAGGAAGGGGGAGGGACAGAGAGTCAGAAACATCGATGAGAGAGAAGTATCCATCAGCCATCTCCTGCACACCCCCTACTGGGGATGTGCCCACAACCAAGTTACATGCCCTTGACCGGAATCGAACCTGGGACCATTGAGTCCGCAGGCCGATGCTCTATCCACTGAGCCAAATCGGTTAGGGCCGTGATGGGGTTTTTAGGGAAAATTATTTTCTTGCATAGTTATGACTGTTATGAGAAGTAACAGTTGTTTACTATAAAACAAAATGCCACACATCTCTCAACTTCTGAAACATTTATATAATAGTTTAAAAAAAATACATTTTCATTGATTTCAGAGAGGAAGGGGGAGGGAGAGAGAGAGAAACATCAATGATGAGAGAGAATCATTGATTGGCTGCCTCTTGCAAGCCCCACTCTGGGAATGGAGCCCACAACCCGTGCACGTGCCCTTGACCAGAATCACACCCGGGGCCCTTCAGTCCTCAGGCCGACGCACTATCCACTGAGCCACACGGGCTGGGCAAACCCATATACCTCGAAAGCATCTGACGTGAGTGAAGGACAAAGCTCTCGGCTGAGCTGCGCGGTGGACTGTAAGAGCCGGGGAGGTTCTGACGATTCCTAATGTGGGGCCCACGGCGGACCCACTGGAGGGGGCCAGCGGGGAGGGGACACTCTGCAGGGGATGCCCCAGGCCCCGGGCTGAGGACCGCTGAGCCTGGGCAGTAACGGGTTTTTAAGCCCTGGGCTCGGTCTGATGGATGCCGTGCATTAATGCAGCCTCCGGGAGAACAGTCTGCCTCACAGGCACTGTGATTACGTCTTGAGTCCAATGCAATCACACGCAACAAATGCAATGCATGCAGTGAGTCAACGCGTACGAAGCAGGTGACCAATGAACAATGAATTCCTCAGTGAACATCCTACAGAATTCCACATCAAAGATCGTGTTCTGACGAAACGAAGACGTCATGATTGTAAGACAAAGTATCGCTGGAAAATAAGAAGATGACGTGCCACACATGACAAGCCACATCCCCATTTAAAAAACGTGCCAAGCAGGAAAATAGCCTGAGTCTTAGATCTGATGAAATTCAGCCCTTGAAAACGACTGTATTATAACTTTCCGTCTAGTCCACTCCAGCCGCTCCATCACCAACGGCCACTAGATGCCGCTGTGACCTGACACTTCAGGCTGCGGGTAAGCCAGTTTTCTCCAAGGGCTTAGCAGTGCAGGAGTGCGCCCCCTGTACAGACAAAAGACTTAAGGCCCCCCTCCCCCTCGGTTCTCAGGAGGTGTTGCTCATTGCTTTCCTGTGAGGCCGTCCAAAGAGTCTCGCCAGGAGTGACGTTTAAAGGGAACTGAGAGGCGGTGGATGCAATAGAAGAAGCACTCTCACCGCCTGGCAGCCACAGCCCAGATTTCACACCTGGCTCTGCAGCGGGTCAGGGGCCAGGGACGGAAACCAGAGGCTGATGCTCCACTTAGATCTCATGCAACGGGAAACCCGAGGGAGAGGCACCGTGTCCTCCAGGCCGAAGACAGCGTCACGGCCCCGGACCCAGTTCCTGCCAGGCCCAGCAGCTGGCGGGAGGGCCGGGGCAGGGCGCGGGGCTGAAGCCCACGCTGAGCGTCAGCGCTGGCACTGGCCGGGGCCTCGGTGGCCGGAGACCTGACACGCTCCCGGGAAGTGCGAGGGGCGGGGCCCGGGAGCGGAACCCTGGGTGCACAGAGCGGCCTCACAAACCCCCGCCAGGGAGAGCCGGTCGTCAGAGCGGGGATCACAAAGGACGGATTGATTTGTCGGAAGAGCTAATGAAAAGGAACCCGACTTGCGTTTTCTAAGTCTTTTTAAAAATATATATTTTCCCATTGATTTCAGAGAGGAAGGGAGAGGAAGAAAGAGATAGAAACATCCATGAGAGAATCATGGACCGGCTGCCTCCTGCACGCCCCCCACTGGGGATGGAGCCTGCAACCCGGGCTGGGCCCTGACCGGGAATCGAACCAGTGACCTCCTGGTTCCTGGGTGGACGCTCAGCCGCTGAGCCACCCGGCCGGGCTGCACATCTTTGTTTCTTATTTCATTCTCCGGGAGCTCCGAATAGCAGGTCCTCGGGCTGCAGCACAATGTAAGTTGGGACCCACCTCCGTCACCCACATGGAGGACACACAGCAGTGATGAAATGACACAGTAAAACAGTTAAAAGAAAGAGAATGATTTCCGACCTTTACTTGTGGTAAATAAATAACAAAAAACATAGAGCAAATGTGTACACGTCAGAATGACAGAACTTAAAAAAAAAAAAGAGAGAAATGGCAATGTAACCACGAAACGACATAACCCACGGACTGCCTACATTTCTAGTGTTGTACCAAAGAGCTGGGCAGCAGGGGGAGCAGGGGGAGCAGGGGGAGCAGAGGGAGCAGGGGGAGCAGGGGGAGCAGAGGGAGCAGGGGGAGCAGAGGGAGCAGGGGGAGCAGGGGGAGCAGGGGGAGGTGGAGCAGGGGGAGGGGGAGCAGGGGGAGCAGGGGGAGGGGGAGCAGGGGGAGGTGGAGCAGGGGGAGGTGGAGCAGGGAGCAGGGGGAGCAGGGGGAGCAGGGGGAGCAGGAGGAGCAGGGGGAGGTGGAGCAGGGGGAGCAGGGGGAGCAGAGGGAGGTGGAGCAGGGGGAGCAGGGGGAGGGGGAGCAGGGGGAGCAGGAGGAGCAGGGGAGCAGGGGGAACAGGGGGAGGAGGAACAGGGGGAGGGGGAACAGCGGGAGGGGGAGCAGGGGGAACAGGGGGAGAAGGAGCAGGGGGAGCAGGGGGAGGGGGAGCAGGGGAAGGTGGAGCAGGGGGAGCAGGGGGAGCAGGGGGAAAAGGGGGAGGAGGAGCAGGGGGAGCAGGGGGAGGGGGAGCAGGGGGAGCTGGGGGATCAGGGGGAGGTGGAGCAGAGGGAGTAGGGGGAGCAGGGGGAGCAGGGGGAGGGGGAGCAGGAGGAGGGGGAGCAGGGGGAGCAGGGGGAGCAGGGGGAGCAGGGGGAGGGGGAGCAGGGGGAGGGGGAAGAGCAGGGGGAGCACGGGAGGTGTGGCCGTGGGGCTTCCTCGGGGAAGCGGAGGGGGACGGGGGCAGGTCTTTGGAGCCAGAGGCAGGGAGCCTGGTGCTGTGGCTGTGGGTCTTTCCAGGAAGAAGGTGAGGGTGGTGGGTCCCTGGGAGGGGCCTGCCGCCCAGAACACCCCCTGGCACAGCCCAGGAGCCCAGGCTGCTTCTCTGGGGAGAGCAGCTGGTAGGCCCCTCCTCCCCCTCCCTCTGTCCCAAGGCCCTGACTTAACGGCACCTGAGAAACCGGAGGTGCAGTCAATGCTCACCCCTCGGCCTGGCCTGGCCGTCCCCAAAGAACGGGGCCTGGGCCCCGCTGCAGACAGGCCGTCCCCTGGGTGGCAGGTGCCCGCCCTTCCTGGCAGGGTTGGTCCCCACACCAGAGCCCGGTGGTGGGGGCCCGGGGGCTGGGCCTCCTCGCTGTCCAGGGCGGTGAGCACAGCTCAGCTCGGCCTGGCCCAGCACCCCTGAGCTCCTGGGTGCACCCCCACCCCCAGCCAGACAGGAAATCCCGGACAGGCCAAGGCACCTGCCGCAGAGGCAGCTGCACACTGCCTCTGGGCCCGCTGGATCCAGCCAGCACTGGAGTAACGTCAGAGGACGCACGTCCACAGACTGTACCTGACGATCCCCTGCCGTCCTCCTCTCCACCGGAGCCTCACCCACCTCATACGCCCGCAGCGCGGGGGGCCGTGCGGTCCGGCCAGGCCGGGTGGACGCTGGTGTCCGCAGGAGAGCAGGGACCCGGGCGTGCACGGTCCTGGGCGGCTGGGCCAGCGTCCGGATGGCTGGGCCTCGCACCCCCTGGGGAAGGAACACAGGGAAGGTGAGGGGACCAGACCCAAACCACGGGAGCAGCGGGCTCCGGGGAGCAGCAGGCTCTGGGGAGCAGTGGGCTCTGGGGAGCAGTGATCTCCGGGGAGCAGCGGCTCCGGGGAGCAGTGGGCTCTGGGGAGCAGCGGGCTCCGGGGAGCAGCAGGCTTTGGGGAGCAGCGGGCTCCGGGGAGCAGTGATCTCCGGGGAGCAGGGGGCTCTGGGGAGCAGTGGGCTCCGGGGAGCAGGGGGCTCCGGGGAGCAGCGGGCTCCGGGGAGCAGGGAGCTCTGGGGAGCAGTGGGCTCTGGGGAGCAGTGATCTCCGGGGAGCAGCGGGCTCCGGGGAGCAGCGGGCTCCGGGGAGCAGGGAGCTCTGGGGAGCAGTGGGCTCTGGGGAGCAGGGGGCTCTGGGGAGCAGCGGGCTCCGGGGAGCAGCGGGCTCTGGGGAGCAGGGGGCTGTGGGGAGCAGTGATTTCCGGGGAGCAGTGATCTCCGGGGAGCAGGGGGTTCGGGGGAGCAGGGGGCTCTGGGAAGCAGTGATTTCCGGGGAGCAGCGGGTTCTGGGGAGCAGTGATCTCCGGGGAGCAGTGGGCTCCGGGGAGCAGCGGGCTCTGGGGAGCAGTGATCTCCGGGGAGCAGTGATCTCCAGGGAGCAGCGGGCTCTGGGGAGCAGTGATCTCCGGGGAGCAGTGATCTCCAGGGAGCAGTGATCTCCGGGGAGCAGGCCATAAACCACAGGAGCAGCGGGCTCCAGGGGGCGGCAGGCTCCGGGGGGCTCCAGGGGGCGGCGGGCTCCGGCGAAGAGGCCGACCCGGGGCCCAGCTGGGCCTGTTTCTCCAGGAGAGACGGGCTTGGCCAGAAGGAAACCCCGTTTGCCCCGGGCCGTTGGGCCCCTCTTTAATTAGCAGCCAAAGCGGAATATTCCGCAGGGGAGTGCCTCTTGAAAGAAAACACCAAGTGCCGGGCAGGTTTCATCTTTCCCTGTGGACTCCCACGGTCTGCAGCCACCCCAGCTAATAAAGAGGGACGATGCTAAGTGACCCTCACACCGTCGCAAAGATGGCAATGCCCACAGCCAATAAGGAGGGAATATGCTAATTGACTGCCCCACCCTCAAAGATGGCGGCGCCCAGAGCCACAAGATGGCGGTGCCCAGTCCCCTCAGCCCTGCTGGGCCTGCCCTGTGTGCTTGCCTCCTGAGTCCCCCAGTCCCCTCAGCCCCCCAGCCACCCAGGGCCGCCTGAGGAGCAGGCAAGCCTCAGATGGCAGCTTCCCAGCAGCCCAGGGCCGCCCGATGCTCAGGTAACCAGGCCGGCCCAGGCTTGCGCTGCCGGCAGTGGCAGCAGCAGAGGTGTGATGGGGGGTCGCCTTCCCCTGATCACCAGATCACCTTCTGCCCCTGAGGGCTCCCAGACTGTGAGAGGGGGCAGGCTGGGCTGATGGGACACCCCGCCCCCCGTCCCCCTGCTCCAGTGCATGAATTTTCATGCATTGGGTCTCTAATATACATATATATATATATATATATATATATATATATATATATATATATGCTTGCCAAGGTTGGCCTGAAAAAATGTTTGTCTACAGGAACACCGGCTTGGGTGCGGGGGACCCCAGGGCCGGCGCATGGGGTGGAGCCTGCCGGGAACCCCAGCCGGCCTTGGAGGCATGCTTCGACCATTTACACAAACACTCTAACTGTTGTTGACAGGACGTGTTCTAGGTTTTCTCCCGCTTCTATTGAGGTATCTTTTTCACCTGCCAGCAATACTTTCTCAGCAAAGCAGGGTGAGGGCTGGCCGGTGTGGCTCAGTGGTTGAGCATGGATCCATGAACCAGGGGGTCAGGGTTTGATTCCCATCAGGGCACATGCCAGGTTTGGGGGCTGGATCCCCAGGGTGGGGCACGCAGGAAGGAGGCAGCTGATGGAGGATTCTCTCTCATCACTGCTGCTTCTGCTCCTCTCTCCCTCTCCCTCTCCTCTCTGGAATAAAACAACAACAAAACAACAAAAAGAGGGTGAGGTAGTGGGTTTGGTGGGGGTAGAAGAAGGGTAATCAAGGTCGTTCAAGGTCATGGCCATTTCAAGGTAAGGAAGGTGGCAGAGACAGAGGCAGACTGGGGACCTCCCACCCCCAACAGAGGAAGACAGTACTCAGGCCTGCGAGACAGCAAAGGCACACAGGCTGGGTCCCCGGAGGGCAGACGGGGTCCCCGGAGGGCAGGCGGGGTCCCCGGAGGGCACTGCTCTGTCTTCCCCCGGGGAGCAGCCTGCCAGGCCGGTCCCTCCGACCTGTGTCAAGGCGAGGACCACCCCGTTCGGAAGCACAGCTTCCATCCCAATGGATGTTCCCTCTCCACCTGCAATGGGCGTCTGCCTGGGCTTGATCGCCTATTGTTCATATGTGGGTGACCTAGTTCCCCAATTCAGCTGTAAGCTGTAAGCTTTTCAGAGTTTTCATAATCAATATTAATTAAGCCCATTGATTAGAAGGTTTCCCCTTGTGCATGATCGGCCAAGGGACGCAGACTGATTTCAGCCTCGTTCCGACGGCTCGCTTTCCTCTCGTCGATCCGGTTTCCTGCCGAGGGCCGCGGTGTGAATCCCTCCCCAGCGCAGGAGACATCTGGGAGACAGGTGTTCCTCCTTTGCTCCCTCGCGGGGGGATTTTTCCAGCGGCTGCAGGAAGCCGGGCAGATTCGGAAGCACCGGGAGCTCACCAGGCCGAGACGACACTCATTGGCGCTATCAACAGGTCTGCGCGCCGGCATCTGCTTCAGAGCGATTGCCCGGATCCGGCTGCTCTGTTTGGAGGCGAGGCCTCATATTGAAGCAATTTCTCCCACCGAAGGGCCGGGAACAGGCTCGGTTGTGCTGTTTCATGTAGCTCCGACGGCCGCGAGGAGCCTGGGAGGGTTATTAATAGCGTGTCTGGGCACATGGTGGCTGCTCCCGCTCCACAGTCTGCGAACACCATCAGAAGCCCCGAAAATGGTCCTGCAGGAGCACGGCGTTAACAGCTCTGCCCGGTCTCCCAGGTGGGCAGACAACGGGATAACAGATGGCTGCAGGTACCCGAGCTCCCGGCTGCTGTTCCGGGGCCTGAGCTGGGCGCCATCCAAACCCAGAGAACATTGCCGAGGGAACGCGGGAACAGCCACCTCTCCCTGGACTGGTCCCCGTGCCGTCAGACAGAAGAGCCACGCTCGGAGAGACTGCGGTGCGGTCCCTCCGCCCTCAGAGGGTCCACCCCCGGCGGCCGGAGCACCGAGATGGATCCCCATGGGAAGGGGGGAGACTCCTCCGTCAGTGACTGCTCTGACTCTCACCGGCAGGAAGATAGTGGACCAGGTGTTTGGAGACTGAGAGAGATGCCCTCAGGGTGTTTATTATCCAGCCGGGGGTAAGGCGGGAGACGGGAGAGCCGGTGAGGAGGCAGAGCAATGGGCTGTCACCCAACGGGGGAATATTCAGCCTTAACGTGAAGGAGTGGCTCTGTGAGTGCTGAGAGCTGAGTGGGACACCTCGTGGCAGGACAAGATCCCACCTGTGGGAAAACGAAAGCACAGCGCCCCCGTGTGTGTGACCACGTGTGTGATCACGTGTATGACCACATGCACATGCGCAGAGGCTGGAGGGGACAGGCTGAGAGACGGTGACTTTCCGGGAGGGCAGTGAAGGGCACCTTTGCAGTTTTACTCGATGCACTTCTGTATTGAAGTTACTTAGGACAAGAAAATATATGTTTCTTGCGCAAAGGAAAAGAGTGAAAATGTAACAACAAAGCAAGTACATGAGAGAGGAGGGTGACCTCACAAACTGCAATCTCCGTCCCCCCTTGCCCCTTCTTCTCGTCTTCACAACCCAATTTCGCTCAGAGAGAGGGAAAGGGTGGGGCTGGGGGTGGCTGGTTCCCTCGTGAGGGGAGACAGGGTTTCTCTCCTGGTCTCACCTCCAGCCTGAAGGCAGCCCCCCTCTCGCTTCCTGGAGCTGAGCCAAGGACGGTTTACTCTAAGTCACACGCTCCGGGCTTGGGGGTAAGAAGCCCAGCCCCGCTTTCAAACTGAGCTGTGGGAAAGGGGTGTGAAGGTGCTTCAGAGACTAAAAACATTCAACTCAAACCTCATTAAAATGTTCCCCGAGTCACACTGTTAGGGTGGTTATTGTACAAAACAAGCAATCAACGACAACACACAGCTGTGGGTGAGGATGTGGGAAATTGGGACACCTTGGGCTGTTGGCTCAAGGCTGGTGGCTCCTGCCACTGTGGGAAATAGTACGGAGAGTCCTCAAAAAAAAAAAAAAAAACCCACAGAGACACCGTGAGATCTAGCAATTCCGCTCCTAAACACATACCCTGAAGAACGGCAAGGATGCACTCGGGTCCTGAACATGAGCGTTCGTAGCAGCACTATTCACGGGAGCCATGAGATGGAAGAAGCCCAGTGTCCACCGACGGATGTGGATATGCCATGTGGGCCGCACATCCCCTGGCTGTTTGAAAGGCTTAACAGGAGCGCCGTTCTGACGGATGCGTAACGTGGCCGAACCCTGGGAGCACCCTGAGTTACTTACACTAGCCAGTCGTGAACGGACAGATACTGAGTTATCCCACTCCTACGAGCTCCCCAGAATAGTCAAGTTCATGGGGACAGGAAGCAGGGTGGTGGTTGTCTGGGGCTGGAGAGGGAGGAATAGGGAGCTATTTCTTCTTTGTTTAAAAAAAATTTTTTTATATTGATTTTTTACAGAGAGGGAGGGAGAAGGATAGAGAGTTAGAAATATCCATGAGAGAGAATCATCGATCAGCTGCCTCCTGCACACCCCCTACCGGGGATGTGCCGAAACCAAGGTACATGCCCTTGACCGGAATCGAACCTGGGACCTTTCAGTCCTCAGGCTGACGCTCCACCCACTGAGCCACACCGGTTTCTGCAGGGAGCTATTTCTTTTTCTTTTCTTTTCTTTTCTTTTCTTTTATTTTATTTTACTGATTTTTTACAGAGAGGAGGAGAGAGGGATAGAGAGCTAGAAACGTCGATGAGAGAGAAACATCGACCAGCTGCCTCTTGCACACCCCCTACCGTGGATGTGCCCGCAACCAATGTACATGCCCTTGACCGGTATCGAAACTGGGACCTTTCAGTCCGCAAACCGACGCTCTACCACTGAGCCAAACCGGTTTTGGCAAAGGGAGTTATTTCTTAATGAACATTTGGGATGATGAAAAAGCACAGCAATGCAAATGTACTTCATGTCACTGAATTTTACGCTAAACATGGTAAGAATGGCAAGTTTTGTGTCCCATGCATTTTACCGCAATTCTAAATATTCAAAAAGCTGTAATAAACATATAAACATGCACATGCTCAGAAACACGCTCCGTGCTCTCCACGGAGACCACGTGTGCTTCCTCGGGCTTCCTCTTGCTTCCCCTTTGTGCCACCTGGGAATCAAGCTTCTCCCAGCAATTCCCTGAGTTTTTTTGTGTTTTTTTTTTTTTTTTCAAACATGCCAGTGGGTAGGAAGTCTGTCTTCCTGCACGGCCCTTTTAAGAATTCCGATGTGCTTCGCCCACTCCCATGAGCCTGCGGGAGGCGCTGTAACTGCTCTCGTCCCCGCCCGGAGACCCAGTGGTCTGAAGTTACCCTGTGACGCGCGCTGTCAGGATGATGTATCTGTCATTCCTGTAAGATCTTCAGGCCTCTTGTCTGACTTTGATATTTATGAATAAGAATATAAATCACCCTGCATACGTCAGTGGCTCTGCTTCGGAGCAGGAACTTCCTTCTCTCTCCTCTTTTCAAAGCATCTGGACAGTTTAATCAAAGAGCGTCTTGACACGGCCATCTGGACCTTTCCTTGGTTTTTATATTCATCAAAATTCACCAACGCTCTCTGCTGGAGCCCACATCATAAAATTTCACTCACAAAACGCCATTTGTTCCAAACGGGGTTTCTATGAGATTCAAACTCCAAGAAGTGTTTGCTGAAAAAAAAAAAAATCACTGTTTGTTCAAGTCCCATTTGGTTCGATTCAGGGAACGTGGATCCAAGCCTTTTGCCCCATCATCGGCTGGCCATGCAGGGGTCGCGGGGGAGGGAGAGTGAGAGGCTCCATTTAGATGGCCTGCGGGCTAAGGATGGCTTTTGTAAAATCCAAAGCAGGGAAACGTTTTATGACATGTGAAAAAGTAGATGGGATCTGGATTTGCGGCCATAAATACAGCCTCGTTGGAACGCAGCCACGTCTAGCCCGTTGTGCGGTGACTCGGGCTGTGCTGCCCCGTCAGGCGGAGCCGAGGGTTCTGACAGGGACCCAAGGCCCTCCCGGGGGAAGGCTGCTGCCCTGGATCAGACCGGCTGCGTGCCCGGAGGTGTGAATGGTGAGGACCACTGTTCATCAGGACTGTGCCAACATCCGGCCACATTTCTACACTCGGTCCGCCCGGCCCGATCGGGAATGTGTGGGCACCACCGCTGCTGTGACAAAAACGGGGACCCCATGGCTCCGATGGGACAGGGACTCGGGGTGTTAAGCACCCAGGACAGCCGCACTGTGGGCACTGCCTGCCTCTGCCAGTGGTAAAGGGGATGGTTACGGGGGTGGCTCCTTTCGTGGTCAACCTGATTGGGGCCACGTGCCCAGACGCTGAGTCAGCATTATTCTTAGGTGTGGGGTGAGGCAGAGGCCCCCACAGGGTGGGCTGGCCTCCCCCTGCAGTTGGGGGCCACGGAAAACAGGACTGAAAAGAAGGGGTTTTGCTAGCAGACGGCCTTCGGACCCAAAAGGGAACGTCTGAGTCTCCACTTGGCCTAACGTGATGATTTTGGGCTTGCCACATCACCAGATCATGGGAGCACATTCCTTAAAGCAAACCTCTCGCTCTCTGCCTCTCCCTCTCTACACACACACACACACTCACACACCACACACTCACACACACACACACAGACTCACACACACACCATACACACACATACACACACACAGACTCACACACACACCATACACATACACACACACACACAGACTCACACACACACCATACACACACATACATACACACACAGACATACACACACAGACTCACACACACCACACACACACATACACACACAGACTCACACACACACCATACATATACATACACACACACGCACAGACTCACACACACACACACACTCACACACACACCATACATACACACACACACACACACACTGGGCATGGAGCCCACCACTGGGCCTGTGCTCTGAGCAGGAAAGGAACCATGACCTCCTGGTTCCTAGGTCAACGCTCAATCCCTGAGCCACACGGACGGGCCTGTTATTTTTTCAGTCACTGGAAGTGACTGCACCCTCACGTTCTCACCGTGGATAGGTGAGCCAGACGGAATCTCCTGTGACTCCCACTTCCTCGCCTCATGCAGGGGTCCTCAAACTTTTTAAAGTGGGGGCCAGATCACGGTCCCTCAGAGAGCTGGAGGGCCGGACTATATGAACTACTAATTCCTACTGTAACACCTCGGCTGCGCTCACTGCCCAAAAAACCTGGCGGGCCGGATCAGACTCCTCTGCGGGCCGCATGTGGCCCGCGGGCCTTAGTTTGAAGACTCCTGCGTCTACAGCAATGGAAACCCCTCGCCCGGCCCAGCCTGCTCCCGGCCACAGGCAGGAGGCTCCGAGGGCGGCGCTGGCCAGAGCAGCTCCCTCCTCGCTTCCGCCCGCTCCGCTGGGACTTTTAAGAGAGTCCACCTCGCACGGACTTGCGTGAGGACACCCGACTCAGACACGGGGGCAGGCCCAGAGGCGCGTCAGCTTCCCGGGGCCATGACAAGGGGCCCCGCAGCGGTGGCTTCAGACACGGAACGGGCGGGCCTGCACCCCGGCTCCGGGCCTCTCCCCAGGTGCTCAGGGAGGATGGCCGAGCCGCTCCTGCTGCCGGGGCTGCCCCGGCCTCGGCGTTCCTGCACCTGTAGGTCCATCACTCCAACCGCTGTCTCCATTGTCACGGGGCCAAGGACACGTGTCCCGTGTCTGAGTCCAGATTTCTCTCTAAGGCCGGGGTGCCGTCAGTGGACTAGGACCCACCGCACCCCAGTCCAGTTCCCCCCGACGCCCACGTCCACACACGGTCACGTCGGCAGGTCGCGGGGTTCACACTGGACTCTCTTTCCACCGGACACAGTTCAACCCACAACAGACCAGACTTCATGCTCCCACAGCCACCAGGAGCTCTGGGGCCCCACGGGAAACACGAGCTCGCTCAGACCGCGCCCCCACCCCCTCACGAGCCCCCATCAGGAGCCGAGGTGGCCGCTGCTCCACCCGCTGAGGCGCGGGCGGCAGGGAGCCCGTCTGCCGCGTGGACAGCTCCGTCCGCTCGGCTCCGCAGCCTCTGCGCCAGCCCGGGCGCTGCCCCTCGAGGGGCCATGCAGAGCCGGCGGCCGGAGTGGCAGCGGCCTGGGGGGAGGCAGGCTTTCTCGCAGAGCTGCCATTTCAGAAAGGAAGAAAAAATCCGCGCTCTCTCTCTCTCTCTCTCTCTCTCTCTCTCTCTTTCTCTCTTTCTCTCTCTCTCTCTCTCTCAGTGCCAAGTATCGGAGAAACTTGGCTCTGGCCACAGAATGCGGAGAGCAGGGCTGTTTTGCACGGATCAGATTCTTTTCCAACCACCAGGCCGCCCGCTGGCTCCTGGCAGCACCTGACGCCCGCTCAGAAGCAGGAGGGATCACGCGGAGTCTTCCCGGGGAGAGGGAGGAGGGGAAGGGGGAGCTAAGGGCGAAGGGTGGGGGGAGACGTGTTGCTAGCGCGGTTTCTGTGCTTCCAGCTCATGGCCACGGCCAGGACCGCTCAGAAGAAGCAGGAGGGGTTATGTGGAGCCTTCCTGGGGAGAGCGAAGCGGGGAGGAGGGTGAGGGGGAACTGGGGGCGGCAGGTGTTGCTAGTACGGTGTCTGTGCTTCCAGCTCACGGCCATGGCCTGGAGGAGTGAGTGGCCCACACACACCCCTTAGTCCAAAATACAGCCCCAGACACAGCGTCTCGTAGGAGAGCCACACAAGCCTCTGCTCTGGATGTTCCCACGGCAAACGAGGGCCTCACAGCGTTCCAAGCGAACCCTGGAACTGAGTTGGAATTTGGAGGGCCAGGGAGTAGACCCCACACGGCAGAGGTGCGGGAGCAAGGAGCGGGGCCAGAGCTGCTGCTCGCTGTGGGGCAGGGGCTGGCAGCAGGCTGGAGGGCAGAGCGACCCTGGCCCAGAGATGCTGGCTGATGGGGGAGCAGCAGCACAAGGAGTCCAGAGGCTTTTATCATCCCAGATCCCCGCCCCTCACTTCTCAAGGAAAATGTCAGCATTGTTGGAGAAGGGCTGGTGTTGGGAAGGGTTGGTGTTGGGAAGGGTTGGTGTTGAGGAAGGGTCGATGTTGGGAAGGGTTGGTGTTGGGAAGGGTTAGTGTTGGGAAGGGTTGGTGTTGAGGAAGGGTTGGTGTTGGGAAGGGTTAGTGTTGGGAAGGGTTGGTGTTGGGGAAGGGTTGGTGTTGGGGAAGGGTCGATGTTGGGAAGGGTCGATGTTGGGAAGGGTCGGTGTTGGGGAAGGTTGGTGTTGGGAAAGGGTTGGTGTTGGGAAGGGTTGGTGTTGGGGAAGGGTTGGTGTTGGGAAGGGTTAGTATTGGGAAGGGTTAGTGTTGGGAAGGGTTGGTGTTGGGAAGGGTTAGTGTTGGGAAGGGTTGGTGTTGGTGAAGGGTTAGTGTTGGGAAGGGTTGGTGTTGGGGAAGGGTTGGTGTTGAGAAGGGTCGGTGTTGGGGAAGGGTCGATGTTGGGAAGGGTCAGTGTTGGGAAGGGTCGGTGTTGGGAAGGGTTGGTGTTGGGGAAGGGTTGGTGTTGGGAAGGGTTAGTGTTGGGATGGGTTGGTGTTGGGAAGGGTTGGTGTTGGGAAAGGGTTGGTGTTGGGAAGGGTTGGTGTTGGGGAAGGGTTGGTGTTGGGAAGGGTTGGTGTTGGGGAAGGGTTAGTGTTGGGAAGGGTTGGTGTTGGGAAGGGTTGGTGTTGGGAAGGGTTGGTGTTGGGAAGGGTTAGTGTTGGGGAAGGGTTGGTGTTGGGAAGGGTTAGTGTTGGGGAAGGGTTGGTGTTGGGGAAGGGTCAGTGTTGGGAAGGGTCAGTGTTGGGAAGGGTCAGTGTTGGGAAGGGTTGGTGTTGGGAAGGGTCGGTGTTGGGGAAGGGTCGGTGTTGGGGAAGGGTCAGTGTTGGGAAGGGTCAGTGTTGGGAAGGGTCAGTGTTGGGGAAGGGTTGGTGTTGGGAAGGGTTAGTGTTGGGGAAGGGTTGGTGTTGGGAAGGGTTAGTGTTGGGAAAGGGTTGGTGTTGGGAAGGGTTGGTGTTGGGGAAGGGTTGGTGTTGGGAAGGGTTGGTGTTGGGAAGGGTTGGTGTTGGGAAAGGGTTGGTGTTGGGAAGGGTTGGTGTTGGGAAGGGTTGGTGTTGGGAAGGGTTGGTGTTGGGAAGGGTTAGTGTTGGGGAAGGATTGGTGTTTCATATGCAATGGCCAGAGACAGACAAGAAGAGAATCTTCTACTGATTTCAAATTGCCAGCCAGCAATCCGTTACATTTTCATGTTGCTTATCCCGTGCCTTAACTTTTTTATTATTATTATTATTTTTATTTTTTTATTGATTTTTTACAGAGAGGAAGGGAAAGGGATAGAGAGCTAGAAACGCCGATGAGAGAGAAACATCGACCAGCTGCCTCTTGCACACCCCCTATCGGGGATGTGCCTGCAACCAACGTACATGCCCTTGACCGGAATCGAACCTGGGACCTTTCAATCCGCAGACCGACGCTCTACCACTGAGCCAAACCGGCTTTGGCCCGTGCCTTAACTTTTTAACGGCCTCGTATGCAAGCAAAGTCTTCATGTGCCTCTCTGTGGGTTAAACTGACTCCAAACTCAGAGAATAGCTCTCTGGCACTTCCGCATGTGATCAAATTCATCTTCCTTTCTCGTCCAACAGAGTCCACGCCCCACACCCAGCCCTCTGGCCTCCTTCCCAAACCCAGACCCACTTCATGTGAGAAACCAGGTAATTACCCGTGGGCTCGGGGCCTGCAGGCCCTGAGTCAGCCCGCGGGAGTGCCTGTTAACTGGGGGAGACAGCTCGCTGGGCTGGGCGGGAGGGGGCTCAGGGGGGTGGGGTCTGGCAGAGCCCGGAGGAGCAGGGCCCAGAGCTCCGGCCCAGCCCTCGGAGACGGGTCCGAGGCGGAGGAGGGTGATGTATGTCCTCCGGAGCTCAGGATGCAGATGGCGGGGGAGGGAGCGGAGGCCGTGCACGGGGCTTCTGTCCCCGCTCCGCACGTAAATCACAGACACAGCCTCAACCCCAAGGCGAGTATTGACATCTCTCTCCTCCCAAACTTCGGTCTTTTGTGCTCAAGGTCAGTGGGCGAGGCGTGTGGCTTTCACCCCAAGACGACCCCTCATTCTACTTCCGCCAGGGCCGGTGTGGCACTCAGGGTGTCTGTCTCGGTGACCAGGTCACCTGCCTCCGCTGCCCTGGCCCCCCAGGCACAGACCCCAGTGCTCCCCTGGTCTTTCCCGGGAGCAGGGGCCTGTGGCAAGGGAAGGGGGGTGAGGCGGCGAGCACAGGGCAGGCAGGCATCCAGAGCAGGGCACCGAGCCGACCATCCCCTGCCCCAGTCTGCCCAGCGGCACTCACTGTCCTCCTGCGCCCTCCCCTTCCCACATGCTCTCCCCCCGCCGGCTCCAGTGCAGCCAGGAACCTCACGGGCACAAAGGCGTCGCCCCACTGAGTGCAGTTCTGCCCGCCGAAGGCGTCACCCCACTGTGTGCAGTCCTGCCCGCCGAAGGCGTCCCCCCACTGTGTGCAGTCCTGCCCGCCGAAGGTGTCCCCCCACTGTGTGCAGTTCTGCCCGCCGAAGGCGTCGCCCCACTGTGTGCAGTCCTGCCCGCCGAAGGCGTCACCCCACTGTGTGCAGTCCTGCCCGCCGAAGGCGTCCCCCCACTGTGTGCAGTTCTGCCCGCCGAAGGCATCGCCCCACTGAGTGCAGTTCTGCCCGCCGAAGGCGTCCCCCCACTGTGTGCAGTCCTGCCCGCCGAAGGCGTCCCCCCACTGTGTGCAGTCCTGCCCGCCGAAGGCGTCCCCCCACTGTGTGCAGTTCTGCCCGCCGAAGGCGTCGCCCCACTGTGTGCAGTCCTGCCCGCCGAAGGCGTCCCCCCACTGTGTGCAGTCCTGCCCGCCAAAGGCGTCGCCCCACTGTGTGCAGTTCTGCCCGCCGAAGGCGTCCCCCCACTGTGTGCAGTTCTGCCCGCCAAAGGCGTCGCCCCACTGTGTGCAGTTCTGCCCGCCGAAGGCGTCGCCCCACTGTGTGCAGTCCTGCCCTCGGCCTGTGCACAGCGCGGAGCTGCCTCGGACGGCAGTAATGGGTTGCTGGCGGCCTCTGCACAGCCTGCTGCGCCGCTCCAGGCTCCACAAAGCGAGGAGCCACCTCTGGCACTGCGTCTGGCACAGCTACGGTAGTGGTGTGTGTGCGCGAGTGAGTGTGTCCGTCCGTGTTAGAAGGAACATTCTTTTTAATTCTTTTTGGTTAATCCTCACCAGAGGAAATTTTCCCATTGGTTTTTAGAGAGCGTGGAAGAGAGGGAAAGACAGACAGAAACAGTGACGTGAGACACATTGATTGGCTGCCTCCTGGACGAGCCCCGACCGGAAGCCAGGCCGGGGCGAAGCCTGAACCACGGAATGTGTCCGTGACCAGAATCAAACCTGGGGCCCTTGGGCCTCAGGCCGACAATCTGTCCATTAAGCCAAACCAGCCAGGGCTGTTTTTTTTTTTGTTGTTGTTTTGTTTTTGTTTTTTTAAAGGAAGAGAGAGGCGGAGAGATAGAAACATCCATGATGAGAGGATCATGGACCAGCTGCCTCCTGCACACCCCACGCTGGGGACTGAGCCTGAAACCTGGGCCTGAAACTGGGAATCGAACCGTGACCTCCTGGTTCATAGGTCGAGCTCAGCTACGGAGCCACCCCAGCCGGGCCAGAAGCAGCATTCTGTAATCGACATGTTGCAGACGATGGCACACCCAGATGCCTGCGCACCGGGGGTGACACTCAGGACTGACGCTTGAATGACTGAGAATATCTGACAAGCTTCCCCGCTGAGGTGGAGGTGAAGGGCACCCCCATATGACAAACGGGAGGGGCCTCCTGTCACATGGCCGCCCGCCCTGGGACGCCCAGCCCCGCTGCCCCCAGGAACAGGACCCGGCAGCCGGGCCCCCGCACCGGCCCCCCCCACCCCCGCCTCTGGGGGAGCACGGGGCCTGCAGAGCCGCCCGCTGGGAGCCTGCTGCACAGCGTCATCCTGGAACTGGAGCTGCGGGAGGGAGACGGGGTGGGGGGTCAGTTTCGGTGCAGCGTGGGTCTCAGGTGACAGTGGGGGGGGGGCCTGCAGGAGAGAGCCGGGATCATGTGTCGGAAGCCGCTGGATGGGCCACGGGCGAGGCCTCGTGGCTGTGGGAGGGACATCAGACTCGGCGACGGGCACGTCCCTGCGGGCACGGCTCCGGCTAGGAGGGGAGGCAGGCCTCCGCCGAGGTCTGTGTGCGGGCCGGGCACAGGGCTCCGGGCCCCGGGCTGTGTGAGCGAGGCCGGGAGCGAGGCCCAGGTGGCGAGGCCGGGAGCGAGGCCAGGGGCGAGGCCGGGGGCAAGGCCGGGAGCGAGGCCCAGGAGAGGCCAGGGGCGAGGCCCAGGACCCACTCCGCTCTCCGTGATGCAGAGAAGCCAGGTGCCCGCCCGTGGCCTCGCTCGGCTGCCGGCTCCTGCCTCCCCTGGGCTTCTGGGCCCCCGAGAGCCTTCTCCATCCCCCGCTGCCCGCGGGAGCTGCTCGCGACCTTTACCCACAGGGCAGACCCACTCAGCTCCCCGTCTCAGCTGCCTTACCCACCCCCGTCCCAGGCAGACGCAGACCTGAGAGTCCAACAGGACATGTTTGTGCTTTCAATGAGGCAGGGAAAACAAAAACAGACAGAGGACTTTAGTATCGTTATTAGTATTATTTTGTTGTTAAGCCTCCCCTGAGGATATTTTCCCATTGATTTTTAGAGAGAATGGAAGGGAGGGAGAGAGACAGAGAGAAACAGGGATGTGAGAAAGAGACGTGCCAATTGGTTGCCGCCCACATGCATCCCCAGCTGGGTGTGCCCTTGACCATACTCAAGCCTGGGACCCTACAGTCCTTGGGCCAATGCTCTGAGCCAAACCAGGCAGGGTTATAATTATTTTAGAAAAATATGTTCATTCAATCCAACTTCAAATCCTGGTAGGCAACTACGGGGACTTCAGGCTCGTGAGGTGGGCCCAGTGACAGCACCCCAGGCAGACTTCACCCCAGTTTAATTCCGACTCATCTTTCCTGGAGCCTCCCCGCCTCCCACTGACGGCACAGGCCGGCTCAGCCCGCCGCGGCTCTCAGCACAGACGGCCCTTCTCCACAGGCCGGGCCACATGCCCACCTCCTGAGCCACGGGACGTGGCGGGCAGACCTTGCTGTGAGGTTTCCCCACAATGTCAGCTGTGCTCCATGGTGGGAGCCTCTCCTCACTGTCATTGTCATTGTCATTGTCACCGCAGGTGCGTGCAGCCCCGGTGAGATGGACGCAAACGGGCTCCCGGGAAAGCTTGGGGATCCGTGCTGGGAAGCTCAGCTGTCCCTCCTCGCGGACGTGATGATTTCATATGTTCCGACCACCTGTCAGCACGTCAGGCCTAAACTGTGACACGTGGAATAATGACAAATGGCCAACCTGTCAGCGCCGGCTTTTGATTAATGGGCCGGCCCTCGGAGATGGACCCGCGTGTTTGGTTTGCTTCCGCGGGGTGACGGATGGCTATTTTTAAAAACGCTCAGCTCCGGCGTTCCCTCCGGGAGACGGTCTCCCCGCGCCTCTCGAGGCCCGGCCACAGAACGGCACTCTATGGGCCGCCGCCCGTGCGTGACCGCGGCCCCCGGGAGCGGGCTCCGAGCCGGGCCGTTTCCGCGCGGGTCAGCGGCCCTGAGTGCCCGGCGGCCCGGCCAGGTGCGGCTGGCCTCGCGTGAGTCCCGTTTCCTGCCTGACCCTTCGGGGCGGACACGACGCAGCGGGAGTCCCTGCCGGTGACACGCGGTTGCAGCCTGTCCACCTGCATGGACGATGGACCCTCATTGGGCATCGTGTCTAGCGCTCCGGGCGGACAGGGCAGACGGCAGGTCACAGAGAGAGGCGCCCTCGCTAAGGGATTCCTCAGACATCAAGTTTAAGTTCCTCATTCTTGTTGCTTGTTTTCTCTTCCTTAGAGGGGAAAACACTATTTTTCCTCTGAAAACATCTAAGCTCAAGTTCAAGTTTTTTTTTGTTTTGTTTTGTTTTTTTAATATATTTTAGCCAAAACCGGTTTGGCTCAGTGGATAGAGCATCGGCCTGCAGACTGAGGGATCCCATGTTCGATTCCGGTCAAGGGCATGTGCCTTGGTTGCGGGTGCATCCCCAGTAGGAGGTGTGCAGGAGGCAGCTGATCAATGATTCTCTCTCATTGATGCTTCTAAGTCTCTAATCGATATATATTATCAATTTTTTACAGAGAGGAAGAGAGAGGAATAGAGAGAATCATAGATCAACTGCCTCTTGCACACCCCCTACTGGGGATGTACCCGCAACCAAGGTACATGCCCTTGACCGGAATCGAACATGGGATCCCTCAGTCCGCAGGCCGATGCTCTATCCACTGAGCTAAACTGGCTAGGGCCATCCTTGGGTTTTAACTTCTCTCTTTGATCTCACCCTTGGAGATAATTTTATTTTTCCCTGTAATTACGGTGGAAGCTGAGTAAGTAAAAACGATGAGCTTCTTCCTAAAGTAAGCATAAAGGAGACTAACAAGTCTTCAACCTTTCTCGGTGCCAGGCGGTGTGGGGAGCGCTGTCCCCACCAAGCCCTTTAATCATCACCGCTGTCCTTTGGGGCGAGGATTACTTATAACTCCCTTCTCCACGGAAGGCCCGTGAGGCGCCTGGACCCCCAAGCTCCCCTCTTCTGTGCGCTGAGAACGCCGAGTGCCGCGCTGGCACCTTTGTTCCTGGGACATTCCAGCCCTCCCTTCTCGGCGAGAAGGAGGCTCGGTGACCTCCCAGCTGCTGCTCTTCCCGCCGAGGCGGCCTCCTCCAGCCTGGGTCCCGCGGGCCGGCAGAGTAAGGAGCAGGCTGGACCCTCCGCATCCCTGGAGAATGCGGGTCCCGGAGCCGTCCGTCCATGTGGTCCCCGCTCTGAAGACAGTGGCTCGCCCTGGGCCCCATGGGCTGGCCAACGGATTTTGCTCAGTAAAATAATCCGCATGTTGGAGGCTGCAGAAGGTTCTGGAAGCTGCAGAAGGTTCTGGAAGCTGCAGAAGGTTCTGGAAGCTGCAGAAGGTTCTGGAAGCAGCAGAAGGTTCTAGAAGCAGCGGAAGGTTCCGGAAATGGCTTCCTCCTTCTTCCACAGCCCCTTCCTGCCCCCCCCCCCATCTCTACCACTGGCAGAACCAGCTCAGAGGGAGCTGCCACCTGGCCATGCCCCCAGCGCTCAGCGGGACGGCGCGGGCGAGGGAGGCTGCTGCCCCACAGCCTCCCGTTAGTGACTCGGGCCTCTTACACGCTCCCTCGTGCCCACCCAGACGCCGTGTGGCCACAGAGACGCCTCCTCCTCCCGAGGATCACAGTAACGTGCGCGGGCCCCGCGGGCAAGACACGCTCCTCACGTGTGCACGGATGTATCTTTTCACACAAGGCTTTTCTTTCTTTTAAAAAAATACGAGGGACAGAGAGCTAGAAACATCGATGAGAGAGAAACATCGATCAGCTGCCTCCTGCATGCCCTCTACTGGGGATGTGCCCGCAACCAATGTATTGATACATGCCCTTGACTGGAACTGAACCTGGGACCTTTCAGTCCGCAGGCCGACGCTCCATCCACTGAGCCACACCGGTTAGGGCCTCCATCCCCGCCCCTCCCCGCCCCGCCCCTCCCCGCCCCGCCCCTCCCCTCCCCACCCCTCCCCTCCCCTCCCCGCCCCTCCCCGCCCCTCCCCTCCCCTCCCCTCCCCTCCCCTCCCCGCCCCGCCCCGCCCGCCCCTCCCCTCCCCTCCCCTCCTCGCCCCTCCCCTCCCCTCCCCGCCCCGCCCCGCCCCTCCCCGCCCCTCCCCTCCCCTCCCCTCCCCTCCCCTCCCTTCCCCGCCCCTCCCCGCCCCTCCCCGCCCATCCCCGCCCCGCCCCTCCCCTCCCCTCCCCTCCCTTCCCCGCCCCTCCCCTCCCCTCCCCGCCCATCCCCGCCCCTCCCCGCCCCTCCCCTCCCCTCCCCTCCCCTCCCCTCCCCGCCCCTCCCCTCCCCGCCCATCCCCGCCCCGCCCCTCCCTCCCCTCCCCCCCCTCCCCCGCCCCTCCCCTCCCCTCCCCGCCCCGCCCCGCCCCCCCCCCCCCTCCCCCCCCGCCCCGCCCCGCCCCTCCCCTCCCCTCCCTTCCCCGCCCCGCCCCGCCCCTCCCCTCCCCTCCCCTCCCCGCCCCGCCCCGCCCCTCCCCTCCCCTCCCTTCCCCGCCCCGCCCCGCCCCGCCCCGCCCCTCCCCGCCCCGCCCCGGCTGGTGAAAACGCAAACCCTTGGACCATACGTGCCCCCGTGGCACAGCCCCTCGCCAGCTGCTGCGAACTCACAGGAAGGAGCCGCCCGGACATGCTCCCTAACCTTCTCTCCGCCCTTCGTTTGGAAATCAGTGCCGGCTAAAACGTGAAACGTGAGACACGGAAAATTGTCCACAGCCGCCTCTCATTCCTGTTTCCCACGCCGGCCTCAGACGCACCGCCCGCCGGCCGGCCGGGCCCGGGGCTGGAGCGGTGACCTGGGAACCGGAGCTCACGGTTCCATTCCCGGTCGGGCACAGGCCCGGGGTGCGGCTCCGTCCCCAGCGCGGGGCAGCGGGAGGCAGCCCATCGAGGCTTCTCTCTCATCCTCGATGTTTCTCTGTCTCTCCCCCTCTCCCTTCCCCTCTGAGATCAATAAACTGGATTAAAAAATAAAGTTGGCGTCACTGGACACAGGAAGTGGACGAAGGGAAGGCAATGCGGCCGGCGGTACAGGGTCCACACATGGGGCCGGGCTGGCCAGCCTCGGCTCTGCTCCCCCCCGCACAGCGCGCTCCGGGGCACAGCCCGGGCGGGGAGGGGGCTGGAGAGGAGGTTGGGGGGTGACCACTTCCCAGTGAGTGTGTGTCGCCCTCCGCACATCGGGTGGAGACCAGCACGCAGCTGCCGGGCAGGAGCGGGAGGGACGTGCTTCCTATTTTAGAGACAGCCCTCTCTTGGCGCCGGGACCGCCGCCCCTGGGAGCCGTTTGAGGGCTCCTGTCGGCGGCAGGTGGTGCTCTGCACACAGGCACAGCCAGGGGACTCCCAGGGAGCAGGCGTGGGGGGGTCTCTGAGGGGGTCCCCCCAGCCCTGCCTCTGTGTCCTCACCTCCCCCCGCCCCCCCAGCCCTGCCTCTGTGTCCTCACCTCCCCCTGTATCCCCCAGCCCTGCCTCTGTGTCCTCACCTCCCCCGCCCCCCCAGCCCTGCCTCTGTGTCCTCCCCTCACCCTGTATCCCCCAGCCCTGCCTCTGTGTCCTCACCTCCCCCCGCCCCCACCCCCCGCAGCCCTGCCTCTGTGTCCTCCCCTCCCCCCGCCCCCCCAGCCCTGCCTCTGTGTCCTCCCCTCCCCCCGCCCCCCCAGCCCTGCCTCTGTGTCCTCACCTCCCCCCGCCCCCCCAGCCCTGCCTCTGTGTCCTCCCCTCACACAGCCCGCGGTGACAGAGACCTACTATGTGCCGGACAGGGCACGGGCGCAGGGAAGGTCAGCGACCGCCATGTGCCTGCCTCCGCGGGGGCAGCTGTGGGAATGTGGGGGGCACTCCAGGTGTGCCGCGTGGCCTGGGAACAATTCTGAGTTGGAGACAAGGCCCAACGGACTCCAGGAGAGCTTTCTACCCCCCCCTCCCCACCCCCAAAGGCCTAGACCAGTGAGGCCGGGGCCCGTGTCTGCCCTCCAGCCCACCCACCCCGCTTCCACGGAGCTTCCCAGCCCCGCACACGCGTGCTGTGGCCCATGTGCTCAGCCCTCTTCCAACACGTGTGTGTCAACGGCATGAGAGGATCCAGCAGCATCTGCCCAGCCACCGCAAGGAGAGGCCCCCCAAGCCCCTCACCCCCACCCCCAGCCCCGGCAACGCAGGACAAGCCCTCGCAGCCAGGGGGCAGCAGTGCGGTCTCCCTGCAGTGGCCGCCTGGGGAGCGGGCTGTCCGGAGCGGGGCCGCGGGGGTAACTGGCCACTCCCCCCCATGGAGAGCACATCTGTGAGCACACAGGTGAGGACCCCATGGGGCGGGGGAGCAGCGGAAACGATGCTAACTGTGCGCAGGTGCTGACGGCGGCAGCGGACGTGGGAAATGCCTCTAAGGACCGGACAGGGACAGGCAGGTGCGTGCTAACACACACATCTGGATACGAGCACATGTGTGACCTCAGGTTCACGTGGGAGGGATAAACGGTGCCACAGAGACGGGGTGGGGCCTTCCTGAGCCTCCGGAGTGGTGAGAATGTGCGTGTGCGTGTGTGCACGTGTGTGCATGTGTGTGCACGTGTGTGTGTGCGCGTTACCACCTGAGACTAGCTGCAGACTGCCTGAGGTGTTTTAATAACCCGCACACACCCCCTCTGAGCTGGGAACTCTGACCTCACCTGCCCGGGAAGCTCACCTCACACAGCAGCAGGGCCAACCCCGTCCTGGGCCCCTGACATCGACACCACCCACGACTCCCTCCACCGCGGCCGGTCAGCACCCGTGGCAGGACCCCGCCCAGCACACCGGGGACTCCCCCAGCACACCGGGGACCCCCCCAGCACACCGGGGACCCCCCCCAGCACACCGGGGCCCCCCCCAGCACACCGGGGACCCCCCAGCACACCGGGGACCCCCCCCCAGCACACCGGGGACCCCCCCAGCACACCGGGGACCCCCCCCAGCACACCGGGGACCCGCCCCCAGCACACCGGGGACCCGCCCCAGCACACCGGGGACCCCCCCCCAGCACACCGGGGGCCCCCCCAGCACACCGGGGACCCCCCCAGCACACCGGGGACCCCGCCCCAGCACACCGGGGACCCGCCCCAGCGCACCGGGGACCCCCCCAGCGCACCGGGGACCCCCCCAGCACACCGGGGACCCCCCCAGCACACCGGGGACCCCGCCCAGCACACCGGGGACCCCCCCAGCACACCGGGGACCCCCCCAGCACACCGGGGATCCCCCCCAGCGCACCGGGGACCCCCCCAGCACACCGGGGACCCCCCCAGCACACCGGGGACCCCCCCAGCACACCGGGGACCCCCCCAGCACACCGGGGACCCCCCCAGCACACCGGGGACCCCCCCAGCACATCGGGCCGGCCGCACGGCCTCCGGTGTCCCCGAGGCTGGGTGGAAGGAGCCCTCCCGCTGGTGTCACGCGAGGGGGCCCCCACTCACCGCTCCGGGCGGCCTCCCGGCGGCTCATGGCCGCACCATCGAGGGCAGCGCGGCTCGCTCTGTCCCGGGAGCCGCCGAGCCCGGGCCCGCCTGCCCTGGAGGCCGGGGCCCAGAGCAGCGGCCGTGCCGGATGAATAATTGAGGCGTCGGGATGGAATTACCGCCGGTCCCGCCCGCCCGCAGGCCACACCTGTCCGTGTCCCCGTGGCCTCTCCCCCGGGACTGGTCTCCCCAGAAACCGCCCTGGTGCCAGCACCGGCACCGCCTGCTGGCAGGGCACCCGCATGCCTCTGTCTCAGGCTCAGGTGTGTGCGCAGGACACGGGCTGCTTAGCACCCCCCTAGGTCCCCCCCATGTCCCCTCCACCCAGGCCCCTTCTGCCAGGTCCCCCCCCAGGTCCCCCCCATGTCCCCTCCACCCAGGCCCCATGTCCCCTCCCCCCCAGGTCCCCTTCGCCGGCAGGAGGGGTGAAAACCCCAGCGGGTGGCCACACCCCCATCCTCCAAAGAGGGCAGGGACCCCCTGCTGGGGCTGGGGCTGCCTCTGGAGGGGAGGGAGCCCCATTTCCAACCAGAGAGAAGCCGCTGCTCCTCCATCCTCCCCCCTTTCCGGGCATTTCCCAGCGGAGAGTTAGTGACACCTACTGGGTGCCAGCCGTGCAGCCGTCATGGGGCGGGGCAGTAAGGGAAGCACAGTGCGGGGCGAGCAGAGTGAGGGGCCGCCGGGCAAGAGGCCCAGGCGATGCCTTCCTCTTGCTGTGCGCAGACTCTTACCAAAAAAAAAATATATATATATATATATTTCTATTGGTTTCAGAGAGGAAGGGAGAGAGCTAGAGAGTTAGAAACATCTGTGATGAGAGAGAGTCATTGATCAGCTGCTTCTTGCACACCCCACGCTGGGGGTGGAGCCTGCAACCTACTGATGTGCCCTGACCGGGAATCAAACATGACCTCCTGGTTCCTAGGTTGATGCTCCACCACTGAGCCACCCCTCCACCCCATTCCTTGAGGCGGACAGCAACAGGACAATGGCCTTTCCCTGAGTGAGGGTGCCAGGGCAGAGGGGACGCGGACACAGCCAGGCAGGGCCGTCCGGACCGTAAATTTACTGATCGCCGACGGAGCTTAATAGCAAAACCACACGCTCCGCTCTGCCCCGCGGCCCCCCAGCCCCCGCAGCCGCTGCATCGCTCACTGGAGGGCGCGATGGTGCACACAGTGTCAGTGAAAATCAGGCAAAAGGCTTGGGTGCCTTTTGGGGATCGAAAGCAAATGACTTCCAGCCTCAACCAATGCAGGGAGCTTGGGCTTGAGGCATTACTTTTCCTTTTTAATATATTTTTTAATTGATTTCAGAGAGGAAGGGAGAGGGAGAGGGAGAGAGAAACATCCATGATGAGAGAGAATCATGGGTCGGCTGCCTCCTGCACGCCCCACACTGGGGATCAAGCCAGGAACCCGGGCCTGTGCCCTGACCGGGAACTGAACCGTGACCTCCTGGTTCACAGGTTGATGCTCAACCACTGGGCCACACTGGCCAACTGAGGCATTTCTTAAACCAGTGGGGGTGGGGGGAGGAAGATGAGAGAGAGAGAGAAAGAGAGAGAGAGAGAGAGAGAGAGAGATTCCTTGTTCTCCATCACCTTTTGCACGCTCTCTGTTAAGCCAGAGCAAGGGGAGTGACTTAGATTTGGAGTCTTAAGAATGGATGTTTAACGAGCAGAGATTCGAGTGCAGTGTTTTAAAGAGCCTGGGGTTGGAGCGGGCAGAGAGGAGGGACCACGCAGATGCGGGGCTCGCTCTTGGGGCGGGCAAAGAGGCTCCTGGCTCGGGGTCCCAGGCCTTTGAGGGCTGGTGCTCCAGGAGGCTCTCCTCAGAAGTCAGGCATCGCGCCCGGGGCAGGTGTGCGAGCACCATGCGGGGCCGGGGACCCTTCTCCCCGACGGTCAAAGACCGCCACCCGGGCATCACCTTCAGGAGCTCGCCAGGCTCAGGACTGCGATTTCCCTGTGCCTCCGTTTCTATACTTTTTAAAATACATATTTTTATTGAATTCAGGAAGCAAGGGAGAGGGAGAGATAGACGCATCACTGATCGGCTGCCTCCTGCAGGCCGCCTCCTGGGGATGAAGCCCACAACCTGGGCCTGGGCCCCGGCTGGGAATCGAACCGTGACCTCCTGGTTCATAGCTTGATGCTCAGCCCCTGAGCCACGCCATCTGGGCTGAAATGTCAGTCTTCAAGACCAAGTTTGCTTCTGCGGAAAGTTCCCAGGAGCCGCCTGGCCACGCCAGTTGGGAGGCGGAGTGGAGGCGGGGGAGCAGAGGTCCCTCAGACTCCCCTGACCCCCGGGGTCTCCCTGAGGGCGGTCAGTTTCTTCCAGGGACCTAACCCTCCCTCCAGCTGCCGGAGTAACAGCCAGTGGGACGGCCTGAGGGCCCGCCCTTCGGGAAGCAGGGGCTGTGGCTGGGCCGCCCCAAGGCTGGAGAGACAGTCCCAGGGCGCAGGCCGCTGCTCCTGTGACGCTGACTCCCGGCTAACCACAGGCTCAGGTGCTGCACTACGTCTGTTTTACTCCATCCCCACCACATGCCCCTCAACAGCGCGCTTATTTCTTGTTGTGAAGAATCCCCAACCAACGTAAGCATTATCCTGTTACTGCGAAGCATTCCCAGCGAACATAACACCGCGGCCTGCTGTGCGGGCCCTATAATCCATCACCAGCTGAAGGATTTCCGTGAGCCGATCCCAAACACGTCCTTTCATCTGACTGGGGTTCTGCGTCTTTAAAGCCCCGGACCCTTTTCCCGATGAGAGGGGCGGACTCACGGAAATCCTTCCACCAGACGGTCACCGGGCTCGTCTGGAGGTGATTTTGCACACACTCGGGCCCCCCCCCAACCTCCTAGGACATTTGGCAAAATGAGCAGAGACATTGCTGGTGTCACCTGGGCGGGCAGAGACTCACTCCATCAACCCAAGAGCTTGTGTGCTCCTAGGACAGCCTGTGGGCACGGGCAATAGGCTGGTGAGGGCCTGGGAGGGAGGGGCAGGGAGGAGGGGGGCAAGGGGGAGAAATAGAGAAATCTGTGACACTCTCAACAACAACAAATACGTTTAAAAAGGTGATGTCCTCTACACAATGGAATACTATGCTGCCATAAAAAAAGAAATTCTCATCATTTGCAGCAACCTGGATGGAATTGGAGAACATGCTGAGTGAAATAAGCCAGTCAATGAAAGAGAAACACCACATGATCTCAACTCATTTATGGATAATAAAGAACATTATAAACCGATGAACCAAAAGATAGATATAGAGACAGTAAAGCAACAAGCAGACTGTCAAATTACAGCGGGGAGGGGAGGGAGATCTGGGGAGATAAGAGATCAACTGAAGGACTTGTATGCATGCATATAAGTACAACCAATGGACAAAAAACTCTGGGGAGGGGGTATGTATTGGAGGGGGGGCAATGTTAAATTATGTACACAGATAATAAATGAATTAAAAAAATGGGGGGGAAAAAGGTGGTGTCCTGCCCGGTCGGCGTGGCTCCGTGGTTGACTGTCGACCTAGGAACCAGGAGGTCAGGGTTCGATTCCTGGTCAGGGCACAGGCCCCGGTTGCAAGCTTGATCCCCAGTAGGGGGCGCACAGGAGGCAGCCGATCCATGAGTCTCTCTCACCATGGATGTTTTCTCTCTCTTTCTCCCTCTCCCTTCCTCTCTGAAATATTTTAAAAAAAGACTTACTCTTCACTATATAACTTCGTGTCTTTTATATTTTATAATGTATGTGTGTCTTACCTACTTAAAATAGTGCTTTTTTTGAATAACATGGAGCACATGGCGTTTTCAAAGAATTAAAAAACAAAATTTTTATTTAAAGTAAAGATTAAAGATGGCCGTGTAAGGAGACCAAAAAGAACATCGCTAAGGTTTTCCAGGGCTCAGTGTGGGAGGTTGGTCAGGGGTGTGGGGGGTCGGTCAGGGGTGTGTGGGGGGTCGGTCAGGGGTGTGAGGGTCGGTCAGGGGTGTGGGGGTCGGTCAGGGGTGTGTGGGGGGTCGGTCAGGGGTGTGGGGGGTCGGTCAGGGGTGTGGGGGTCGGTCAGGGGTGTGTGTGGGGTCAGTCAGGGGTGTGAGGGGGTCGGTCAGGGGTGTGTGGGTCGGTCAGGGGTGTGTGGGTCGGTCAGGGGTGTGTGGGGGGTCGGTCAGGGGTGTGGGAGTCGGTCAGGGGTGTGTGGGGGGTCAGTCAGGGGTGTGGGGGTCAGTCAGGGGTGTGTGGGGGGTCGGTCAGGGGTGTGTAGGGGGTCGGTCAGGGGTGTGTGGGGGGTCGGTCAGGGGTGTGGGGGTCGGTCAGGGGTGTGGGGGTCGGTCAGGGGTGTGTGGGGGTCGGTCAGGGGTGTGTGGGGGGTCGGTCAGGGGTGGGGGGGGTCGGTCAGGGGTGTGTGGGGGTCGGTCAGGGGTGTGGGGTTGGTCAGGGGTGTGGGGGTCGGTCAGGGGTGTGTGGGGGGTCGGTCAGGGGTTTGGGGGGTCGGTCAGGGGTGTGTGGGGGGTCGGTCAGGGGTGTGTGGGTCGGTCAGGGGTGTGTGGGGGGTCGGTCAGGGGTGTGTGGGTCGGTCAGGGGGGGGGGGGGGGTCGGTCAGGGGTGTGGGGGTCGGTCAGGGGTGTGGGGGGTCGGTCAGGGGTGTGGGGGTCGGTCAGGGGTGTGGGGGTCGGTCAGGGGTGTGGGGGGTCGGTCAGGGGTGTGGGGGTCGGTCAGGGGTGTGGGGGTCGGTCAGGGGTGTGGGAGTCGGTCAGGGGGGTGTGGGGGGTCGGGCAGGGGTGTGGGGGGTGGGTCAGGGGTGTGTGGGGGGTCGGTCAGGGGTGGTGGGGGGTCGGTCAGGGGTGTGTGGGCGGTCGGTCAGGGGTGTGGGGGTCGGTCAGGGGTGTGTGGGGGGTCGGTCAGGGGTGTGGGGTCGGTCAGGGGTGTGGGGGGTCGGTCAGGGGTGTGGGGGGTCGGTCAGGGTGTGGGGGTCGGTCAGGGGTGTGTGGGTTGGTCAGGGGTGTGGGGTCGGTCAGGGGTGTGTGGGTTGGTCAGGGGTGTGGGAGTCGGTCAGGGGTGTGGGGGTCGGTCAGGGGTGTGTGGGGGGTCGGTCAGGGGTGTGGGGGGTCGGTCAGGGGTGTGTGTGGGGTCAGTCAGGGGTGTGTGGGGGGTCGGTCAGGGGTGTGGGAGTCGGTCAGGGGTGTGTGGGGGGTCGGTCAGGGGTGTGTGGGGGGTCGGTCAGGGGTGTGGGGGTCGGTCAGGGGTGTGTGGGTCGGTCAGGGGTGTGGGGGTCGGTCAGGGGTGTGTGTGGGGTCAGTCAGGGGTGTGTGGGGGGTCGGTCAGGGGTGTGTGGGTCGGTCAGGGGTGTGGGGGGTCGGTCAGGGGTGTGTGTGGGGTCAGTCAGGGGTGTGTGGGGGGTCGGTCAGGGGTGTGGGAGTCGGTCAGGGGTGTGTGGGGGGTCGGTCAGGGGTGTGTGGGGGGTCGGTCAGGGGTGTGGGGTCGGTCAGGGGTGTGTGGGGGGTCGGTCAGGGGTGTGGGGGTCGGTCAGGGGTGTGGGAGCTCAGGAGTAGGAGCTGAGGTTCTCCAGGACCGTCTGCGGAACCACGGAACCACGGAACCACGGCCAGGTCAGAGGGCCAGGGGCAGAGGGGTGGGGAAAGGGCCAGCGGCACACGGGATGGGCTCAGGACACGTCAGGCCTGCCTGGCCCTGTGGGCTCACGCCCACCTTCCTCCCGCTCTGCACAGAGGCCCTTCCACAAAGCGGGGAGCGAGGCACAGAGAGGGTAAGAAACGTGCCTCCAGTCACACAGCTGAGAGGTCGGGCCTGAAACCTGGGGGTGGAAGCAGTATCGTGGGGTTTGAACCACGGCCTGCGGTGCTCCCAGCAGCAGGTGGCTGGCGTCCCAACTGTATCTGAGGCACCTTACGGGCGGGGTCCCCCAGGGGGCCGCACACCTGACCATCCGTCTACCCGCCCGCCGGCCTCCGCGGGCCCCTGCAGCTCGGCAGCCCCTCTCACGCGGGACCCACACAGCGTCCCTCCCATCAATTCACCTGTCAGCACCAAATACACCTTCCCTTTCGCCGCTCACACTGCCTGCTCGCCTCCGGAGAATTCTCGGTAGCTGTGGGTGTGTGTGTGCACGCGCGTGTGTGCACGTGTGTGAATGTGTGTGCATGTGCGCACATGTGTGTACGTGTGTGTGAGTATGTGTGTGTGTGCGCGCGCACGCGTGTGTGTGCGCGTGTGTGTGTGATGAACACCTGAAGGAATGCAGAAGTCTGGCTGAATCGAACCCCTTTCTTTCCATCTCCCTGCTGCCCACCTGACAGGAATCACGGCGGATGGACAGCTTTAAAAGGAACCCTCGGGCTCTGACCACAGGGAGGGGGGGCCGCCCTGTGCACATTCAGGGAGCAGCTCGGTGCCCAGGCGCTCGCCCAGCCCCGGGTGCGAGGAAGGAGCTCCCCAGTCCTGCTCTCGGGCTCACCGCCCCGCTGGGCACGGACAGCAAGGCCACCATCAGCCCGCTCGGCCGGGAGCATGCCGGGCCTGCAGGAGGGGGGCAGCCTGCAGCTGGGTCATCCTCTCCAGAACTGGGGTTCAGTGCTGCTGGAGCTGAGGCTCACACAGTCCGGAGTTCTGGGTGAGACCCCGGGACCCAGGCTCATCCAGAGGGAGCCGGGCTGAGGCGGAGCCCCGGGGAGCAGCGAAAGGCAGTCCCAGAGGCGCGCACACTGCGCGCGGAGAATGG
The DNA here is from genome assembly GCF_014108245.1 of Pipistrellus kuhlii. Classification (NCBI taxonomy): domain Eukaryota; kingdom Metazoa; phylum Chordata; class Mammalia; order Chiroptera; family Vespertilionidae; genus Pipistrellus; species Pipistrellus kuhlii. The sequence continues at coordinate 431,367 of NW_023425515.1, forward strand.
ACGGTTGGCTGTGCCGCGGGATTGCCCTGGCGGGAAGGAGACAGGGGCTCCGGACTGTGCTGAACCCACTTCCAACCCCACTTCCAACAGCACCGAACCCCAGTTCCGGGCTCATTTGGGGGAGAGCCTAGACTGGTTGGTAGCGGGCGAAACTTGAGGGTGCCTTTCTCTCAGAGGCGCTTGCAGTGAGTACCGAAGGACCCTGAGACCCAGGAGCCACATAGGGCGGGGCTGACAGACCGTCTGGGGAACACGAGGAGCCCCACCCACGATGACACTGGAGCGCTGCTGCTCGTACTGGGAACGCCCTAGGAGGGTTAAACACATCGCCAACGACAGCAGGCTAACCCGCCGGCTTCACCAGAAATCACCGAGGCACAGCTGGGCTGCCCCCGGCTCCACAGGGGGGCCTGGGAGGGGGCTTGGCTGCCGGGCCGCCCGGGAGGGGGGGCGGGAGCGGGCTGCCCCGAGAGGCCGCACACCAGACTCAGCCACAATTTGGTCTCATTACACGTAAGAAAACAGACCGCGCCGTCCAAGGTCGTAAGTTTTCCCAAACGTTTCCTGTGCTCTGTGAGGGCGAGGCGGCGGGCCCCTGGGACGGGTGATGGATGAACGTGGGGGGGAGGGGCTGGGCCGGGCCGGGGCCGAGCTCATTACACCCACGGCCGCCGCGGTCCCTTCCCAAGCGAAGACGGGCCGTGGGCGTCTGTGACGCTCTCTGAAGCCGGGAGGTCCCTGGGCGGTGGCGTGCCTCCAGTCACCGTGCTCATCAGAGTGACTGCCCAGCCAGCCCACCGGGCCCAGCCACCGGATCCAGCCACCGGACCCAGCCACCGGACACCAGCCACCGGGCCCAGGAACCAGACCCCAGCCACCGGACCCAGCCACCAGGCCCAGCCACCGGACCCAGGAACCAGACTCCAGCCACCGGGCCCAGCCACCAGACCCAGCCACCGGACACCAGCCACCAGCCCCAGCCACCGGGCCCAGCCACCGGGCCCAGCCACCGGGCACCAGTCACTGGGCCCAGCCACCGGGCCCAGCCACCGGGCACCAGTCACCGGGCCCAGCCACCGGGCCCAGCCACCAGGCCCAGCCACTGGGCCCAGCCACCAGACCCAGGAACCAGACCCCAGCCACCGGGCCCAGCCACCAGGCCCAGCCACCGGACACCAGCCACCGGGCCCAGCCACCGGGCACCAGTCACCGGGCCCAGCCACCAGCCCCAGCCACCGGGCCCAGCCACCGGGCACCAGCCACCGGGCCCAGCCACCAGCCCCAGCCACCGGGCCCAGCAACCGGACACCAGCCACCGGGCCCAGGAACCAGACCCCAGCCACCGGGCCCAGCCACCGGGCCCAGCCACCGGACACCAGCCACCGGGCCCAGCCACCGGACACCAGCCACCGGACCCAGGAACCAGACCCCAGCCACCGGGCCCAGCCACCGGGCCCAGCCACCGGGCCCAGCCACCGGACCCAGCCACCGGGCCCAGCCACCGGGCCCAGCCACCGGGCCCAGCCACCGGACCCCAGTCACCGGGCCCAGACACCGGGCCCAGCCACCGGGCCCAGCCACCGGACCCAGCCACCGGGCCCAGCCACCGGGCCCAGGAACCAGACCCCAGCCACCAGGTCCAGCCACCAGGCCCAGCCACCGGACCCCAGTCACCGGGCCCAGCCACCGGGCCCAGCCACCGGGCCCAGCCACCGGGCCCAGCCACCGGACCCAGGAACCAGACCCCAGCCACCAGGTCCAGCCACCAGGCCCAGCCACCGGACCCCAGTCACCGGGCCCAGCCACCGGGCCCAGCCACCAGCCCCAGCCACCGGGCCCAGCCACCGGGCCCAGCCACCGGGCCTAGCCACCGGACACCAGCCACCGGGCCCAGCCACCGGACACCAGCCACCGGGCCCAGCCACCGGGCCCAGCCACCGGGCCCAGCCACCGGACCCAGCCACCAGACCCAGCCACCGGACCCAGCCACCGGGCCCAGCCACCGGGCCCAGCCACCGGGCACCAGTCACTGGGCCCAGCCACCGGGCCCAGCCACCGGGCACCAGTCACCGGGCCCAGCCACCGGGCCCAGCCACCAGGCCCAGCCACTGGGCCCAGCCACCAGACCCAGGAACCAGACCCCAGCCACCGGGCCCAGCCACCAGGCCCAGCCACCGGACACCAGCCACCGGGCCCAGCCACCGGACACCAGCCACCGGGCCCAGCCACCGGACACCAGCCACCGGACCCAGGAACCAGACCCCAGCCACCGGGCCCAGCCACCGGGCCCAGCCACCGGGCCCAGCCACCGGACCCAGCCACCGGGCCCAGCCACCGGGCCCAGCCACCGGACCCCAGTCACCGGGCCCAGACACCGGGCCCAGCCACCGGGCCCAGCCACCAGGCCCAGCCACCGGGCCCAGGAACCAGACCCCAGCCACCGGGCCCAGCCACCGGGCCCAGCCACCGGGCCCAGCCACCGGACCCAGGAACCAGACCCCAGCCACCGGGCCCAGCCACCGGGCACCAGCCACCGGGCCCAGCCACCGGGCACCAGCCACCGGGCCCAGCCACCGGGCCCAGCCACCAGACCCAGCCACCGGGCCCAGCCACCGGACCCCAGTCACCGGGTCCAGCCACCGGGCCCAGTCACCGGACCCAGGAACCAGACCCCAGCCACCGGGCCCAGCCACCGGGCCCAGCCACCGGACCCAGGAACCAGACCCAGCCACCGGGCCCAGCCACCGGGCCCAGCCACCGGGCCCAGCCACCGGACCCCCGCTTCGGGGAGGATCAGGGGACGGGCCACAGAGCCGCACAGACAAGCTGCCCACTTCCTGTCCTGCTGGGGTCCTCCTTCAGCTGAGCACCCAGCGCGCTCCCACTTTCCGCTCCAAAAACATGCACCGCCCTCTGGGGGCTCCCGAGGGAAAGCACCCCTATTCCCCCCCCCCCCCCCCCGAGGGTGCAGCTCCATCCACTCCCCACGGGGATGCGTCCTGGCTGCCCGCCAGCACTGGCCTTCTGATTTCCTCAGCCCTGAGTTAGTCATTCTCGGTGAAAGTGTGTCCGCTCCGATCGCCCTCATGGTCACACGGCCCTGCCCGCCTGCCCTGCTGCTGTCGCCGGAACAAACGCCACTTGGTCCCTTCCTGCCCGGACGGCGGTCAGTGGGTCCGGGGATGGAACCCCGGCTTGTTCGCATTGCGGGGAGCCGGTGGCTGTGAGGGAGCCGGTGGCTGTGAGGGGAGCCCGTGGCTGTGAGGGAGCCCGTGGCTGTGAGGGAGCCCGTGGCTGTGAGGGAGCCTGTGGCTGTGAGGGAGCCTGTGGCTGTGAGGGAGCCTGTGGCTGTGAGGGAGCCTGTGGGCCGGGATCCGCCAGCCCTGGCGAAGTGGGTAATTTAGGGAGCGCTGTCCACTCTGCTCTCCACTCAGCTCCTCTGCAAAGCGGGGCCAGGGATGCCCAGCGTGATTGCGAAGCCATAACAGGATGAGGGAGTGGGAGCGCCCCCGGCCTCTGGCCATGAACTTGGGGCCCAGGAACGCCGAGAGACGTCAGCCTCCTTCGAGGGTGTCGTGTTTCACCAAGAGCTACTCGCTTTTAAAAAAAAAATAAAAGAAGAAAAAACCCAACAAGGCTCGCAGCCTGGGTGCGTGGCTCCGTCTCTGTTTCTGATTAGAGCAGGAGAGGCATCGATCGCAGGGGGGCCGGGAGGGTCCCCCTCGGCCGTCGCGGGCACGTTGGGGGGACGCTGCCGGGGCAGCTTGGCGGCCGCGCACAGAGCCCGTCCGGTCCACGGCTCCCGGGGCGTGCGGGCCGGGCTCCCTCCCGCCCCCGCCCCTCCACCCCCTGCTGCCGGCGGGTCTGGGTCAGCGGATTGGGTTCCAGGAACACCAGCCAGCTGTCCGGGCCCATCCGTCAGGGGCCCGGGCGGTCTCGGCGGGCGGCGTGCCCGGCCCGTCACCGGCAATTCCCGTCGGGAGCCGCCCCGGCTGGGCGGCGGGAGGCTCCCGCGGGGCCCATGCAGGGAGCCGTTACTGGGAACGCTGGCTCACTGGGGCTCGGAGGTTGGGGGGAGGCCTCCTGCTGGGGGGGGGGGGCAGACCCAGAGAGGTTCCGGGGTCTGTGGGGCTGGGCCTCCCTCCCCGGGTCTCCTCTGGGGCCCGTTCCGGAGAAATGAAATGATAATCTCCCGACGCCTCCCTCTTCCCCGGGCGCCGTCACACGGTGAGTGAGTCATGTGACCAAAACCAGCATTGGATCAGAGCCGGACCCCAAACTCTAAGGGCCTGTTCTCCACCCCTGGTGGGGGGCTCAGTTGGCCACCTACAAGCCCATGCTGCTTTCCCTTCCTCCTCCTCTTCCCCTCCCCACCTCCTCTCCCTCCTCTCCCTCCCCTCCTCCTCTCCCTTCTCCTCTTCCCCTCCTCTTCCCCTCCTCCTCCTCCCCTCCTCTTCCCCTCCTCCTCCTTCTCCTCCTCCTCCTCCTCTTTTGAACCCTCACCCAAGGATATTTCCCCCATTATTTTCTAGAGAGGGTGGAAGGGAGGAAGGGCATGGGGCGGTGGGGAGAGAGACATCGATGTGAGATGAAACATCGATTGGTTGCCTCCCGCACCAGCCCTGACTCCGGCCGCAGATGGAGCCTGCAACCCAGGCCCGTGCCCTTGACCGAGAATTGAACCCACGACCCTTCACTGCGCAGGCATATGCTCTAACCGCTGAGCACACTGGCCCGGGCAAGCCCACGTCAATTCAGTGCGGCCTCCCTGCTCCCTGCCAGCGCCCTTTCTCCAGAGGCGGTGGCAATGCCGACGAGGAGGCGGGCGGGGAAGGCGCCCCATAGAGCCGGCTGCACCGAAGGGGAGTCGGCCATGCTCACACCCCTGGCACGGGCACCATCTACCGTCTTCCCGGCACCATCCCTGCGGCTCCCGTTACACCTCCCCCCGCGGGGTGCCCTGAGTGCGGAGGGACTGCTGTGCTGGGCTTTCCTGCACACGCAGGGCGGCCGGCCCCCTGGGCAAGTCTGTTTTGAAGAAGTGGCGTTAGAAGAAATTTAAATTTAAAAAACGAGGCTCTCCAAAGAAATTTCAATCGTTGTACTGTTGACAGTTGGCTCTGTGGACCGCTGAGTTTGCCGACCACTGGGCTAGGTTAACCATTTGGGAGAGGCAGCCCCTAGCACTTATGACTTGGGTTCTGAAGACACCAAAGCAACCAGAAACTCGTTACGCCGGCCAGAGCACACGGTCTCCACACGTCCCCGTTTCCTTGGCCATCGCCGAGGAGAGAGGCTGGAGCGGAGGCATTTTCATCACCTCTCTCTCTCTCTCTCTCTCTCTCTCTCTCTCTCTCT